>NW_027139211.1:370636-678773 GCF_035084215.1 Heptranchias perlo
GAAATTGGACATGAAGCTGAGTTCGGATCGGTCAATGCCCTGTGGGTGGCGGAGAGGGCCCAGGGGCTATGTGGCCGGGTCCTGCTCCGACTTCTTGTGTTCTTTAGATTTGTGGTTGCGATCAGATCAGCCATGATCTTATTGAATGGCGGAGCAGGCTCGAGGGGCCGATTGGCCGACTCCTGCTCCTATTTCTTATGTTCTGATGTTCTTATGTTCTAATGAGAGGAAAGGATGTGAGAATGAGGGGAATGGATGTGAAAATGAGTGGAAAGGATGTGAGAATGAGGGGGATGGATGTGAGAATGAGGAGAATGGATGTGAAAATGAGTGGAAAGGGTGTGAGAATGAGGGGAATGGATGTGAGAATGAGGGGAATGGATGTTAGAATGAAGGGGAATGGATGTTAGAAAGAGAGGAATGGATGACAGAATGAGGGGAATGGATGTCAAAATGAGGGGAATGGATGTTAGAATGAGGGGAATGGATGTGAGAATGAGGGGAATGGATGTTAGAATGAGAGGAATGGATGTTAGAATGAGGGGAATGGATGTTGGAATGAGAGGAATGGATGTTAGAATGAGGGGAATGGATGTGAAAATGAGTGGAAATGATGTGAGAATGAGGGGAATGGATGTCAGAATGAGGGGAATGGATGTCAGAATGAGGGGAATGGATGTCAGAATGAGGGGAATGGATGTCAGAATGAGGGGAATGGATGTTAGAATGAGGGGAATGGATTTTAGAATGAGGGGAATGAATGTTGGAATGAGGGGAATAGATGTCAGAATGAGGGGAATGGATGTCAGAATGAGGGGAATGGATGTCAGAATGAGTGGAATGGATGTCAGAATGTGGGGGAATGAATGTTAGAATGAGGGGAATGGATGTTAGAATGAGGGGAATGGATGTCTGAATGAGGGGAATGGATGCGAGAATGTGGGGGAATGAATGTTAGAATGAAGGGGACCGGATGTTAGAATGAGGGGAATGTATGTTAGAATGAGGGGAATGGATGACAGAATGAGGGGAATGGATGAAAGAATGAGGGGAATGGATGACAGAATGAGGGGAATGGATGACAGAATGAGGGGAATGGATGATAGAATGAGAGGAATGGATGTCAGAATGAGGGGAATGTATGTTTGAATGTGGGGAATGGTTGTTAGAATGTGGGGAATGGATGTCAGAATGAGGGGAATGGATGCTGAATGTGGGGAATGGATGATAGAATGAGAGGAATGGATGTTAGAATGAGGGGAATACATATTAGAATGAGGGGAATGGATGTTAGAATGAGGGGAATGGATGTTAGAATGAGGGGAATGGATGTTAGAATGAGGGGAATGGATGTTAGAATGAGGGGAATGGATGTTAGAATGAGGGGAATGGATGTTAGAATGAGGGGAATGGATGTTAGAATGGGGGGAATGGATGTTAGAATGGGGGGAATGGATGATAGAATGAGAGGAATGGATGTAAGAATGAGGGGAATGGATGTTAGAATGAGAGGAATGGATGCTAGAATGAGAGGAATGGATGCTAGAATGAGGGGAATGGATGTTAGAATGAGGGGAATGGATGTCATAATGAGCGGAATGGATGTTAGAATGAGGGGAATGGATGTTAGAATGAGGGGAATGGTTGTTAGAATGAGGGGAATGGATGTTAGAATGAGGGGAATGGATGTTAGAATGAGGGGAATGGATGTTAGAATGAGGGGAATGGATGTTAGAATGAGGGGAATGGATGTTAGAATGAGATGAATGGATGTTAGAATGAGGGGAATTGATGTTAGAATGAGGGGAATACATATTAGAATGAGGGGAATGGATGTTGGAATGAGGGGAATGGAGGATTGAATGAGGGGAACGGATGTTAGAATGAGGGGAATGGATGTTAGAATGAGGGGAATGGATGTTAGAATGTTGGGAATGGATGATAGAATGAGAGGAATGGATGATAGAATGAGAGGAATGGATGTCAGAATGAGAGGAATGGATGTCAGAATGAGAGGAATGGATGTCAGAATGAGGGGAATGGATGTCAGAATGGGGGGAATGGTTGTTAGAATGTGGGGAATGGATGTCAGAATGAGGGGAATGGATGTTTGAATGTGGGGAATGGATGATAGAATGAGAGGAATGGATGTTCGAATGAGAGGAATGGATGTTAGAATGAGGGGAATGGATGATAGAATGAGGGGAATGGATGTGAGAATGAGTGGAATGGATGTTAGAATGAGGGGAATGGATGTTAGAATGAGGGGAATGGAGGTTTGAATGAGGGGAATGAATGTTGGAATGAGGAGAACGGTTGTTAGAATGAGGGGAATGGATGTTAGAATGTGGGTGAATGGAGGATTGAATGAGGGGGACGGATGTTGGAATGAGGGGAATGGATGTTAGAATGAGGGGAATGGATGTTAGAATGAGGGGAATGGATGTTAGAATGAGGGGAATGGATGTTAGAATGAGGGGAATGGATGTTAGAATGAGGGGAATGGATGTTAGAATGAGGGGAATGGATGTTAGAATGAGGGGAATGGATGTTAGAATGAGGGGAATGGATGTTAGAATGAGGGGAATGGATGTTAGAATGGGGGGAATGGATGTTAGAATGAGAGGAATCGATGTTAGAATGAGGGGAATGGATGATAGAATGAGAGGAATGGATGTAAGAATGAGGGGAATGGATGTTAGAATGAGAGGAATGGATGCTAGAATGAGAGGAATGGATGCTAGAATGAGGGGAATGGATGTTAGAATGAGGGGAATGGATGTCATAATGAGCGGAATGGATGTTAGAATGAGGGGAATGGATGTTAGAATGAGGGGAATGGTTGTTAGAATGAGAGGAATGGATGTTCGAATGAGAGGAATGGATGTTAGAATGAGAGGAATGGATGTTGGAATGAGAGGAATGGATGTTCGAATGAGGGGAATGGATGTTTGAATGAGGGGAATGGATGTTAGAATGAGAGGAATGGATGTTAGAATGAGAGGAATGGATGTTCGAATGAGGGGAATGGATGTTAGAATGAGAGGAATGGATGTTAGAATGAGTTGAATGGATGTTCGAATGAAGGGAATGGATGTTAGAATGAGAGGAATGGATGTTAGAATGAGAGGAATGGATGTTCGAATGAGGGGAATGGATGTTAGAATGAGAGGAATGGATGTTCGAATGAGGGGAATGGATGTTCGAATGAGAGGAATGGATGTTAGAATGAGAGGAATGGATGTTAGAATGAGGGGAATTGATGTTAGAATGAGGGGAATGGATGTTAGAATGAGAGGAATGGATGTTAGAATGAGGGGAATGGATGTTCGAAAGTGGGGAATGGATGTTCGAATGAGGGGAATGGATGTTAGAATGAGAGGAATGGATGTTAGAAAGAGGGGAACGGATGTTTGAATGAGGGGAACGGATGTTTGAATGAGAGGAATGGATGTTAGAATGAGGGGAATTGATGTTAGAATGAGGGGAATGGATGTTAGAATGAGAGGAATGGATGTTAGAATGAGGGGAATGGATGTTCGAAAGTGGGGAATGGATGTTCGAATGAGGGGAATGGATGTTAGAATGAGAGGAATGGATGTTAGAAAGAGGGGAACGGATGTTTGAATGAGAGGAATGGATGTTAGAATGAGAGGAATGGATGTTAGAATGAGAGGAATGGATGTTAGAATGAGAGGAATGGATGTTGGAATGAGAGGAATGGATGTTCGAATGAGGGGAATGGATGTTTGAATGAGGGGAATGGATGTTAGAAAGAGGGGAACGGATGTTTGAATGAGGGGAATGGATGTTAGAAAGAGGGGAACGGATGTTTGAATGAGGGGAATGGATGTTAGAAAGAGGGGAACGGATGTTTGAATGAGGGGAACGGATGTTTGAATGAGAGGAATGGATGTTAGAATGAGGGGAATGGATGTTAGAATGAGGGGAATGGATGTTAGAATGTGGGGAATGGATGTTAGAATGAGGGGAATGGATGTTGGAATGAGAGGAATGGATGTTCGAATGAGGGGAATGGATGTTGGAATGAGAGGAATGGATGTTAGAATGAGCGGAATGGATGTTAGAATGAGAGGAATGGATGTTGGAATGAGGGGAATGGATGTTAGAATGAGAGGAATGGATGTTAGAATGAGGGGAATGGATGTTAGAATGAGGGGAATGGATGTTAGAATGAGGGGAATGGATGTTCGAATGAGGGGAATGGATGTTCGAATGAGGGGAATGGATGTTAGAATGTGGGGAATGGATTTTAGAATGAGGGGAATGGATGTTAGAATGAGGGGAATGGATGTTAGAATGAGAGGAATGGATGTTAGGATGAGGGGAATGGATGTTAGAATGAGAGGAATGGATGTTCGAATGAGGGGAATGGATGTTAGAATGAGAGGAATGGATGTTAGAATGAGGGGAATGGATGTTCGAATGAGGGGAATGGATGTTCGAATGAGGGGAATGGATGTTAGAATGTGGGGAATGGATTTTAGAATGAGGGGAATGGATGTTAGAATGAGGGGAATGGATGTTAGAATGAGAGGAATGGATGTTAGGATGAGGGGAATGGATGTTAGAATGAGAGGAATGGATGTTCGAATGAGGGGAATGGATGTTAGAATGAGAGGAATGGATGGTAGAATGAGAGGAATGGATGTTAGAATGAGGGGAATGGATGTTAGAATGAGAGGAATGGATGGTAGAATGAGAGGAATGGATGTTAGAATGAGGGGAATGGATGTTAGAATGAGGGGAATGGATGTTAGAATGAGGGGAATGGATGTTAGAATGAGGGGAATGGATGTTAGAATGAGCGGTATGGATGTTAGAATGAGGGGAATGGATGTTAGAATGAGGGGCATGGATGTTAGAATGATGGGAATGGATGTTAGAATGAGGGGAATGGATGTTAGAATGAGGGGAATGGATGTTAGAATGAGAGGAATGGATGTTAGAATGAGGGGAATGGATGTTCGAATGTGAGGAATGGATGTTAGAATGAGGGGAATGGATGTTAGAATGAGAGGAATGGATGTTAGAATGAGAGGAATGGATGTTCGAATGAGGGGAATGGATGTTAGAATGAGAGGAATGGATGTTAGAATGAGTTGAATGGATGTTCGAATGAAGGGAATGGATGTTAGAATGAGAGGAATGGATGTTAGAATGAGAGGAATGGATGTTCGAATGAGGGGAATGGATGTTAGAATGAGAGGAATGGATGTTCGAATGAGGGGAATGGATGTTCGAATGAGGGGAATGGATGTTGGAATGAGAGGAATGGATGTTGGAATGAGAGGAATGGATGTTCGAATGAGAGGAATGGATGTTAGAATGAGAGGAATGGATGTTAGAATGAGTTGAATGGATGTTCGAATGAAGGGAATGGATGTTAGAATGAGAGGAATGGATGTTAGAATGAGAGGAATGGATGTTCGAATGAGGGGAATGGATGTTAGAATGAGAGGAATGGATGTTCGAATGAGGGGAATGGATGTTCGAATGAGGGGAATGGATGTTGGAATGAGAGGAATGGATGTTCGAATGAGGGGAATGGATGTTGGAATGAGGGGAATGGATGTTAGAATGAGGGGAATGGATGTTAGAATGAGAGGAATGGATGTTTGAATGAGAGGAATGGATGTTTGAATGAGAGGAATGGATGTTAGAATGAGGGGAATTGATGTTAGAATGAGGGGAATGGATGTTAGAATGAGAGGAATGGACGTTAGAATGAGGGGAATGGATGTTCGAAAGAGGGGAATGGATGTTCGAAAGTGGGGAATGGATGTTCGAATGAGGGGAATGGATGTTAGAATGAGAGTAATGGATGTTAGAAAGAGGGGAACGGATGTTTGAATGAGGGGAACGGATGTTTGAATGAGAGGAATGGATGTTAGAATGAGAGGAATGGATGTTAGAATGAGGGGAATGGATGTTAGAATGAGAGGAATGGATGTCAGAATGAGGGGAATGGATGTTAGAATGAGAGGAATGGATGTTAGAATGAGGGGAATGGATGTTAGAATGAGGGGAATGGATGTTAGAATGTGGGGAATGGATGTTAGAATGAGGGGAATGGATGTTAGAATGAGGGGAATGGATGTTAGAATGAGCGGTATGGATGTTAGAATGAGGGGAATGGATGTTAGAATGAGAGGAATGGATGTTAGAATGAGGGGAATGGATGTTAGAATGAGAGGAATGGATGTTAGAATGAGAGGAATGGATGTTAGAATGAGGGGAATGGATGTTAGAATGAGGGGAATGGATGTTAGAATGAGGGGAATGGATGTTAGACTGAGGGGAATGGATGTTATAATGAGGGGAATGGATGTTCGAATGTTAGGAATTGATGTTAGAATGAGAGGAATGGATGTTAGAATGAGAGGAATGGATGTTGGAATGAGGGGAATGGATGTTCGAATGTTAGGAATGGATGTTAGAATGAGGGGAATGGATGTTCGAATGAGGGGAATGGATGTTAGAATGAGAGGAATGGATGTTAGAATGAGGGGAATGGATGTTCGAATGAGGGGAATGGATGTTAGAATGAGAGGAATGGATGTTAGAATGAGGGGAATGGATGTTCGAATGAGGGGAATGGATGTTCGAATCAGGGGAACAGATGTTCGAATGAGGGGTACGGATGTTCGAATGAGGGGAACGGATGTTAGAATGAGGGGAATGGTTGTTAGAATGAGGGGTATGGATGTTAGAATGAGGGGAATGGATGTTAGAATGAGGGGAATGGATGTTAGAATGAGGGGAATGGATGTTAGAATGAGAGGAATGGATGTTAGAATGAGGGGAATGGATGTTCGAATGAGGGGAATGGATGTTCGAATCAGGGGAACAGATGTTCGAATGAGGGGTACGGATGTTCGAATGAGGGGAACGGATGTTAGAATGAGGGGAATGGTTGTTAGAATGAGGGGTATGGATGTTAGAATGAGGGGAATGGATGTTAGAATGAGGGGAATGGATGTTAGAATGAGAGGAATGGATGTTAGAATGAGGCGAATGGATGTCAGACTGAGGGGAATGGATGTTAGAATGAGGGGAATGGATGTTCGAATGTTAGGAATGGATGTTAGAATGAGGGGAATGGATGTTAGAATGAGGCGAATGGATGTTAGACTGAGGGGAATGGATGTTAGAATGAGGGGAATGGATGTTCGAATGTTTGGAATGGATGTTAGAATGAGGGGAATGGATGTTAGAATGAGGGGAATGGATGTTAGAATGAGGGGAATGGATGTTAGAATGAGGGGAATGGATGTTTGAATGTGAGGAATGGATGTTAGAATGAGAGGAATGGATGTTAGAATGTGAGGAATGGATGTTAGAATTAGAGGAATGGATGTTAGAATGAGGCGAATGGATGTTAGAATGAGGGGAATGGATGTTAGAATGAGGGGAATGGATGTTCGAATGTTAGGAATGGATGTTAGAATGAGGGGAATGGATGTTAGAATGAGGGGAATGGATGTTCGAATGAGGGGAATGGATGTTAGAATGAGGGGAATGGATGTGAGAATGAGGGGAATGGATGTTAGAATGAGAGGAATGGATGTTAGAATGAGGGGAATGGATGTTGGAATGAGCGGAATGGATGTTAGAATGAGGGGAATGGATGTGAAAATGAGTGGAAATGATGTGAGAATGAGGGGAATGGATGTCAGAATGAGGGGAATGGATGTCAGAATGAGGGGAATGGATGTTTGAATGAGGGGAATGGATGTTCGAATGTGAGGAATGGATGTTAGAATGAGGGGAATGGATGTTCGAATGTTAGGAATGGATGTTAGAATGAGGGGAATGGATGTTCGAATGTTAGGAATGGATGTTAGAATGAGGGGAATGGATGTTAGAATGTGGGGAATGGATGTTAGAATGAGGGGAATGGATGTTCGAATGTTAGGAATGGATGTTAGAATGAGGGGAATGGATGTTCGAATGTTAGGAATGGATGTTAGAATGAGGGGAATGGATGTTCGAATGTTAGGAATGGATGTTAGAATGAGGGGAATGGATGTTAGAATGAGGGGAATGGATGTTTGAATGAGGGGAATGGATGTTCGAATGTGAGGAATGGATGTTAGAATGAGGGGAATGGATGTTCGAATGTTAGGAATGGATGTTAGAATGAGGGGAATGGATGTTCGAATGTTAGGAATGGATGTTAGAATGAGGAGAATGGATGTTAGAATGTGGGGAATGGATGTTAGAATGAGGGGAATGGATGTTCGAATGTTAGGAATGGATGTTAGAATGAGGGGAATGGATGTTCGAATGTTAGGAATGGATGTTAGAATGAGGGGAATGGATGTTCGAATGAGGGGAATGGATGTTAGAATGAGGGGAATGGATGTTAGAATGAGGGGAATGGATGTTTGAATGAGGGGAATGGATGTTCGAATGTGAGGAATGGATGTTAGAATGAGGGGAATGGATGTTCGAATGTGAGGAATGGATGTTAGAATGAGGGGAATGGATGTTAGAATGAGAGGAATGGATGTTAGAATGAGGCGAATGGATGTTGGACTGAGGGGAATGGATGTTAGAATGTGAGGAATGGATGTTCGAATGTGAGGAATGGATGTTAGAATGAGGGGAATGGATGTTCGAATGAGGGGAATGGATGTTAGAATGAGGCGAATGGATGTTAGACTGAGGGGAATGGATGTTAGAATGAGAGGAATGGATGTTCGAATGTGAGGAATGGATGTTAGAATGAGGGGAATGGATGTTCGAATGAGGGGAATGGATGTTAGAATGAGGCGAATGGATGTTAGACTGAGGGGAATGGATGTTAGAATGAGGGGAATGGATGTTCGAATGTTTGGAATGGATGTTAGAATGAGGGGAATGGATGTTAGAATGAGGGGAATGGATGTTAGAATGAGGGGAATGGATGTTCGAATGAGGGGAATGGATGTTTGAATGTGAGGAATGGATGTTGGAATGAGAGGAATGGATGTTAGAATTAGAGGAATGGATGTTAGAATGAGGCGAATGGATGTTAGAATGAGGGGAATGGATGTTAGAATGAGGGGAATGGATGTTCGAATGAGGGGAACGGATGTGAGAATGAGGGGAATGGATGTCAAAATGAGGGGAATGGATGTCAAAATGAGGGGAATGGATGTTAGAATGAGGGGAATGGATGTTCGATTGAGGGGAATGGATTTTCGAGTGAGGGGAATGAATGTTCAAGTGAAGGGGAATGGATGTTAGAATGAGGGGAATGGATGTTAGAATGAGGGGAATGGATGTTAGAATGAGGGGAATGGATGTTAGAATGAGGGGAATGGATGTTAGAATGAGGGGAATGGATGTTAGAATGAGGGGAATGGATGTTAGAATGAGGGGAATGGATGTTAGAATGAGAGGAATGGATGTTAGAATGAGGCGAATGGATGTTAGAATGAGGGGAATGGATGTTAGAATGTTAGGAATGGATGTTAGAATGAGGGGAATGGATGTTAGAATGAGGGGAATGGATGTTCGAATGTTAGGAATGGATGTTAGAATGAGGGGAATGGATGTTCGAATGTTAGGAATGGATGTTAGAATGAGGGGAATGGATGTTCGAATGTTAGGAATGGATGTTAGAATGAGGGGAATGGATGTTCGAATGTTCGGAATGGATGTTAGAATGAGGGGAATGGATGTTCGAATGTAAGGAATGGATGTTAGAATGAGGGGAATGGATGTTCGAATGTGAGGAATGGATGTTAGAATGTGGGGAATGGATGTTAGAATGTGAGGAATGGATGTTCGAATGTGAGGAATGGATGTTAGAATGAGGGGAATGGATGTTCGAATGAGGGGAATGGATGTTAGAATGAGGGGAATGGATGTTAGAATGAGAGGAATGGATGTTCGAATGTGAGGAATGGATGTTAGAATGAGGGGAATGGATGTTCGAATGAGGGGAATGGATGTTCGAATGTTTGGAATGGATGTTAGAATGAGGGGAATGGATGTTAGAATGAGGGGAATGGATGTTAGAATGAGGGGAATGGATGTTCGAATGAGGGGAATGGATGTTAGAATGAGAGGAATGGATGTTAGAATGTGAGGAATGGATGTTAGAATTAGAGGAATGGATGTTAGAATGAGGTGAATGGATGTTAGAATGAGGGGAATGGATGTTCGAATGTTAGGAATGGATGTTAGAATGAGGGGAATGGATGTTAGAATGAGGGGAATGGGTGTTATGATGTGAGGAATGGATGTTAGAATGAGGGGAATGGATGTTAGAATGAGGGGAATGGACGTTAGAATGAGGGGAATGGATGTTAGAATGAGGGGAATGGATGTGAGAATGAGGGGAATGGATGATGGAATGAGGGGAATGGATGTTCGAATGAGAGGAATGGATGTTGGAATTTGCTGCCCCAGGAAGCTGTGGAAGCTACATCATTAGATAAATTTAAAACAGAAATCGACAGTTTCCGAGAAGTAAAGGGAATTAGGGGTGATGGGGAGCGGGCAGGAAATTGGACATGAAGCTGAGTTCGGATCGGTCAATGCCCTGTGGGTGGCGGAGAGGGCCCAGGGGCTATGTGGCCGGGTCCTGCTCCGACTTCTTGTGTTCTTTAGATTTGTGGTTGCGATCAGATCAGCCATGATCTTATTGAATGGCGGAGCAGGCTCGAGGGGCCGATTGGCCGACTCCTGCTCCTATTTCTTATGTTCTGATGTTCTTATGTTCTAATGAGAGGAAAGGATGTGAGAATGAGGGGAATGGATGTGAAAATGAGTGGAAAGGATGTGAGAATGAGGGGGATGGATGTGAGAATGAGGAGAATGGATGTGAAAATGAGTGGAAAGGGTGTGAGAATGAGGGGAATGGATGTGAGAATGAGGGGAATGGATGTTAGAATGAAGGGGAATGGATGTTAGAAAGAGAGGAATGGATGTCAGAATGAGGGGAATGGATGTCAAAATGAGGGGAATGGATGTTAGAATGAGGGGAATGGATGTGAGAATGAGGGGAATGGATGTTAGAATGAGAGGAATGGATGTTAGAATGAGGGGAATGGATGTTGGAATGAGAGGAATGGATGTTAGAATGAGGGGAATGGATGTGAAAATGAGTGGAAATGATGTGAGAATGAGGGGAATGGATGTCAGAATGAGGGGAATGGATGTCAGAATGAGGGGAATGGATGTCAGAATGAGGGGAATGGATGTCAGAATGAGGGGAATGGATGTTAGAATGAGGGGAATGGATTTTAGAATGAGGGGAATGAATGTTGGAATGAGGGGAATAGATGTCAGAATGAGGGGAATGGATGTCAGAATGAGGGGAATGGATGTCAGAATGAGTGGAATGGATGTCAGAATGTGGGGGAATGAATGTTAGAATGAGGGGAATGGATGTTAGAATGAGGGGAATGGATGTCTGAATGAGGGGAATGGATGCGAGAATGTGGGGGAATGAATGTTAGAATGAAGGGGACCGGATGTTAGAATGAGGGGAATGTATGTTAGAATGAGGGGAATGGATGACAGAATGAGGGGAATGGATGAAAGAATGAGGGGAATGGATGACAGAATGAGGGGAATGGATGACAGAATGAGGGGAATGGATGATAGAATGAGAGGAATGGATGTCAGAATGAGGGGAATGTATGTTTGAATGTGGGGAATGGTTGTTAGAATGTGGGGAATGGATGTCAGAATGAGGGGAATGGATGTTTGAATGTGGGGAATGGATGATAGAATGAGAGGAATGGATGTTAGAATGAGGGGAATACATATTAGAATGAGGGGAATGGATGTTAGAATGAGGGGAATGGATGTTAGAATGAGGGGAATGGATGTTAGAATGAGGGGAATGGATGTTAGAATGAGGGGAATGGATGTTAGAATGAGGGGAATGGATGTTAGAATGAGGGGAATGGATGTTAGAATGGGGGGAATGGATGTTAGAATGGGGGGAATGGATGATAGAATGAGAGGAATGGATGTAAGAATGAGGGGAATGGATGTTAGAATGAGAGGAATGGATGCTAGAATGAGAGGAATGGATGCTAGAATGAGGGGAATGGATGTTAGAATGAGGGGAATGGATGTCATAATGAGCGGAATGGATGTTAGAATGAGGGGAATGGATGTTAGAATGAGGGGAATGGATGTTAGAATGAGGGGAATGGATGTTAGAATGAGGGGAATGGATGTTAGAATGAGGGGAATGGATGTTAGAATGAGGGGAATGGATGTTAGAATGAGATGAATGGATGTTAGAATGAGGGGAATTGATGTTAGAATGAGGGGAATACATATTAGAATGAAGGGAATGGATGTTGGAATGAGGGGAATGGAGGATTGAATGAGGGGAACGGATGTTAGAATGAGGGGAATGGATGTTAGAATGAGGGGAATGGATGTTAGAATGTTGGGAATGGATGATAGAATGAGAGGAATGGATGTCAGAATGAGAGGAATGGATGTCAGAATGAGAGGAATGGATGTCAGAATGAGAGGAATGGATGTCAGAATGAGGGGAATGGATGTCAGAATGAGGGGAATGGTTGTTAGAATGTGGGGAATGGATGTCAGAATGAGGGGAATGGATGTTTGAATGTGGGGAATGGATGATAGAATGAGAGGAATAGATGTTCGAATGAGAGGAATGGATGTTAGAATGAGGGGAATGGATGATAGAATGAGGGGAATGGATGTGAGAATGAGTGGAATGGATGTTAGAATGAGGGGAATGGATGTTAGAATGAGGGGAATGGAGGTTTGAATGAGGGGAATGAATGTTGGAATGAGGAGAACGGTTGTTAGAATGAGGGGAATGGATGTTAGAATGTGGGTGAATGGAGGATTGAATGAGGGGGACGGATGTTGGAATGAGGGGAATGGATGTTAGAATGAGGGGAATGGATGTTAGAATGAGGGGAATGGATGTTAGAATGAGGGGAATGGATGTTAGAATGAGGGGAATGGATGTTAGAATGAGGGGAATGGATGTTAGAATGAGGGGAATGGATGTTAGAATGAGGGGAATGGATGTTAGAATGAGGGGAATGGATGTTAGAATGAGGGGAATGGATGTTAGAATGGGGGGAATGGATGTTAGAATGAGAGGAATCGATGTTAGAATGAGGGGAATGGATGATAGAATGAGAGGAATGGATGTAAGAATGAGGGGAATGGATGTTAGAATGAGAGGAATGGATGCTAGAATGAGAGGAATGGATGCTAGAATGAGGGGAATGGATGTTAGAATGAGGGGAATGGATGTCATAATGAGCGGAATGGATGTTAGAATGAGGGGAATGGATGTTAGAATGAGGGGAATGGTTGTTAGAATGAGGGGAATGGATGTTAGAATGAGGGGAATGGATGTTAGAATGAGGGGAATGGATGTTAGAATGAGGGGAATGGATGTTAGAATGAGGGGAATGGATGTTAGAATGAGATGAATGGATGTTAGAATGAGGGGAATTGATGTTAGAATGAGGGGAATGGATGTTGGAATGAGGGGAATGGAGGATTGAATGAGGGGAACGGATGTTAGAATGAGGGGAATGGATGTTAGAATGAGGGGAATGGATGTTAGAATGTTGGGAATGGATGATAGAATGAGAGGAATGGATGATAGAATGAGAGGAATGGATGTCAGAATGAGAGGAATGGATGTCAGAATGAGGGGAATGGATGTCAGAATGAGGGGAATGGTTGTTAGAATGTGGGGAATGGATGTCAGAATGAGGGGAATGGATGTTTGAATGTGGGGAATGGATGATAGAATGAGAGGAATGGATGTTAGAATGAGAGGAATGGATGTTAGAATGAGGGGAATGGATGATAGAATGAGGGGAATGGATGTGAGAATGAGTGGAATGGATGTTAGAATGAGGGGTATGGATGTTAGAATGAGGGGAATGGAGGTTTGAATGAGGGGAATGAATGTTGGAATGAGGAGAACGGTTGTTAGAATGAGGGGAATGGGTGTTAGAATGTGGGTGAATGGAGGATTGAATGAGGGGGACGGATGTTAGAATGAGGGGAATGGATGTTAGAATGAGGGGAATGGATGTTAGAATGAGGGGAATGGATGTTAGAATGAGGGGAATGGATGTTCGAATGAGGGGAATGGATGATCGAATGAGGGGAATTGATGTTAGAATGAGGGGAATACATATTAGAATGAGGGGAATGGATGCTGAAATGAGGGGAATGGAGGATTGAATGAGGGCAACGGATGTTAGAATGAGGGGAATGGATGTTTGAATGTGGGGAATGGATGATAGAATGAGAGGAATGGATGATAGAATGAGAGGAATGGATGTCAGAATGAGGGGAATGGATGTCAGAATGAGGGGAATGGATGTTAGAATGAGGGGAATGGATGTGAGAATGAGTGGAAATTATGTAAGAATTAGGGAATGGATGTCAGAATGAGCGGAATGGATGTTAGAATGAGGGGAATTGATGTTAGAATGAGGGGAATGGATGTTAGAATGAGTGGAATGGATGTTGGAATGAGGGGAATGAATGTGAGAATGACAGGAATGGATGTTCGAATGAGGGGAATGAATTTTGAATGAAGGGGAATGGATGTCTGAATGAGAGGAATGGATGTTAGAATGAGGGGAATGGATGTTCTAATGAGAGGAATGGATGTTCGAATGAGAGGAATGGATGTCTGAATGAGAGGAATGGATGTCTGAATGAGGGGAATGGATGCTAGAATGTGGGGGAATGGATGCTAGAATGTGGGGGAATGGATGTTAGAATGAGGGGAATGGATGTTAGAATGAGGGGAATGGATGGTAGAATGTGTGGAACTGAGTGTTTGAATGGAGAGAATGGATGTTTGAATGAGGGGAATGGATGTTAGAATAAGGGGAATGGATGTTAGAATGAGGGGAATGGAGGATTGAATGAGGGGAACGGATGTTAGAATGAGGGGAATGGATGTTCGAATGAGGGGAATGAATGTTTGAATGAAGGGGAATGGACGTCTGAATGAGAGGAATGGATGTTAGAATGTGGGGGAATGGATGTTAGAATGAGAGGAATGGATGTCAGAATGAGGGGAATGGATGTTAGAATGAGAGGAATGGATGTCAGAATGAGGGGAATGGATGTTAGAATGAGGGGAATGGATGTTAGAATGAGATGAATGGATGTTAGAATGAGGGGAATTGATGTTAGAATGAGGGGAATACATATTAGAATGAGGGGAATGGATGTTGGAATGAGGGGAATGGATGATTGAATGAGGGGAACGGATGTTAGAATGAGGGGAATGGATGTTTAAATGTGGGGAATGGATGATAGAATGAGAGGAATGGATGATAGAATGAGAGGAATGGATGTCAGAATGAGGGGAATGGATGTTAGAATGAGGGGAATGGATGTGAGAATGAGTGGAAATGATGTAAGAATTAGGGAATGGATGTTAGAATGAGGGGAATGGATGATAGAATGAGAGGAATGGATGTTCGAATGAGAGGAATGGATGTTAGAATGAGGGGAATGGATGATAGAATGAGGGGAATGGATGTGAGAATGAGTGGAATGGATGTTAGAATGAGGGGAATGGATATTAGAATGAGGGGAATGGAGGTTTGAATGAGGGGAATGAATGTTGGAATGAGGAGAACGGTTGTTAGAATGAGGGGAATGGATGTTAGAATGTGGGTGAATGGAGGATTGAATGAGAGGGACGGATGTTGGAATGAGGGGAATGGATGTTAGAATGAGGGGAATGGATGTTAGAATGAGAGGAATGGATGTTAGAATGAGGGGAATGGATGTTAGAATGAGGGGAATGGATGTTAGAATGAGGGGAATGGATGTTAGAATGAGGGGAATGGATGTTAGAATGAGGGGAATGGATGTTAGAATGAGGGGAATGGATGTTAGAATGAGGGGAATGGATGTTAGAATGGGGGGAATGGATGTTAGAATGAGAGGAATCGATGTTAGAATGAGGGGAATGGATGATAGAATGAGAGGAATGGATGTAAGAATGAGGGGAATGGATGTTAGAATGAGAGGAATGGATGCTAGAATGAGAGGAATGGATGCTAGAATGAGGGGAATGGATGTTAGAATGAGGGGAATGGATGTCATAATGAGCGGAATGGATGTTAGAATGAGGGGAATGGATGTTAGAATGAGGGGAATGGTTGTTAGAATGAGGGGAATGGATGTTAGAATGAGGGGAATGGATGTTAGAATGAGGGGAATGGATGTTAGAATGAGGGGAATGTATGTTAGAATGAGGGGAATGGATGTTAGAATGAGATGAATGGATGTTAGAATGAGGGGAATTGATGTTAGAATGAGGGGAATACATATTCGAATGAGGGGAATGGATGTTGGAATGAGGGGAATGGAGGATTGAATGAGGGGAATGGATGTCAGAATGAGGGGAATGGATGTTGGAATGAGAGGAATGGATGCTAGAATGAGGGGAATGGATGTTAGAATGAGGGGAATGGATGTCAGAATGAGGGGAATGGATGTTAGAATGAGGGGAATGGATGTTAGAATGAGATGAATGGATGTTAGAATGAGGGGAATTGATGTTAGAATGAGGGGAATACATATTAGAATGAGGGGAATTGATGTTGGAATGAGGGGAATGGATGATTGAATGAGGGGAACGGATGTTAGAATGAGGGGAATGGATGTTTAAATGTGGGGAATGGATGATAGAATGAGAGGAATGGATGATAGAATGAGAGGAATGGATGTCAGAATGAGGGGAATGGATGTTAGAATGAGGGGAATGGATGTGAGAATGAGTGGAAATGATGTAAGAATTAGGGAATGGATGTTAGAATGAGGGGAATGGATGATAGAATGAGAGGAATGGATGTTCGAATGAGAGGATTGGATGTTAGAATGAGGGGAATGGATGATAGAATGAGGGGAATGGATGTGAGAATGTGTGGAATGGATGTTAGAATGAGGGGAATGGATGTTAGAATGAGGGGAATGGAGGTTTGAATGAGGGGAATGAATGTTGGAATGAGGAGAACGGTTGTTAGAATGAGGGGAATGGATGTTAGAATGTGGGTGAATGGAGGATTGAATGAGGGGGACGGATGTTGGAATGAGGGGAATGGATGTTAGAATGAGGGGAATGGATGTTAGAATGAGGGGAATGGATGTTAGAATGAGGGGAATGGATGTTAGAATGAGGGGAATGGATGTTAGAATGAGGGGAATGGATGTTAGAATGAGGGGAATGGATGTTAGAATGAGGGGATTGGATGTTAGAATGAGGGGAATGGATGTTAGAATGAGAGGAATCGATGTTAGAATGAGGGGAATGGATGATAGAATGAGAGGAATGGATGTAAGAATGAGGGGAATGGATGTTAGAATGAGAGGAATCGATGCTAGAATGAGAGGAATGGATGCTAGAATGAGGGGAATGGATGTTAGAATGAGGGGAATGGATGTCATAATGAGCGGAATGGATGTTAGAATGAGGGGAATGGATGTTAGAATGAGGGGAATGGTTGTTAGAATGAGGGGAATGGATGTTAGAATGAGGGGAATGGATGTTAGAATGAGGGGAATGGATGTTAGAATGAGGGGAATGGATGTTAGAATGAGGGGAATGGATGTTAGAATGAGATGAATGGATGTTAGAATGAGGGGAACTGATGTTAGAATGAGGGGAATACATATTAGAATGAGGGGAATGGATGTTGGAATGAGGGGAATGGAGGATTGAATGAGGGGAACGGATGTTAAAATGAGGGGAATGGATGTTAGAATGAGGGGAATGGATGTCAGAATGTTGGGAATGGATGATAGAATGAGAGGAATGGATGATAGAATGAGAGGAATGGATGTCAGAATGAGAGGAATGGATGTCAGAATGAGGGGAATGGATGTCAGAATGAGGGGAATGGTTGTTAGAATGTGGGGAATGGATGTCAGAATGAGGGGAATGGATGTTTGAATGTGGGGAATGGATGATAGAATGAGAGGAATGGATGTTAGAATGAGAGGAATGGATGTTAGAATGAGGGGAATGGATGATAGAATGAGGGGAATGGATGTGAGAATGAGTGGAATGGATGTTAGAATGAGGGGAATGGATGTTAGAATGAGGGGAATGGAGGTTTGAATGAGGGGAATGAATGTTGGAATGAGGAGAACGGTTGTTAGAATGAGGGGAATGGATGTTAGAATGTGGGTGAATGGAGGATTGAATGAGGGGGACGGATGTTAGAATGAGGGGAATGGATGTTAGAATGAGGGGAATGGATGTTAGAATGAGGGGAATGGATGTCAGAATGAGGGGAATGGATGTTCGAATGAGGGGAATGGATGATCGAATGAGGGGAATTGATGTTAGAATGAGGGGAATACATATTAGAATGAGGGGAATGGATGCTGAAATGAGGGGAATGGAGGATTGAATGAGGGCAACGGATGTTAGAATGAGGGGAATGGATGTTTGAATGTGGGGAATGGATGATAGAATGAGAGGAATGGATGATAGAATGAGAGGAATGGATGTCAGAATGAGGGGAATGGATGTCAGAATGAGGGGAATGGATGTCAGAATGAGGGGAATGGATGTGAGAATGAGTGGAAATTATGTAAGAATTAGGGAATGGATGTCAGAATGAGCGGAATGGATGTTAGAATGAGGGGAATTGATGTTAGAATGAGGGGAATGGATGTTAGAATGAGGGCAATGGATGTTAGAATGAGGGGAATGGATGTTAGAATGAGGGGAATGGATGTTGGAATGAGGGGAATGAATGTGAGAATGACAGGAATGGATGTTCGAATGAGGGGAATGAATTTTGAATGAAGGGGAATGGATGTCTGAATGAGAGGAATGGATGTTAGAATGAGGGGAATGTATGATAGAATGTGGGGGGATGGATGTTAGAATGAGGGGAATGGATGTTCTAATGAGAGGAATGGATGTTCGAATGAGAGGAATGGATGTCTGAATGAGAGGAATGGATGTTAGAATGTGGGGAATGGATGTTAGAATGAGGGGAATGGATGGTAGAATGTGTGGAACTGAGTGTTTGAATGGAGAGAATGGATGTTTGAATGAGGGGAATGGATGTTAGAATAAGGGGAATGGATGTTAGAATGAGGGGAATGGAGGATTGAATGAGGGGAATGGATGTTAGAATGAGGGGAATGGATGTTAGAATGAGGGGAATGGATGTTAGAATGAGGGGAATGGATGGTAGAATGTGTGGAACTGAGTGTTTGAATGGAGAGAATGGATGTTTGAATGAGGGGAATGGATGTTAGAATAAGGGGAATGGATGTTAGAATGAGGGGAATGGAGGATTGAATGAGGGGAACGGATGTTAGAATGTGGGGAATGGATGTCAGAATGAGGGGAATGGATGTTCGAATGAGGGGAATGAATGTTTGAATGAAGGGGAATGGATGTCTGAATGAGAGGAATGGATGTTAGAATGTGGGGGAATGGATGTTAGAATGAGAGGAATGGATGTCAGAATGAGGGGAATGGATGTTAGAATGAGGGGAATGGATGATAGAATGAGAGGAATGGATGTCAGAATGAGGGGAATGGATGTTGGAATGAGAGGAATGGATGCTAGAATGAGGGGAATGGATGTTAGAATGAGGGGAATGGATGGTAGAATGTGTGGAACTGAGTGTTTGAATGGAGAGAATGGATGTTTGAATGAGGGGAATGGATGTTAGAATAAGGGGAATGGATGTTAGAATGAGGGGAATGGAGGATTGAATGAGGGGAACGGATGTTAGAATGTGGGGAATGGATGTCAGAATGAGGGGAATGGATGTTCGAATGAGGGGAATGAATGTTTGAATGAAGGGGAATGGATGTCTGAATGAGAGGAATGGATGTTAGAATGTGGGGGAATGGATGTTAGAATGAGAGGAATGGATGTCAGAATGAGGGGAATGGATGTTAGAATGAGGGGAATGGATGATAGAATGAGAGGAATGGATGTCAGAATGAGGGGAATGGATGTTGGAATGAGAGGAATGGATGCTAGAATGAGGGGAATGGATGTTAGAATGAGGGGAATGGATGTCAGAATGAGGGGAATGGATGTTAGAATGAGGGGAATGGATGTTAGAATGAGGGGAATTGATGTTAGAATGAGGGGAATACATATTAGAATGAGGGGAATGGATGTTGGAATGAGGGGAATGGATGATTGAATGAGGGGAACGGATGTTAGAATGAGGGGAATGGATGTTTAAATGTGGGGAATGGATGATAGAATGAGAGGAATGGATGATAGAATGAGAGGAATGGATGTCAGAATGAGGGGAATGGATGTTAGAATGAGGGGAATGGATGTGAGAATGAGTGGAAATGATGTAAGAATTAGGGAATGGATGTTAGAATGAGGGGAATGGATGTTAGAATGAGGGGAATGGATGTTAGAATGAGGGGAATGGATGTTATAATGAGGGGAATGGAGGTTTGAATGAGGGGAATGGATGTTAGAATGTGGGTGAATGGAGGATTGAATGAGGGGAACGGATGTTTGAATGAGAGGAATGGATATTAGAATGAAGGGGAATGGAGGATTGAATGAAGGGGAATGGATGTTAGAATGTGGGGAAATGGAGGATTGAATGAGATGAATGGATGTTAGAATGAGCGAGAATGGATGTTAGAATGAGGGGAATGGATGTTAGAATGATAGGAATGGATGTTAGAATGAGAGGAATGGATGTTAGAATGAGAGGAATGGATGTTAGAATGAGAGGAATGGATGTCGGAATGAGAGGAATGGATGTTAGAATGAGGGGAATGGATGTCGGAATGAGAGGAATGGATGTTAGAATGAGGGGAATGGATGTCGGAATGAGAGGAATGGATGTTAGAATGAAGGGGAATGGATGTCGGAATGAGAGGAATAGATGTCGCAATGAGGGGAGTGGATGTCGCATGAGGGGAGTGGATGTTAGAATGAGGGGAATGGATGTTCGAATGAGAGGAATGGATGTTAGAATGAGGGGAATGGATGTGAGAATGAGCGGAATGGATGTGAGAATGAGGGGAATGGATGTGAGAATGAGAGGAATGGATGTCAGAATGAGGGGAATGGATGTCAGAATGAGGGGAATGGATGTTAGAATGAGGGGAATTGATGTTAGAATGAGGGGAATGGATGTTAGAATGAGGGCAATGGATGTTAGAATGAGGGGAATGGATGTTAGAATGAGGGGAATGGATGTTGGAATGAGGGGAATGAATGTGAGAATGACAGGAATGGATGTTAGAATGTGGGTGAATGGAGGATTGAATGAGGGGGACGGATGTTAGAATGAGGGGAATGGATGTTAGAATGAGGGGAATGGATGTTAGAATGAGGGGAATGGATGTTAGAATGAGGGGAATGGATGTTCGAATGAGGGGAATGGATGATCGAATGAGGGGAATTGATGTTAGAATGAGGGGAATACATATTAGAATGAGGGGAATGGATGCTGAAATGAGGGGAATGGAGGATTGAATGAGGGCAACGGATGTTAGAATGAGGGGAATGGATGTTTGAATGTGGGGAATGGATGATAGAATGAGAGGAATGGATGATAGAATGAGAGGAATGGATGTCAGAATGAGGGGAATGGATGTCAGAATGAGGGGAATGGATGTCAGAATGAGGGGAATGGATGTGAGAATGAGTGGAAATTATGTAAGAATTAGGGAATGGATGTCAGAATGAGCGGAATGGATGTTAGAATGAGGGGAATTGATGTTAGAATGAGGGGAATGGATGTTAGAATGAGGGCAATGGATGTTAGAATGAGGGGAATGGATGTTAGAATGAGGGGAATGGATGTTGGAATGAGGGGAATGAATGTGAGAATGACAGGAATGGATGTTCGAATGAGGGGAATGAATTTTGAATGAAGGGGAATGGATGTCTGAATGAGAGGAATGGATGTTAGAATGAGGGGAATGTATGATAGAATGTGGGGGGATGGATGTTCTAATGAGAGGAATGGATGTTCGAATGAGAGGAATGGATGTCTGAATGAGAGGAATGGATGTTAGAATGTGGGGAATGGATGTTAGAATGAGGGGAATGGATGGTAGAATGTGTGGAACTGAGTGTTTGAATGGAGAGAATGGATGTTTGAATGAGGGGAATGGATGTTAGAATAAGGGGAATGGATGTTAGAATGAGGGGAATGGAGGATTGAATGAGGGGAATGGATGTTAGAATGAGGGGAATGGATGTTAGAATGAGGGGAATGGATGTTAGAATGAGGGGAATGGATGGTAGAATGTGTGGAACTGAGTGTTTGAATGGAGAGAATGGATGTTTGAATGAGGGGAATGGATGTTAGAATAAGGGGAATGGATGTTAGAATGAGGGGAATGGAGGATTGAATGAGGGGAACGGATGTTAGAATGTGGGGAATGGATGTCAGAATGAGGGGAATGGATGTTCGAATGAGGGGAATGAATGTTTGAATGAAGGGGAATGGATGTCTGAATGAGAGGAATGGATGTTAGAATGTGGGGGAATGGATGTTAGAATGAGAGGAATGGATGTCAGAATGAGGGGAATGGATGTTAGAATGAGGGGAATGGATGATAGAATGAGAGGAATGGATGTCAGAATGAGGGGAATGGATGTTGGAATGAGAGGAATGGATGCTAGAATGAGGGGAATGGATGTTAGAATGAGGGGAATGGATGTCAGAATGAGGGGAATGGATGTTAGAATGAGGGGAATGGATGTTAGAATGAGGGGAATTGATGTTAGAATGAGGGGAATACATATTAGAATGAGGGGAATGGATGTTGGAATGAGGGGAATGGATGATTGAATGAGGGGAACGGATGTTAGAATGAGGGGAATGGATGTTTAAATGTGGGGAATGGATGATAGAATGAGAGGAATGGATGATAGAATGAGAGGAATGGATGTCAGAATGAGGGGAATGGATGTTAGAATGAGGGGAATGGATGTGAGAATGAGTGGAAATGATGTAAGAATTAGGGAATGGATGTTAGAATGAGGGGAATGGATGTTAGAATGAGGGGAATGGATGTTAGAATGAGGGGAATGGATGTTATAATGAGGGGAATGGAGGTTTGAATGAGGGGAATGGATGTTAGAATGTGGGTGAATGGAGGATTGAATGAGGGGAACGGATGTTTGAATGAGAGGAATGGATATTAGAATGAAGGGGAATGGAGGATTGAATGAAGGGGAATGGATGTTAGAATGTGGGGAAATGGAGGATTGAATGAGATGAATGGATGTTAGAATGAGCGAGAATGGATGTTAGAATGAGGGGAATGGATGTTAGAATGATAGGAATGGATGTTAGAATGAGAGGAATGGATGTTAGAATGAGAGGAATGGATGTTAGAATGAGAGGAATGGATGTCGGAATGAGAGGAATGGATGTTAGAATGAGGGGAATGGATGT
Organism: Heptranchias perlo; assembly: GCF_035084215.1. NCBI lineage: Eukaryota > Metazoa > Chordata > Chondrichthyes > Hexanchiformes > Hexanchidae > Heptranchias > Heptranchias perlo. Next base: position 394,088 of record NW_027139211.1, read on the forward strand.
CGGAATGAGAGGAATGGATGTTAGAATGAGGGGAATGGATGTCGGAATGAGAGGAATGGATGTTAGAATGAAGGGGAATGGATGTCGGAATGAGAGGAATAGATGTCGCAATGAGGGGAGTGGATGTCGCATGAGGGGAGTGGATGTTAGAATGAGGGGAATGGATTTTCGAATGAGAGGAATGGATGTTAGAATGAGGGGAATGGATGTGAGAATGAGCGGAATGGATGTGAGAATGAGGGGAATGGATGTGAGAATGAGAGGAATGGATGTCAGAATGAGGGGAATGGATGTCAGAATGAGGGGAATGGATGTCAGAATGAGGGGAATGGATGTTCGAATCAGGGGCATGGATGTTCGAATGAGAGGAATGGATGTGAGAATGAAGGGAATGGATGTGAGAATTAGGGGAATGGATGTGAGAATGAGGGGAATGGATGAGAGAATGAGGGGAATGGATGTTAGAACGAGAGGAATGGATGTTAGACTGAGGGGAGTAGATGTTAGTATGAGGGGAATGGATGTTAGAACAATGGGAATGGATGTGAGAATGAGGGGAATGAATGTTAGAATGAGGGGAATGGACGTTAGAATGAAGGGGAATGGATGTGAGTCTGAGGGGAATGGATGTTCGAATGAGGGGAATGGATGTTAGAATGAGAAGAATGGGTGTTAGAATGAGAGGAATGGATGTTGGAATGAAGGGGAATGGATGTGAGAATGAGAGGAATGGATGTTGGAATGAGGGGAATGGATGTGAGAATGAGAGGAATGGATGTGAGAATGAGGGGAATGGATGTGAGAATGAGGGGAATGGATGTTCGAATCAGGGGCATGGATGTTCGAATGAGAGGAATGGATGTGAGAATGAGGGGAATGGATGTGAGAATGAGGGGAATGGATGTGAGAATGTGGGTGAATGGAGGATTGAATGAGGGGGACGGATGTTAGAATGAGGGGAATGGATGTTAGAATGAGGGGAATGGATGTTAGAATGAGGGGAATGGATGTTAGAATGAGGGGAATGGATGTTCGAATGAGGGGAATGGATGATCGAATGAGGGGAATTGATGTTAGAATGAGGGGAATACATATTAGAATGAGGGGAATGGATGCTGAAATGAGGGGAATGGAGGATTGAATGAGGGCAACGGATGTTAGAATGAGGGGAATGGATGTTTGAATGTGGGGAATGGATGATAGAATGAGAGGAATGGATGATAGAATGAGAGGAATGGATGTCAGAATGAGGGGAATGGATGTCAGAATGAGGGGAATGGATGTCAGAATGAGGGGAATGGATGTGAGAATGAGTGGAAATTATGTAAGAATTAGGGAATGGATGTCAGAATGAGCGGAATGGATGTTAGAATGAGGGGAATTGATGTTAGAATGAGGGGAATGGATGTTAGAATGAGGGCAATGGATGTTAGAATGAGGGGAATGGATGTTAGAATGAGGGGAATGGATGTTGGAATGAGGGGAATGAATGTGAGAATGACAGGAATGGATGTTCGAATGAGGGGAATGAATTTTGAATGAAGGGGAATGGATGTCTGAATGAGAGGAATGGATGTTAGAATGAGGGGAATGTATGATAGAATGTGGGGGGATGGATGTTAGAATGGGGGGAATGGATGTTCTAATGAGAGGAATGGATGTTCGAATGAGAGGAATGGATGTCTGAATGAGAGGAATGGATGTTAGAATGTGGGGAATGGATGTTAGAATGAGGGGAATGGATGGTAGAATGTGTGGAACTGAGTGTTTGAATGGAGAGAATGGATGTTTGAATGAGGGGAATGGATGTTAGAATAAGGGGAATGGATGTTAGAATGAGGGGAATGGAGGATTGAATGAGGGGAACGGATGTTAGAATGTGGGGAATGGATGTCAGAATGAGGGGAATGGATGTTCGAATGAGGGGAATGAATGTTTGAATGAAGGGGAATGGATGTCTGAATGAGAGGAATGGATGTTAGAATGTGGGGGAATGGATGTTAGAATGAGAGGAATGGATGTCAGAATGAGGGGAATGGATGTTAGAATGAGGGGAATGGATGATAGAATGAGAGGAATGGATGTCAGAATGAGGGGAATGGATGTTGGAATGAGAGGAATGGATGCTAGAATGAGGGGAATGGATGTTAGAATGAGGGGAATGGATGTCAGAATGAGGGGAATGGATGTTAGAATGAGGGGAATGGATGTTAGAATGAGATGAATGGATGTTAGAATGAGGGGAATTGATGTTAGAATGAGGGGAATACATATTAGAATGAGGGGAATGGATGTTGGAATGAGGGGAATGGATGATTGAATGAGGGGAACGGATGTTAGAATGAGGGGAATGGATGTTTAAATGTGGGGAATGGATGATAGAATGAGAGGAATGGATGATAGAATGAGAGGAATGGATGTCAGAATGAGGGGAATGGATGTTAGAATGAGGGGAATGGATGTGAGAATGAGTGGAAATGATGTAAGAATTAGGGAATGGATGTTAGAATGAGGGGAATGGATGTTAGAATGAGGGGAATGGATGTTAGAATGAGGGGAATGGATGTTATAATGAGGGGAATGGAGGTTTGAATGAGGGGAATGGATGTTAGAATGTGGGTGAATGGAGGATTGAATGAGGGGAACGGATGTTTGAATGAGAGGAATGGATATTAGAATGAAGGGGAATGGAGGATTGAATGAAGGGGAATGGATGTTAGAATGTGGGGAAATGGAGGATTGAATGAGATGAATGGATGTTAGAATGAGCGAGAATGGATGTTAGAATGATAGGAATGGATGTTAGAATGAGAGGAATGGATGTTAGAATGAGAGGAATGGATGTTAGAATGAGAGGAATGGATGTCGGAATGAGAGGAATGGATGTTAGAATGAGGGGAATGGATGTCGGAATGAGAGGAATGGATGTTAGAATGAGGGGAATGGATGTCGGAATGAGAGGAATGGATGTTAGAATGAAGGGGAATGGATGTCGGAATGAGAGGAATAGATGTCGCAATGAGGGGAGTGGATGTCGCATGAGGGGAGTGGATGTTAGAATGAGGGGAATGGATGTTCGAATGAGAGGAATGGATGTTAGAATGAGGGGAATGGATGTGAGAATGAGCGGAATGGATGTGAGAATGAGGGGAATGGATGTGAGAATGAGAGGAATGGATGTCAGAATGAGGGGAATGGATGTCAGAATGAGGGGAATGGATGTTCGAATCAGGGGCATGGATGTTCGAATGAGAGGAATGGATGTGAGAATGAAGGGAATGGATGTGAGAATGAGGGGAATGGATGTGAGAATGAGGGGTATGGAAGAGAGAATGAGGGGAATGGATGTTAGAACGAGAGGAATGGATGTTAGACTGAGGGGAGTAGATGTTAGTATGAGGGGAATGGATGTTAGAACAATGGGAATGGATGTGAGAATGAGGGGAATGAATGTTAGAATGAGGGGAATGGACGTTAGAATGAAGGGGAATGGATGTGAGTCTGAGGGGAATGGATGTTCGAATGAGGGGAATGGATGTTAGAATGAGAAGAATGGGTGTTAGAATGAGAGGAATGGATGTTGGAATGAAGGGGAATGGATGTGAGAATGAGAGGAATGGATGTTGGAATGAGGGGAATGGATGTGAGAATGAGAGGAATGGATGTGAGAATGAGGGGAATGGATGTGAGAATGAGGGGAATGGATGTTCGAATCAGGGGCATGGATGTTCGAATGAGAGGAATGGATGTGAGAATGAGGGGAATGGATGTGAGAATGAGGGGAATGGATGTGAGAATGAGGGGAATGGATGTGAGAATGAGGGGAATGGATGTGAGAATGAGGGGAATGGATGTGAGAATGAGGGGAAAGGATGTGAGAATGAGGGGAATGGATGTTCGAATGAGGGGAATGGATGTTGGAATGAAGGGGAATGGATGTGAGAATGAGAGGAATGGATGTTCGAATGTGGGGAATGGATGATAGAATGAGGGGAATGGATGTTAGAATGAGGGGAGTGGATGTCAGAATGAGGGCAATGGATGTTAGAATGAGGGGAATGGATGTTAGAATGAGGGGAATGGATGTTGGAATGAGGGGAATGAATGTGAGAATGACAGGAATGGATGTTCGAATGAGGGGAATGAATTTTGAATGAAGGGGAATGGATGTCTGAATGAGAGGAATGGATGTTAGAATGAGGGGAATGTATGATAGAATGTGGGGGGATGGATGTTCTAATGAGAGGAATGGATGTTCGAATGAGAGGAATGGATGTCTGAATGAGAGGAATGGATGTTAGAATGTGGGGAATGGATGTTAGAATGAGGGGAATGGAGGATTGAATGAGGGGAATGGATGTTAGAATGAGGGGAATGGATGTTAGAATGAGGGGAATGGATGTTAGAATGAGGGGAATGGATGGTAGAATGAGGGGAATGGATGTTAGAATGAGGGGAATGGATGTTAGAATGAGGGGAATGGAGGATTGAATGAGGGGAATGGATGTTAGAATGAGGGGAATGGATGTTAGAATGAGGGGAATGGATGTTAGAATGAGGGGAATGGATGGTAGAATGTGTGGAACTGAGTGTTTGAATGGAGAGAATGGATGTTTGAATGAGGGGAATGGATGTTAGAATAAGGGGAATGGATGTTAGAATGAGGGGAATGGAGGATTGAATGAGGGGAACGGATGTTAGAATGTGGGGAATGGATGTCAGAATGAGGGGAATGGATGTTCGAATGAGGGGAATGAATGTTTGAATGAAGGGGAATGGATGTCTGAATGAGAGGAATGGATGTTAGAATGTGGGGGAATGGATGTTAGAATGAGAGGAATGGATGTCAGAATGAGGGGAATGGATGTTAGAATGAGGGGAATGGATGATAGAATGAGAGGAATGGATGTCAGAATGAGGGGAATGGATGTTGGAATGAGAGGAATGGATGCTAGAATGAGGGGAATGGATGTTAGAATGAGGGGAATGGATGTCAGAATGAGGGGAATGGATGTTAGAATGAGGGGAATGGATGTTAGAATGAGGGGAATTGATGTTAGAATGAGGGGAATACATATTAGAATGAGGGGAATGGATGTTGGAATGAGGGGAATGGATGATTGAATGAGGGGAACGGATGTTAGAATGAGGGGAATGGATGTTTAAATGTGGGGAATGGATGATAGAATGAGAGGAATGGATGATAGAATGAGAGGAATGGATGTCAGAATGAGGGGAATGGATGTTAGAATGAGGGGAATGGATGTGAGAATGAGTGGAAATGATGTAAGAATTAGGGAATGGATGTTAGAATGAGGGGAATGGATGTTAGAATGAGGGGAATGGATGTTAGAATGAGGGGAATGGATGTTATAATGAGGGGAATGGAGGTTTGAATGAGGGGAATGGATGTTAGAATGTGGGTGAATGGAGGATTGAATGAGGGGAACGGATGTTTGAATGAGAGGAATGGATATTAGAATGAAGGGGAATGGAGGATTGAATGAAGGGGAATGGATGTTAGAATGTGGGGAAATGGAGGATTGAATGAGATGAATGGATGTTAGAATGAGCGAGAATGGATGTTAGAATGAGGGGAATGGATGTTAGAATGATAGGAATGGATGTTAGAATGAGAGGAATGGATGTTAGAATGAGAGGAATGGATGTTAGAATGAGAGGAATGGATGTCGGAATGAGAGGAATGGATGTTAGAATGAGGGGAATGGATGTCGGAATGAGAGGAATGGATGTTAGAATGAGGGGAATGGATGTCGGAATGAGAGGAATGGATGTTAGAATGAAGGGGAATGGATGTCGGAATGAGAGGAATAGATGTCGCAATGAGGGGAGTGGATGTCGCATGAGGGGAGTGGATGTTAGAATGAGGGGAATGGATTTTCGAATGAGAGGAATGGATGTTAGAATGAGGGGAATGGATGTGAGAATGAGCGGAATGGATGTGAGAATGAGGGGAATGGATGTGAGAATGAGAGGAATGGATGTCAGAATGAGGGGAATGGATGTCAGAATGAGGGGAATGGATGTCAGAATGAGGGGAATGGATGTTCGAATCAGGGGCATGGATGTTCGAATGAGAGGAATGGATGTGAGAATGAAGGGAATGGATGTGAGAATTAGGGGAATGGATGTGAGAATGAGGGGAATGGATGAGAGAATGAGGGGAATGGATGTTAGAACGAGAGGAATGGATGTTAGACTGAGGGGAGTAGATGTTAGTATGAGGGGAATGGATGTTAGAACAATGGGAATGGATGTGAGAATGAGGGGAATGAATGTTAGAATGAGGGGAATGGACGTTAGAATGAAGGGGAATGGATGTGAGTCTGAGGGGAATGGATGTTCGAATGAGGGGAATGGATGTTAGAATGAGAAGAATGGGTGTTAGAATGAGAGGAATGGATGTTGGAATGAAGGGGAATGGATGTGAGAATGAGAGGAATGGATGTTGGAATGAGGGGAATGGATGTGAGAATGAGAGGAATGGATGTGAGAATGAGGGGAATGGATGTGAGAATGAGGGGAATGGATGTTCGAATCAGGGGCATGGATGTTCGAATGAGAGGAATGGATGTGAGAATGAGGGGAATGGATGTGAGAATGAGGGGAATGGATGTGAGAATGTGGGTGAATGGAGGATTGAATGAGGGGGACGGATGTTAGAATGAGGGGAATGGATGTTAGAATGAGGGGAATGGATGTTAGAATGAGGGGAATGGATGTTAGAATGAGGGGAATGGATGTTCGAATGAGGGGAATGGATGATCGAATGAGGGGAATTGATGTTAGAATGAGGGGAATACATATTAGAATGAGGGGAATGGATGCTGAAATGAGGGGAATGGAGGATTGAATGAGGGCAACGGATGTTAGAATGAGGGGAATGGATGTTTGAATGTGGGGAATGGATGATAGAATGAGAGGAATGGATGATAGAATGAGAGGAATGGATGTCAGAATGAGGGGAATGGATGTCAGAATGAGGGGAATGGATGTCAGAATGAGGGGAATGGATGTGAGAATGAGTGGAAATTATGTAAGAATTAGGGAATGGATGTCAGAATGAGCGGAATGGATGTTAGAATGAGGGGAATTGATGTTAGAATGAGGGGAATGGATGTTAGAATGAGGGCAATGGATGTTAGAATGAGGGGAATGGATGTTAGAATGAGGGGAATGGATGTTGGAATGAGGGGAATGAATGTGAGAATGACAGGAATGGATGTTCGAATGAGGGGAATGAATTTTGAATGAAGGGGAATGGATGTCTGAATGAGAGGAATGGATGTTAGAATGAGGGGAATGTATGATAGAATGTGGGGGGATGGATGTTAGAATGGGGGGAATGGATGTTCTAATGAGAGGAATGGATGTTCGAATGAGAGGAATGGATGTCTGAATGAGAGGAATGGATGTTAGAATGTGGGGAATGGATGTTAGAATGAGGGGAATGGATGGTAGAATGTGTGGAACTGAGTGTTTGAATGGAGAGAATGGATGTTTGAATGAGGGGAATGGATGTTAGAATAAGGGGAATGGATGTTAGAATGAGGGGAATGGAGGATTGAATGAGGGGAACGGATGTTAGAATGTGGGGAATGGATGTCAGAATGAGGGGAATGGATGTTCGAATGAGGGGAATGAATGTTTGAATGAAGGGGAATGGATGTCTGAATGAGAGGAATGGATGTTAGAATGTGGGGGAATGGATGTTAGAATGAGAGGAATGGATGTCAGAATGAGGGGAATGGATGTTAGAATGAGGGGAATGGATGATAGAATGAGAGGAATGGATGTCAGAATGAGGGGAATGGATGTTGGAATGAGAGGAATGGATGCTAGAATGAGGGGAATGGATGTTAGAATGAGGGGAATGGATGTCAGAATGAGGGGAATGGATGTTAGAATGAGGGGAATGGATGTTAGAATGAGATGAATGGATGTTAGAATGAGGGGAATTGATGTTAGAATGAGGGGAATACATATTAGAATGAGGGGAATGGATGTTGGAATGAGGGGAATGGATGATTGAATGAGGGGAACGGATGTTAGAATGAGGGGAATGGATGTTTAAATGTGGGGAATGGATGATAGAATGAGAGGAATGGATGATAGAATGAGAGGAATGGATGTCAGAATGAGGGGAATGGATGTTAGAATGAGGGGAATGGATGTGAGAATGAGTGGAAATGATGTAAGAATTAGGGAATGGATGTTAGAATGAGGGGAATGGATGTTAGAATGAGGGGAATGGATGTTAGAATGAGGGGAATGGATGTTATAATGAGGGGAATGGAGGTTTGAATGAGGGGAATGGATGTTAGAATGTGGGTGAATGGAGGATTGAATGAGGGGAACGGATGTTTGAATGAGAGGAATGGATATTAGAATGAAGGGGAATGGAGGATTGAATGAAGGGGAATGGATGTTAGAATGTGGGGAAATGGAGGATTGAATGAGATGAATGGATGTTAGAATGAGCGAGAATGGATGTTAGAATGATAGGAATGGATGTTAGAATGAGAGGAATGGATGTTAGAATGAGAGGAATGGATGTTAGAATGAGAGGAATGGATGTCGGAATGAGAGGAATGGATGTTAGAATGAGGGGAATGGATGTCGGAATGAGAGGAATGGATGTTAGAATGAGGGGAATGGATGTCGGAATGAGAGGAATGGATGTTAGAATGAAGGGGAATGGATGTCGGAATGAGAGGAATAGATGTCGCAATGAGGGGAGTGGATGTCGCATGAGGGGAGTGGATGTTAGAATGAGGGGAATGGATGTTCGAATGAGAGGAATGGATGTTAGAATGAGGGGAATGGATGTGAGAATGAGCGGAATGGATGTGAGAATGAGGGGAATGGATGTGAGAATGAGAGGAATGGATGTCAGAATGAGGGGAATGGATGTCAGAATGAGGGGAATGGATGTTCGAATCAGGGGCATGGATGTTCGAATGAGAGGAATGGATGTGAGAATGAAGGGAATGGATGTGAGAATGAGGGGAATGGATGTGAGAATGAGGGGTATGGATGAGAGAATGAGGGGAATGGATGTTAGAACGAGAGGAATGGATGTTAGACTGAGGGGAGTAGATGTTAGTATGAGGGGAATGGATGTTAGAACAATGGGAATGGATGTGAGAATGAGGGGAATGAATGTTAGAATGAGGGGAATGGACGTTAGAATGAAGGGGAATGGATGTGAGTCTGAGGGGAATGGATGTTCGAATGAGGGGAATGGATGTTAGAATGAGAAGAATGGGTGTTAGAATGAGAGGAATGGATGTTGGAATGAAGGGGAATGGATGTGAGAATGAGAGGAATGGATGTTGGAATGAGGGGAATGGATGTGAGAATGAGAGGAATGGATGTGAGAATGAGGGGAATGGATGTGAGAATGAGGGGAATGGATGTTCGAATCAGGGGCATGGATGTTCGAATGAGAGGAATGGATGTGAGAATGAGGGGAATGGATGTGAGAATGAGGGGAATGGATGTGAGAATGAGGGGAATGGATGTGAGAATGAGGGGAATGGATGTGAGAATGAGGGGAATGGATGTGAGAATGAGGGGAAAGGATGTGAGAATGAGGGGAATGGATGTTCGAATGAGGGGAATGGATGTTGGAATGAAGGGGAATGGATGTGAGAATGAGAGGAATGGATGTTCGAATGTGGGGAATGGATGATAGAATGAGGGGAATGGATGTTAGAATGAGGGGAGTGGATGTCAGAATGAGGGGAATGGATGATAGAATTTGGGTGAATGGATGTTCGAATGAGGGGAATGGGTGTTTGAAAGAGAGGAATGGATTTTAGAATGAGGGGAATGAATGTTAGAATGAGGGGAATGAATGTTAGAATGAGAGGAATGGATGTTAGAATGAGAGGAATGGATGTTAGAATGCGAGGAATGGATGTTGGAATGAGGGGAATGGATGATAGAATGAGAGGAATGGATGTTGGAATGAGGGGAATGGATGTTAGAATGTGGGGAATGGATGTTAGAATGAGAGGAATGGATGTTAGAATGTGGGGAATGGATGTTAGAATGAGAGGAATGGATGTTAGAATGCGAGGAATGGATGTTGGAATGAGGGGAATGGATGATAGAATGAGAGGAATGGATGTTGGAATGAGGGGAATGGATGTGAGAATGAGGGGAATGGATGTTAGAATGAGAGGAATGGATGTTGGAATGAGGGGAATGGATGTGAGAATGAGGGGAATGGATGTTAGAATGAGAGGAATGGATGTTAGAATGAGAGGAATGGATGTTGGAATGAGGGGAATGGATGTGAGAATGAGGGGAATGGATGTTAGAATGCGAGGAATGGATGTTGGAATGAGGGGAATGGATGATAGAATGAGAGGAATGGATGTTGGAATGAGGGGAATGGATGTGAGAATGAGGGGAATGGATGTTAGAATGTGGGGAATGGATGTTAGAATGTGGGGAATGGATGTTAGAATGAGAGGAATGGATGTTAGAATGAGAGGAATGGATGTTAGAATGAGAGGAATGGATGTTAGAATGAGAGGAATGGATGTTAGAATGTGGGGAATGGATGTTAGAATGTGGGGAATGGATGTTAGAATGAGAGGAATGGATGTTAGAATGAGAGGAATGGATGTTAGAATGAGAGGAATGGATGTTAGAATGCGAGGAATGGATGTTGGAATGAGGGGAATGGATGATAGAATGAGAGGAATGGATGTTGGAATGAGGGGAATGGATGTGAGAATGAGGGGAATGGATGTTAGAATGAGGGGAATGGATGTTAGAATGAGGGGAATGGATGTTGGAATGAGGGGAATGGATGACAGAATGAGGAGAATGGATGTCGGAATGAAGGGGAATGGATGTGAGAATGAGATGAATGGATGTTAGAATGAAGGGAATGGATGTGAGAATGAAGGGAATGGACGGTAGAATTCGGGGAATGGATGTCAGAATGAGGGGAATGGATTTTGGAATGTGGGGAACGGATGATAGAATGAGGGGAGTGGATGTTAGAATGAGGGGAGTGGATGTCGGAATGAGGGGAATGGATGTCGGAATGAGGGGAATGGATGTTGGAATGTGGGGAACGGATGTTAGAATGAGGGGAATGGATGATATAATGAGGGGAATAGATGTCAGAATGGGGGGAATGGATGTTCGAATGAGGGGAATGGATCTTAGAATGAGGGCAATGGATGTCAGAATGAGAGGAATGAATGTGAGAATTTAGGGGAGTGGATGTTCGAATGAGGGGAATGGATGTTCGAATGAGGGGAATGGATGTCAGAATGAGGGCAATGGATGTCAGAATGAGAGGAATGAATGTGAGAATTTAGGGGAGTGGATGTTCGAATGAGGGGAATGGATGTTCGAATGAGGGGAATGGATGTCAGAATGAGGGGAATGGATGTCAGAATGAGAGGAATGGATGTCAGAATGAGGGGAATGGATGTCAGAATGAGGGGAATGGATGTCAGAATGAGGGGAATGGATGTCAGAATGAGGGGAATGGATGTCAGAATGAGGGGAATGGATGTCAGAATGAGGGGAATGGATGTCAGAATGAGGGGAATGGATGTTAAATGAGGGGAATGGATGTTAAATGAGGGGAATGGATGTTAGAATGAGGGGAATGGATGATATAATGAGGGGAATGGATGATAGAATGAGGGGAATGGATGATAGAATGAGGGGAATGGATGTCAGAATGATGGGAATTAATGTTCGAATGAGGGGAATGGATGTTAGAATGAGAGGAATGGATGTTAGAATGAGAGGAATGGATGTTAGAATGCGAGGATTGGATGTTGGAATGAGGGGAATGGATGATAGAATGAGAGGAATGGATGTTGGAATGAGGGGAATGGATGTGAGAATGAGGGGAATGGTTGTTAGAATGAGGGGAATGGATGTTAGAATGAGGGGAATGGATGTTGGAATGAGGGGAATGGATGACAGAATGAGGAGAATGGATGTCGGAATGAAGGGGAATAGATGTGAGAATGAGAGGAATGGATGTTAGAATGACGGGAATGGATGTGAGAATGAAGGGAATGGATTTTGGAATGTGGGGAACGGATCTTAGAATGAGGGGAATGGATGATATAATGAGGGGAATAGATGTCAGAATGGGGGGAATGGATGTTCGAATGAGGGGAATGGATCTTAGAATGTGGGGAATGGATGTTAGAATGAGGGCAATGGATGTTAGAATGAGGGGAATGGATGTCAGAATGAGAGGAATGAATGTGAGAATTTAGGGGAGTGGATGTTCGAATGAGGGGAATGGATGTTCGAATGAGGGGAATGGATGTCAGAATGAGGGGAATGGATGTCAGAATGAGGGGAATGGATGTCAGAATGAGGGGAATGGATGTCAGAATGAGGGGAATGGATGTCAGAATGAGGGGAATGGATGTCAGAATGAGGGGAATGGATGTCAGAATGAGGGGAATGGATGTCAGAATGAGGGGAATGGATGTCAGAATGAGGGGAATGGATGTTAAATGAGGGGAATGGATGTTAAATGAGGGGAATGGATGTTAGAATGAGGGGAATGGATGATATAATGAGGGGAATGGATGATAGAATGAGGGGAATGGATGTCAGAATGATGGGAATTAATGTTCGAATGAGGGGAATGGATGTTAGAATGTGGGGAATGGATGTTAGAATGAGGGGAATGGATGCTAGAATGAGGGGAATAGATGTCAGAATGAGGGGAATGGATGTTCGAATGAGGGGAATGGATGTTCGAATGAGGGGAATGGATGTTGGAATGAGGGGAATGGATGATGGAATGAGAGGAATGGATGTTAGAATGAGGGGAATGGATGTTCGAATGTGGGGATTGATGTCAAAATGAGGGGAATGGATGATAGAATGAGAGGAATGGATGTTAGAATGAGAGGAATGGATGTTAGAATGAGGGGAATGGATGTCAGAATGAGATGAATGGATGTCAGAATGAGGGGAATGGATGTTAGAATGAGAGGAATGGATGCTGGAATGAGGGGAATGGATGTTAGAATGAGGGGAATGGATGTCAGAATGAGGGGAATGGATGTTCGAATGTGGGGAACTGAGTGTTTGAATGGAGAGAATGGATGTTTGAATGAGGGGAATGGATGTTAGAATAAGCGGAATGGATGTTAGAATGAGGGGAATGGAGGATTGAATGAGGGGAATGAATGTTAGAATGAGGGGAACAGATGTTAGAATGAGAGGAATGGATGTTAGAATGAGGGGAAAGGATGTGAGAATGAGGGGAATGGATGACAGAATGAGGGGAATGAATGTTCGATTGCGGGGAATGGATTTTCGAATGAGGGGAATGAATGTTAGAATGAGGGGAATGGACGTTAGAATGAAGGGGAATGGATGTGAGACTGAGGGGAATGGATATTCGAATGATGGAAATGGATGACAGAATGAGGGGAATGGATGTTGGAATGAAGGGAATGGATGTTAGAATGAAGGGGAATCGATGTTAGAATGAGAGGAATGGATGTTGGAATGAAGGGAATGGATGTTAGAATGAGGGGAGTGGATGACAGAATGAGGGCAATGGATGTTAGAATGAGTGGAATGTATGTTTTAATGAGACGAATGGAGGCTAGAATGTGGGGGAATGGATGTCAGAATGAGGGGAATGGATGTTAGAATGAGGGGAATGAATGTCAGAATGAGGGGAATGGATGTGGGAATGAGAGGAATGGATGTTCGAATGAGGGGAATGGATGTTAGAATGAAGGGGACCGGATGTTAGAATGTGGGGAATGGATGTGAGAATGAGGGGAATGGATGTGAGAAGGAGGGGAATGGATGTTAGAATGAGGGGAATGGATGCTGGAATGAAGGGGAATGGATGTTAGAATGAGGGGAATGGATGTCAGAATGAGGGGAATGGATGTTAGAATGAGGGGAGTGGATGTCGGAATGAGGGGAATGGATGTCGGAATGAGGGGAATGGATGTTGGAATGTGGGGAACGGATGTTAGAATGAGGGGAATGGATGATATAATGAGGGGAATAGATGTCAGAATGGGGGGAATGGATGTTCGAATGAGGGGAATGGATCTTAGAATGTGGGGAATGGATGTTAGAATGAGGGCAATGGATGTTAGAATGAGGGGAATGGATGTCAGAATGAGAGGAATGAATGTGAGAATTTAGGGGAGTGGATGTTCGAATGAGGGGAATGGATGTTCGAATGAGGGGAATGGATGTCAGAATGAGGGGAATGGATGTCAGAATGAGAGGAATGGATGTCAGAATGAGGGGAATGGATGTCAGAATGAGGGGAATGGATGTCAGAATGAGGGGAATGGATGTCAGAATGAGGGGAATGGATGTCAGAATGAGGGGAATGGATGTCAGAATGAGGGGAATGGATGTCAGAATGAGGGGAATGGATGTTAAATGAGGGGAATGGATGTTAAATGAGGGGAATGGATGTTAGAATGAGGGGAATGGATGATATAATGAGGGGAATGGATGATAGAATGAGGGGAATGGATGTCAGAATGATGGGAATTAATGTTCGAATGAGGGGAATGGATGTTAGAATGAGAGGAATGGATGTTAGAATGAGAGGAATGGATGTTAGAATGCGAGGATTGGATGTTGGAATGAGGGGAATGGATGATAGAATGAGAGGAATGGATGTTGGAATGAGGGGAATGGATGTGAGAATGAGGGGAATGGATGTTAGAATGAGGGGAATGGATGTTAGAATGAGGGGAATGGATGTTGGAATGAGGGGAATGGATGACAGAATGAGGAGAATGGATGTCGGAATGAAGGGGAATAGATGTGAGAATGAGAGGAATGGATGTTAGAATGAAGGGAATGGATGTGAGAATGAAGGGAATGGACGGTAGAATTCGGGGAATGGATGTCAGAATGAGGGGAATGGATTTTGGAATGTGGGGAACGGATGATAGAATGAGGGGAGTGGATGTTAGAATGAGGGGAGTGGATGTCGGAATGAGGGGAATGGATGTCGGAATGAGGGGAATGGATGTTGGAATGTGGGGAATGGATGTAAAAATGAGTGGAATGGAGATTTGAATGAGGGGATTGGATGTTAGAATGAGGGGAACAGATGTTAGAATGAGAGGAATGGATGTTAGAATGAGGGGAAAGGATGTGAGAATGAGGGGAATGGATGACAGAATGAGGGGAATGGATGTTCGATTGCGGGGAATGGATTTTCGAATGAGGGGAATGAATGTTAGAATGAGGGGAATGGACGTTAGAATGAAGGGGAATGGATGTGAGACTGAGGGGAATGGATATTCGAATGATGGAAATGGATGACAGAATGAGGGGAATGGATGATGGAATGAAGGGGAATGGATGTTGGAATGAAGGGAATGGATGTTAGAATGAGGGGAGTGGATGACAGAATGAGGGGAATGGATGTTAGAATGAGTGGAATGTATGTTTTAATGAGACGAATGGAGGCTAGAATGTGGGGGAATGGATGTCAGAATGAGGGGAATGGATGTTAGAATGAGGGGAATGAATGTCAGAATGAGGGGAATGGATGTGGGAATGAGAGGAATGGATGTTCGAATGAGGGGAATGGATGTTAGAATGAAGGGGACCGGATGTTAGAATGTGGGGAATGGATGTGAGAATGAGGGGAATGGATGTGAGAAGGAGGGGAATGGATGTTAGAATGAGGGCATTGGATGTTAGGATGAGGGGCATGGATGCTGGAATGAAGGGGAATGGATGTTAGAATGAGGGGAATGGATGTCAGAATGAGGGGAATGGATGTTAGAATGAGGGGAATGGATGATAGAATGAGAGGAATGGATGATAGAATGAGAGGAGTGGATGTTAGAATGAGGGGAATGGATGTCAGAATGAGAGGAATGGATGATAGAATGAGAGGAATGGATGATAGAATGAGAGGAATGGATGTTAGAATGAGGGGAATGGATGTCAGAATGAGATGAATGGATGTCAGAATGAGGGGAATGGATGTTAGAATGAGATGAATGGATGTCAGAATGAGGGGAATGGATGTCAGAATGAGGGGAATGGATGTTAGAATGAGAGGAATGGATGTTCGAATGAGGGGAATGGATGTTAGAATGAAGGGGACCGGATGTTAGAATGAGGGGAATGGATGTGAGAAGGAGGGGAATGGATGTGAGAAGGAGGGGAATGGATGTTAGAATGAGGTCATTGGATGTTAGGATGAGGGGCATGGATGCTGGAATGAAGGGGAATGGATGTTCGAATGAGGGGAATGGATGTCAGAATGAGGGGCATGGATGCTGGAATGAAGGAGAATGGATGTTAGAATGAGGGGAATGGATGTCAGAATGAGGGGAATGGATGTTAGAATGAGGGGAATGGATGTTCGATTGAGGGGAATGGATTTTCGAATTAGGGGAATGGATGTTAGAATGAAGGGGACCGGATGTTAGAATGTGGGGAATGGATGTGAGAATGAGGGGAATGGATGTGAGAAGGAGGGGAATGGATGTTAGAATGAGGGCATTGGATGTTAGGATGAGGGGCATGGATGATAGAATGAGGGGAATTGATGTTAGAATGAGGGGAATGGATGTTAGAACGAGGGGAATGGATGTTAGAATGAGGGGAATGGATGTTCGAATGAAGCGAATGGATGTCAGAACGAGGGGAATGGATGTCGGAATGAGGGGAATGGATGTTAGAATGAGGGGAATGGATGTTAGAATGAGGGGAAAGGATGTGAGAATGAGGGGAAAGGATGTGAGAATGAGGGGAATGGATGACAGAATGAGGGGAATGGATGTTCGATTGCGGGGAATGGATTTTCGAATGAGGGGAATGAATGTTAGAATGAGGGGAATGGACGTTAGAATGAAGGGGAATGGATGTGAGACTGAGGGGAATGGATGTTCGAATGAGGGAAATGGATGACAGAATGAGGGGAATGGATGATGGAATGAAGGGGAATGGAAGTTAGAATGATGGGAATGGATGTTAGAATGAAGGGGAATCGATGTTAGAATGAGAGGAATGGATGTTAGAATGAAGGGGAATGGATGTTGGAATGAGGGGAATGGATGTTAGAATGAGGGGAGTGGATGACAGAATGAGGGGAATGGATGTTAGAATGAGTGGAATGGATGTTTTAATGAGACGAATGGAGGCTAGAATGTGGGGGAATGGATGTCAGAATGAGTGGAATGGATGTTCGAATGAGGGGAATGGTTGTTCGAATGAGGGGAATGAATGTCAGAATGAGGGGAATGGATGTGGGAAAGAGAGGAATGGATGTTCGAATGAGGGGAATGGATGTTAGAATGAAGGGGACCGGATGTTAGAATGTGGGGAATGGATGTGAGAATGAGGGGAATGGATGCGAGAAGGAGGGGAATGGATGTTAGAATGAGGGCATTGGATGTTAGGATGAGGGGCATGGATGCTGGAATGAAGGGGAATGGATGTTAGAATGAGGGGAATGGATGACAGAATGAGGGGCATGGATGCTGGAATTAAGGAGAATGGATGTTAGAATGAGGGGAATGGATGTCAGAATGAGGGGAATGGATGTTAGAATGAGGGGAATGGATGTTCGATTGAGGGGAATGGATTTTCGAATTAGGGGAATGAATGTTAGAATGAGGGGAATGGATGTTAGAATGAGGGGAATGGATGTTGGAATGAGGGGAATGGATGTTGGAATGAGGGGAATGGATGTTAGAATGAGGGGAATGGATGTTAGAATGAGGGGAATGGATGTTGGAATGAGGGGAATGGATGTTGGAATGAGGGGAATGGATGTTAGAATGAGGGGAATGGATGATAGAATGAGGGGAATTGATGTTAGAATGAGGGGAATGGATGTTAGAACGAGGGGAATGGATGTTCGAATGAAGCGAATGGATGTCAGAACGAGGGGAATGGATGTCGGAATGAGGGGAATGGATGTCAGAATGAGGGGAATGGATGTTCGAATGAAGCGAATGGATGTCAGAACGAGGGGAATGGATGTCGGAATGAGGGGAATGGATGTTAGAATGAGGGGAATGGATGTTAGAATGAGGGGAATGGATGTTAGAATGAGAGGAATGGATGTCAGAACGAGGGGAATGGATGTTAGAATGAGCGGAATGGATGTTCGATTGAGGGGAATGGATTTTCGAATGAGGGGAATGAATGTTCGAATGAAGTGGAATGGATGTTAGAATGAGGGGAATGGATGTTAGAATGAGGGGAATGGATGTTAGAATGAGGGGAATGGATGTTAGAATGAAGGGGAATCGATGTCGGAATGAGAGGAATGGATGTTAGAATGAGGGGAATGGATGTTAGAATGAGAGGAATGGATGTCAGAATGAGGGGAATGGATGTTAGAATGAGGGGAATGGACGTTTGAATGAGGGGAGGGGATGTGAGAATGAGAGGAATGGATGCTCGAATGAGGGGAATGGATGTCAGAATGAGGGGAATGGAGGATTGAATGAGGGGAATGAATGTCAGAATGAAGGGGAATGGATGTCGGAATGAGAGGAATGGATGTTAGAATGAGGGGAATGGATGTTAGAATGAGGGGGACCGGATGTTAGAATGTGGGGGAATGGATATTAGAATGAGGGAAATGGATGTTCGAATGAGGGGAATGGATGTTAGAATGTGGGGAATGGATGTGAGAATGAGGGGAATGGATGTTAGAATGAGAGGAATGGATGTCAGAATGAAGGGAATGGATGTTAGAATGAGGGGAATGGACGTTTGAATGAGGGGAGGGGATGTGAGAATGAGAGGAATGGATGCTCGAATGAGGGGAATGGATGTCAGAATGAGGGGAATGGAGGATTGAATGAGGGGAATGAATGTCAGAATGAAGGGGAATGGATGTTAGAATGAGGGAAATGGATGTTCGAATGAGGGGAATGGATGTTAGAATGTGGGGAATGGATGTGAGAATGTGGGGAATGGATGTTTGAATGAGGGGAATGGATGTTAGAATGAGGGGAATGGATGTTAGAATGAGGGGAATGGATGTTAGAATGAGGGGAATGGATGTTAGAATGAGGGGATTGGATGTTAGAATGAGGGGAATGGATGTTTGAATGAGGGGAATGGATGTTAGAATGAGGGGAACGGATGTTAGAATGAGAGGAATGGATTTGAGAATGAGGGGAATGGATGTCAGAATGAGGGGAATGGATGTTCGAATCAGGGGCATGGATGTTCGAATGAGAGGAATGGATGTGAGAATGAGAGGAATGGATGTGAGAATGAGGGGAATGGATGTGAGAATGAGGGGAATGGATGTTAGAATGAGGGGAATGTATGTTAGAATGAGGAGAACGGTTGTTAGAATGAGGGGAATGGATGTTAGAATGTGGGTGAATGGAGGATTGAATGAGGGGGACGGATGTTTGAATGAGGCGGAATGGATGTCGGAATGAGGGGAATGGATGTCGGAATGAGGGGAATGGATGTCAGAATGAAGGGGAATGGAGGATTGAATGAAGGGGAATGGATGTTAGAATGTGGGGAAATGGAGGATTGAATGAGAGGAATGGATGTCAGAATGAGCGGAATGGATGTTAGAATGAGGGGAATGGATTTTAGAATGAGGGGAATGGATGTTAGAATGAGGGGAATGGATGTTAGAATGAGGGGAATGGATGTCAGAATGAGGGGAATGGATGTCAGAATGAGCAGAATGGATGTTAGAATGAGGGGAATGGATGTTAGAATGAGGGGAATGGATGTTAGAATGAGGGGAATGGATGTTAGAATGAGGGGAATGGATGTTAGAATGAGGGGAATGGATGTTAGAATGAGGGGAATGGATGTCTGAATGAGAGGAATGGATGTTAGAATGTGGGGGAATGGATGTTAGAATGTCGGGAACTGAGTGTTTGAATGGAGAGAATGGATGTTTGAATGAGGGGAATGGATGTTAGAATAAGGGGAATGGAGGATTGAATGAGAGGAATTAATGTGAGAATGAAGGGGAATGGATGTTAGAATGAGGGGAATGAATGTTAGAATGAGGAGAACGGTTGTTAGAATGAGGGGAATGGATGTTAGAATGAGGGAAATGGATGATAGAATGAGAGGGATGGATGTTAGAATGAAGGGAATGGATGTGAGAATGAGAGGAATGGATGTTGGAATGAGGGGAATGGATGATAGAATGAGAGGAATGTTTTTTGGAATGAGAGGAATGGATGTTAGAATGCGAGGAATGGATGTTGGAATGAGGGGAATGGATGATAGAATGAGAGGAATGTTTTTTGGATTGAGAGGAATGGATGTTGGAATGCGAGGAATTTTTTTGGAATGAGGGGAATGGATGATAGAATGAGAGGAATGTTTTTTGGAATGAGAGGATTGGATGTTAGAAATGGAGGAATGGATGTTGGAATGAGGGGAATGGATGATAGAATGAGAGGAATGTTTTTTGGAATGAGAGGATTGGATGTTAGAAATGGAGGAATGGATGTTGGAATGAGGGAAATGGATGATAGAATGAGAGGAATGTTTTTTGGAATGAGAGGATTGGATGTTAAAATGAGGGGAGTGGATGTTCGAATGAGGGGAATGGATGTTCGAATGAGGGGAATGGATGATCGAATGAGGGGAATGGATGTCAGAATGAGGGGAATGGATGTCAGAATGAGGGGAATGGATGTCAGAATGAGGGGAATGGATGTCAGAATGAGGGGAATGGATGTTAAATGAGGGGAATGGATGTTAGAATGAGAGGAATGGATGTTAGAATGAGGGGAATGGATGATATAATGAGGGGAATGGATGTGAGAATGAGGGGAATGGATGTGAGAATGAGAGGAATGGATGTGAGAATGAGAGGAATAGATGTGAGAATGAGAGGAATGGATGTGAGAATGAGAGGAATGGATGTTAGAATGAGGGGAATGGACGTTAGAATGAAGGGGAATGGATGTTGGAATGAGGGGAATGGATGTTAGAATGAGGGGAGTGGATGACAGAATGAGGGGAATGGATGTGAGAATGAGTGGAATGGATGTTTTAATGAGGGGAATGGGTGATAGAATGAGAGGAATGGATGTTAGAATGAGGGGAATGGATGTGAGAATGAGTGGAATGGATGTGAGAATGAGAGGAGTGGATGTTAGAATGAGGGGAATGGATGTTAGAATGAGGGGAATGGATGTTCGAATGAGGGGAATGGATGTTCGAATGAGGGGAATGGATGTGAGAATGAGGGGAATGGATGTGAGAATGAGGGGAATGGATGTTTGAATGAGAGGAATGGATGTGAGAATTCGGGGAATGGATGTGAGAAGGAGGGGAATGGATGTTAGAATGAGGGAAATGGATGTTCGAATGAAGGGCAATGGAAGTTAGAATGAGGGGAATGGATGTTAGAATGAGAGGAATGGATGTTAGAATGAGGGGAATGGAGGTTTGAATGAGGGGAATGGATGTTCGAATGAGGGGAATGGATCTTCGAACAGTGGGAATAGATGTGAGAATGAGGGGAATGGATGATAGAATGAGGGGAATGGATGTTCGATTGTGGGGAACGGATTTTCGAATGAGGGGAATGGATGTTAGAATTAAGGGGAATGGATGTTAGAATGAAGGGGAATGGATGTTCGAATGAAGGGCAATGGAAGTTAGAATGAGGGGAATGGATGTTAGAATGAGAGGAATGGATGTTAGAATGAGGGGAATGGAGGTTTGAATGAGGGGAATGGATGTTAGAATGATGGGAACGGATGTTAGAATGAGAGGAATGGATGTTAGAATGAGGGGAACGGATGTTAGAATGAGGGGAACGGATGTTAGAATGAGCCGAATGGTTGTTGGAATGAAGGTGAATGGATGTTAGAATGAGGGGATTGGATGTTAGAATGAGGGGATTGGATGTTAGAATGAGGGGCATGGATGCTGGAATGAAGGGGAATGGATGTTAGAATGAGGGGAATGGATGTCAGAATGAGGGGCATGGATGCTGGAATGAAGGGGAATGGATGTTAGAATGAGGGGAATGGATGTCAGAATGAGGGGAATGGATGTTGGAATGAGGGGAATGGATGTTCGATTCACGGGAATGGATTTTCGAATTCGGGGAATGAATGTTAGAATGAGGGGAATGGATGTTAGAATGAGGGGAATGGATGTTGGAATGAGGGGAATGGATGTTAGAATGAGGGGAATGGATGTTAGAATGAAGGGGACCGGATGTTACAATGTGGGGGAATGGATGTTAGAATGAGGGAAATGGATGTTCGAATGAGGGGAATGGATGTTGGAATTAGGGGAATGGATGTTGGAATGAGGGGAATGGATGTTGGAATGAGGGGAATGGATGTTATAATGAGGGGAATGGATGTTATAATGAGGGGAATGGAGATTTGAATGAGGGGATTGGATGTTAGAATGAGGGGAACGGATGTTAGAATGAGAGGAATGGATGACAGAATGAGGGGAATGGATGTTCGATTGCGGGGAATGGATTTTCGAATGAGGGGAATGAATGTTAGAATCAGGGGAATGGACGTTAGAATGAAGGGGAATGGATGTGCGACTGAGGGGAATGGATGTTGGAATGAGGGGAATGGATGTTGGAATGAGGGGAATGGATGTTAGAATGAGGGGAGTGGATGACAGAATGAGAGGAATGGATGTTAGAATGAGGGGAATGGATATTCGAATGAGGGGAACGGATGTTAGAATGAGGCGAATGGTTGTTGGAATGAAGGTGAATGGATGTTAGAATGAGGGGATTGGATGTTAGAATGAAGGGGAATGGATGCTTGAATGAAGGGGAATGGATGTTAGAATGAGGGGAATGGAGGTCAGAATGAGGGGAATGGATGTTCGATTGAGGGGAATGGATTTTCGAATTCGGGGAATGAATGTTAGAATGAGGGGAATGGATGTTAGAATGAGGGGAATGGATGTTAGAATGAGGGAAATGGATGTCAGAATGAGGGGAATGGATGATAGAATGAGGTGAATTGATGTTAGAATGAGGGGAATGGATGTTAGAACGAGGGGAATGGATGTCAGAATGAGGGGAATGGATGTTCGAATGAGGGGAATGGATGTCAGAACGAGGGGAATGGATGTCGTAATGAGGGGAATGGATGTTAGAATGAGGGGAATGGATGTCAGAATGAGGGGAATGGACGTCGGAATGAGGGGAATGGATGTTAGAATGAGGGGAATGGATGTCAGAATGAGGGGATTGGATGTCAGAATGAGGTGAATGGATGTCAGAACGAGGGGAATGGATGTCAGAATGAGGGGAATGAATGTCAGAATGAGGGGAATGGATGTCAGAATGAGGTGAATGGATGTTAGAATGAGGGGAATGGATTTCAGAATGAGGGGAATGGATTTCAGAATGAGGGGAATGGATGTTAGAATGAGGGGAATGGATGTTAGAATGATGGGAATGGATGTTAGAATGAGGGGAATGGATGTTCGATTGAGGGGAATGGATTTTCGAATGAGGGGAATGAATGTTAGAATGAGGGGAATGGATGTTGGAATGAGGGGAATGGATGTTAGAATGACAGGAATGGATGTTAGAATGACAGGAATGGATGTTAGAATGACAGGAATGGATGTTGGAATGAGGGGAATGGATGTTGGAATGAGGGGAATGGATGTTAGAATGAGGGGAATGGATGTTAGAATGAAGGGGAATCGATGTCGGAATGACAGGAATGGATGTGAGAATGAGGGGAATGGATGTAAGAATGAGAGGAATGGATGCCAGAATGAGGGGAATGGATGTTAGAATGAGGGGAATGGAGGTTTGAATGAGGGGAGAGGATGTGAGAATGCGGGGAATGGATGTTCGAATGAGGGGAATGGATTTTAGAATTAGGGGAATGAATGTTAGAATGAGGGGAATGGATGTTAGAATGAGGAGAATGGATGTTAGAATGAGGGGAATGGATGTTCGATTGAGGGGAATGGATTTTAGAATTTGGGGAATGAATGTTAGAATGAGGGGAATGGATGTTAGAATGAGGGGAATGGATGTTAGAATGAGGGGAATGGATGTTAGAATGAGGGGAATGGATGTAAGAATGAGGGGAATGGATGTTAGAATGAGGGGAATGGATGTTCAATTGAGGGGAATGGATTTTAGAATTAGGGGAATGAATGTTAGAATTAGGGGAATGAATGTTAGAATGAGGGGAATGGATGTTAGAATGAGGGGAATGGATGTTCGATTGAGGGGAATGGATGTTCGATTGAGGGGAATGGATTTTCGAATGAGAGGAATGAATGTTCGAATGAGGGGAATGGATGTTAGAATAAACGGGAATGGATGTCAGAATGAGGGGAATGGATGTCAGAATGAGGGGAATGGATGTCGGAATGAGGGAATGGATGTCAGAACGAGGGGAATGCATTTTTGAATAAGGGGAATGGATGTCAGAACGAGGTGAATGGATGTCGGAATGAGGGGAATGGATGTCGGAATGAGGGGAATGGATGTCAGAACGAGGGGAATGGATGTTAGAATGAGGGGAATGGATGTTCGAATGAGGGGAATGGATGTCAGAATGAGGGGAATGGATTTTCGAATGAGGGGAATGAATGTTCGAATGAGGGGAATGGATGTTCGAATGAGGGGAATGGATGTTCGAATGAGAGGAATGGATGTTGGAATGAGGGGAATGGATGTCAGAATGAGGGGAATGGATGTCGGAATGAGGGGAATGGATGTCAGAACGAGGGGAATGGATGTTAGAATGAGGGGAATGGATGTTCGAATGAGGGGAATGGATGTCAGAATGAGGGGAATGGATGTTCGATTGAGGGGAATGGATTTTCGAATGAGGGGAATGAATGTTCGAATGAGGGGAATGGATGTTCGAATGAGAGGAATGGATGTCGGAATGAGGGGAATGGATGTCAGAATAAGGGGAATGGATGTTAGAATGAGGGGAATGCATGTCCGAATGAGGGGAATGGATGTCCGAATGAGGGGAATGGATGTTAGAATGAGAGGACAGGATGTTAGAATGAGGGGAATGGATGTCAGAATGAGGGGAATGGATGTGAGAATGAGGGGAATGGATGTTAGAATGAGGGGAATGGATTTCGATTGAGGGGAACGGATTTTCGAATGAGGGGAATGAATGTAAGAATGAGGGGAATGGATGTTTGAATGACGGGAATCGATGTCAGCATGAGGGGAATGGATGTTGGAATGAGGGGAATGGATGTTAGAATGAGAGGAATGGATGTTGGAATGAGGGGAATGGATGTTTGAATGAGGGGAATGGATTTTCCAAAGAGGGGAATGAATGTTATAATAAGGGGAATGGATGTTAGAATGAGCGGAATGGATGTTAGAATGAGCGGAATGGATGTTAGAATGAGGGGAATGGAAGATAGAATGAGGGGAATGGATGTTGGAATGAGGGGAATTGATGTTAGAATGAGGGGAATGGATGTTAGAATGAGGGGAATGGATGTCAGAATGAGGGGAATGGATGTCAGATTGAGGGGAATGGATGTTGGAATGAGGGGAATGGATGTTCGATAGAGGGGAATGGATTTTCGAATTAGGGGAATGAATGTTCGAATGAGGGGAATGGATGTTAGAATGAGGGGAATGGATGTTAGAATGAGGGGAGTTGATGTTCGAATGAGGGGAATGGATGTCAGAACGAGGGGAATGGATGTCGGAATGAGGGGAATGGATGTTAGAATGAGGGGAATGGATGTTAGAATGAGGGGAATGGATGTTAGAATGAGGGGAATGGATTTTCGAATGAGGGGAATGGATGTTAGAATGAGGGGAATGGATGTTCGAATGAGGGGAATGGATGTCAGAACGAGGGGAATGGATGTCAGAACGAGGGGAATGGATGTCAGAACGAGGGGAGTGGATGTTGGAATGAGGGGAATGGATGTCAGAATGAGGGGAATGGATGTCAGAATGAGGGGAATGGATGTCAGAATGAGGGGAATGGATGTTAGAATGAGAGGAATGGATGTTGGAATGAGGGGAATGGATGTTAGATTGAGGGGAATGGATGTTAGAATGAAGGGGAATCGATGTCGGAATGAGAGGAATGGATGTCAGAATGAGGGGAATGGATGTCAGAATGAGGGGAATGGATGTTAGAATGAGGGGAATGGATGTTAGAATCAGGGGAATGGATGTTAGAATGAGGGGAATGGATGTTAGAATGAGAGGAATGGATGTTGGAATGAGGGGAATGGATGTTAGAATGAGGGGAATGGATGTTAGAATGAGGGGAATGGATGTTAGAATGAGGAGAATGGATGTTGGAATGAGGGGAATGGATGTTGGAATGAGGGGAATGGATGTTAGAATGAGGGGAATGGATGTCAGAATGAGGGGAATGGATGTCAGAATGAGGGGAATGGAAGTCGGAATGAGGGGAATGGAAGTCGGAATGAGGTAATGGATGTCAGAACGAGGGGAATGGATGTCGGAATGAGGGGAATGGTTGTCATAATGAGGGGAATGGATGTCAGAATGAGGGGAATGGATGTTGGAATGAAGGGAATGGATGTCAGAACGAGGGGAATGGATGTCGGAATGAGGGGAATGAATGTGTGAATGAGGGAAATGGATGTCAGAATGAGGGGAATGGATGTCAGAATAACGGGAATGGATGTGAGAATGAGGGGAATGAATGTTCGAGTGAAGGGGAATGGATGTTAGAATGAGGGGAATGGATGTTAGAATCAGGGGAATGGATGTTAGAATGAGGGGAATGGATGTTAGAATGAGAGGAATGGATGTTGGAATGAGGGGAATGGATGTTAGAATGAGGGGAATGGATGTTAGAATGAGGGGAATGGATGTTGGAATGAGGGGAATGGATGTGAGAATGAGTGGAATGGATGTTGGAATGAGGGGAATGGATGTTAGAATGATGGGAATGGATGTTTGAATGAGAGAAATGGATGTTAGAATGAGGGGAATGGATGTAAGAATTAAGGGGAAAAGATGTTTGAATGAGAGGAATGGATGTCAGAATGAGGGGAATGGATGTGAGAATGAGGGAAATTGATGTGAGAATGAGGGGAATGGATGTGAGAATGAGGGGAACGTATGTTAGAATGAGGGGAATGGATGACAGAATAAGGGGAACGGATGTCAGAATGAAGGTCATGGATGTTAGAATGAGGGGAATGGATGTCAGAATGAGAAGAATGGATGTCAGCATGAGGGGAGTGGATGTTCGAATGAGGGGAATGGATGTTAGACTGAGAGGAATGGATGTTGGAATGAGGGGAATGGATGTTGGAATAAGGGGAATGGGTTTTCGAAAGAGGGGAATGAATGTTATAATAAGGGGAATGGATGTGAGAATGAGCGGAATGGATGTTAGAATGAGGGGAATTGATGTTAGAATGAGGAGAATGGATGATAGAATGAGGGGAATGGATGTTAGAATGAGGGGAATGGATGTTAGACTGAGAGGAATGGATGTTGGAATGAGGGGAATGGATGTTGGAATAAGGGGAATGGGTTTTCGAAAGAGGGGAATGAATGTTATAATAAGGGGAATGGATGTGAGAATGAGCGGAATGGATGTTAGAATGAGGGGAATTGATGTTAGAATGAGGAGAATGGATGATAGAATGAGGGGAATGGATGTTAGAATGAGGGGAATGGATGTTAGAATGAGGGGAATGGATGTCCGAATGAGGGGAATGGATGTTCGAATGAGTGGAATGGATGTTCGAATGAGTGGAATGGATGTTAGAATGAGGGAAATGGATGTTAGAATGAGGGGAATGGATGTTCGAACAGTGGGAATGGATGTTAGAATGAGGGGAATGGATGATAGAATGAGGGGAAAGGATGTTCGATTGTGGGGAATGGATTTTCGAATGAGGGGAATGGATGTTAGAATGAAGGGGAATGGATGTTCGAATGTGGGGGAATGGATGTTAGAATGAAGGGGAATGGATGTTCGAATGTGGGGGAATGGATGTTAGAATGAAGGGGAATTGAAGTTAGAATGAGGGGAATGGATGATAGAATGAAGGGGAATCGATGTCGGAATGAGAGGAATGGATGTTAGAATGAGATGAATCGATGTTTGAATGAGGGGAATAGATGTTCGAATGAAGGGAACGGATGTTAGAATGAGAGGAATGGATGTTCGAATGAGGGGAATGGATGTTCGAATGAGGGGAACGGATGTTAGAATGAGGCGAATGGTTGTTGGAATGAAGGGGAATGGATGTTCGAATGAGGGGAATGGATGTTAGAATGAGGGGAATAGATGTCAGAATGAGGGGAATGGATGTTAGAATGTGGGGACTGGATGTTCGATTGAGGGGAATGGATTTTCGAATTAGGGGAATGGATGTCAGAATGAGGGGACTGGATGTTCGAATGAGGGGACTGGATGTTCGATTGAGGGGAATGGATGTTAGAATGAGCGGAATGGATGTCAGAATGAGGGGGATGGATGTCAGAATGAGGGGAATGGATGTCAGAATGAGGGGAATCGATGTCAGCATGAGGGGAATGGATGTCGGAATGAGGGGAATGGATGTTGGAATGAGGGGAATGGATTTTCGAATGAGGGGAATGGATTTTCGAATGAGGGGAATGGATGTTCGAATGAGGGGAATGGATGTTAGAATGAGGGGAATGGATGTTAGAATGAGGGGAATGGATGTCAGAATGAGGGGAATGGATGTTAGAATGAGGGGAATGGATGTTAGAATGAGAGGAATGGATGTTAGAAGGAGAGGAATGGATGTCAGAACGAGGGGAATGGATGTCGGAATGAGGGGAATGGATGTCACAATGAGGGGAATGGATGTCAGAATGAGGGGAATGGATGTCAGAATGAGGGGAATGGATGTCAGAATGAGGGGAATGGATGTCAGAATGAGGGGAATGGATGTTAGAATGAGGGGAATGGATGTTAGAATGAGAGGAATGGATGTTCGAACGAGGGGAATGGATGTCGGAATGAGGGAAATGGATGTCACAATGAGGGGAATGGATGTCAGAATGAGGGGAATGGATGTCAGAATGAGGGGAATGGATGTCAGAATGAGGGGAATGGATGTCAGAATGAGGGGAATGGATGTTAGAATGAGGGAAATGGATGTTAGAATGAGAGGAATGGATGTTGGAATGAGGGGAATGGATGTCAGCATGAGGGGATGGATGTTAGAATGTGGCGAAAGGATGTTAGAATGAGGGGAATGGATGTCGGAATGAGGGGAGAGGATGTGAGAATGAGGGGAATGAATGTTCGAATGAGGGGAACGGATGTTAGAATGAGGGGAATGGATGTTAGAATGAGGGGAATGGATGTAGAATGAGAGGAATGGATGTTAGAATGAGGGGAATGGATGTTAGAATGAGAGGAATGATTGTTAGAATGAGGGGAATGGATGTTCGATTGAGGGGAATGGATTTTCGAATTAGGGGAATAGATGTTAGAATGAGGGGAATGGATGTTAGAATGAGAGGAATGGATGTTAGAATGAGGGGAATGGATGTTAGAATGAGAGGAATGGATGTTAGAATGAGGGGAATGGATGTCGGAATGAGGGGACTGGATGTTAGAATCAGGGGAATGGATGTCAGAATGAGGGGACTGGATGTTAAAATCAGGGGAATGGATGTCAGAATGAGGGGAATGGATGTTAGAATGAGGGGAATGGATGTTAGAATGAGAGGAATGGATGTTAGAATGAGAGGAATGGATGTCGGAATGAGGGGAATGGATGTCACAATGAGGGGAATGGATGTCAGAATGAGGGGAATGGATGTCAGAATGAGGGGAATGGATGTCAGAATGAGGGGAATGGATGTCAGAATGAGGGGAATGGATGTCAGAATGAGGGGAATGGATGTCAGAATGAGGGGAATGGATGTCAGAATGAGGGGAATGGATGTCAGAATGAGGGGAATGGATGTCAGAATGAGGGAAATGGATGTTAGAATGAGAGGAATGGATGTTGGAATGAGGGGAATGGATGTCAGCATGAGGGGATGGATGTTAGAATGTGGCGAATGGATGTTAGAATGAGGCGAATGGATGTCGGAATGAGGGGAGAGGATGTGAGAATGAGGGGAATGAATGTTCGAATGAGGGGAACGGATGTTAGAATGAGGGGAATGGATGTTAGAATCAGGGGAATGGATGTTAGAATGAGAGGAATGGATGTTAGAATGAGGGGAATGGATGTTAGAATGAGAGGAATGGATGTTAGAATGAGGGGAATGGATGTTCGATTGAGGGGAATGGATTTTCGAATTAGGGGAATAGATGTTAGAATGAGGGGAATGGATGTTAGAATGAGGGGAATGGATGTTAGAATGAGGGGAATGGATGTCAGAATGAGGGGATGGATGTTAGAATGTGGCGAATGGATGTTAGAATGAGGGGAATGGATGTCGGAATGAGGGGAGAGGATGTGAGAATGAGGGGAATGAATGTTCGAATGAGGGGAACGGATGTTAGAATGAGGGGAATGGATGTTAGAATCAGGGGAATGGATGTTAGAATGAGAGGAATGGATGTTAGAATGAGGGGAATGGATGTTAGAATGAGAGGAATGGATGTTAGAATGAGGGGAATGGATGTTCGATTGAGGGGAATGGATTTTCGAATTAGGGGAATAGATGTTAGAATGAGGGGAATGGATGTTAGAATGAGGGGAATGGATGTTAGAATGAGAGGAATGGATGTTAGAATGAGGGGAATGGATGTTAGAATGAGAGGAATGGATGTTAGAATGAGGGGAATGGAGGTTTGAATGAGGGGAGAGGATGTGAGAATGCGGGGAATGGATGTTCGAATGAGGGGAATGGATTTTAGAATTAGGGGAATGAATGTTAGAATGAGGGGAATGGATGTTAGAATGAGGAGAATGGATGTTAGAATGAGGGGAATGGATGTTCGATTGAGGGGAATGGATTTTAGAATGAGGGGAATGGATGTTCGATTGAGGGGAATGGATGTTAGACTGAGGGGAATGGATGTTAGAATGAGGGGAATGGATGTTCGATTGAGGGGAATGGATTTTAGAATTCGGGGAATGAATGTTAGAATTAGGGGAATGAATGTTAGAATGAGGGGAATGGATGTTAGAATGAGGGGAATGGATGTTAGAATGAGGGGAATGGATGTTCGATTGAGGGGAATGGATTTTCGAATGAGGGGAATGAATGTTCGAATGAGGGGAATGGATGTTAGAATAAACGGGAATGGATGTCAGAATGAGGGGAATGGATGTCAGAATGAGGGGAATGGATGTCGGAATGAGGGAATGGATGTCAGAACGAGGGGAATGCATTTTTGAATAAGGGGAATGGATGTCAGAACGAGGGGAATGGATGTCGGAATGAGGGGAATGGATGTCGGAATGAGGGGAATGGATGTCAGAACGAGGGGAATGGATGTTAGAATGAGGGGAATGGATGTTCGAATGAGGGGAATGGATGTCAGAATGAGGGGAATGGATGTTCGATTGAGGGGAATGGATTTTCGAATGAGGGGAATGAATGTTCGAATGAGGTGAATGGATGTTCGAATGAGAGGAATGGATGTTGGAATGAGGGGAATGGATGTCAGAATGAGGGGAATGGATGTCGGAATGAGGGGAATGGATGTCAGAACGAGGGGAATGGATGTTAGAATGAGGGGAATGGATGTTCGAATGAGGGGAATGGATGTCAGAATGAGGGGAATGGATGTTCGATTGAGGGGAATGGATTTTCGAATGAGGGGAATGAATGTTCGAATGAGGGGAATGGATGTTCGAATGAGAGGAATGGATGTTGGAATGAGGGGAATGGATGTCAGAATAAGGGGAATGGATGTTAGAATGAGGGGAATGCATGTCCGAATGAGGGGAATGGATGTCCGAATGAGGGGAATGGATGTTAGAATGAGAGGACTGGATGTTAGAATGAGGGGAATGGATGTCAGAATGAGGGGAATGGATGTGAGAATGAGGGGAATGGATGTTAGAATGAGGGGAATGGATTTCGATTGAGGGGATCGGATTTTCGAATGAGGGGAATGAATGTAAGAATGAGGGGAATGGATGTTTGAATGACGGGAATCGATGTCAGCATGAGGGGAATGGATGTTGGAATGAGGGGAATGGATGTTAGAATGAGAGGAGTGGATGTTGGAATGAGGGGAATGGATGTTAGAAACAGGGGAATGGATGTTAGAATGAGGGGAATGGATGTTAGAATGAGAGGAATGGATGTTAGAATGAGGGGAATGGATGTTAGAATCAGGGGAATGGATGTTAGAATGAGGGGAATGGATGTTAGAATGAGGGGAATGGATGTTGGAATGAGGGGAATGCATGTTAGAATGAGGGGAATGGATGTCAGAATGAGGGGAATGGATGTCAGAATGAGGGGAATGGAAGTCGGAATGAGGTAATGGATGTCAGAACGAGGGGAATGGATGTCGGAATGAGGGGAATGGATGTCCGAATGAGGGGAATGGATGTTGGAATGAAGGGAATGGATGTCAGAACGAGGGGAATGGATGTCGGAATGAGGGGAATGGAGTTCGGAATGGGGGGAATGGATGTCAGAATGAGGGGAATGGATGTCAGAATGAGGGGAATGGATTTCAGAATGAGGGGAATGGATGTCAGAATAACGGGAATGGATGTGAGAATGAGGGGAATGAATGTTCGAGTGAAGGGGAATGGATGTTAGAATGAGGGGAATGGATGTTAGAATGAGAGGAATGGATGTTGGAATGAGGGGAATGGATGTTAGAATGAGGGGAATGGATGTTAGAATGAGGGGAATGGATGTTAGAATGAGGGGAATGGATGTTAGAATGAGGGGAATGGATGTTGGAATGAGGGGAATGGATGTGAGAATGAGTGGAATGGATGTGAGAATGAGTGGAATGGATGTTGGAATGAGGGGAATGGATGTTAGAATGATGGGAATGGATGTTAGAATGATGGGAATGGATGTTTGAATGAGAGAAATGGATGTTAGAATGAGGGGAATGGATGTAAGAATTAAGGGGAAAAGATGTTTGAATGAGAGGAATGGATGTCAGAATGAGGGGAATGGATGTTAGAATGAGGGAAATTGATGTGAGAATGAGGGGAATGGATGTGAGAATGAGGGGAATGTATGTTAGAATGAGGGGAATGGATGACAGAATAAGGGGAACGGATGTCAGAATGAAGGTCATGGATGTTAGAATGAGGGGAATGGATGTCAGAATGAGAAGAATGGATGTCAGCATGAGGGGAGTGGATGTTCGAATGAGGGGAATGGATGTTAGACTGAGAGGAATGGATGTTGGAATGAGGGGAATGGATGTTGGAATAAGGGGAATGGGTTTTCGAAAGAGGGGAATGAATGTTATAATAAGGGGAATGGATGTTAGAATGAGCGGAATGGATGTTAGAATGAGGGGAATTGATGTTAGAATGAGGAGAATGGATGTTCGAATGAGTGGAATGGATGTTCGAATGAGTGGA
This sequence comes from Heptranchias perlo, assembly GCF_035084215.1. Taxonomy (NCBI): domain Eukaryota; kingdom Metazoa; phylum Chordata; class Chondrichthyes; order Hexanchiformes; family Hexanchidae; genus Heptranchias; species Heptranchias perlo. The sequence continues at coordinate 427,601 of NW_027139211.1, forward strand.
ATGGATGTTAGAATGAGGGAAATGGATGTTAGAATGAGGGGAATGGATGTTCGAACAGTGGGAATGGATGTTAGAATGAGGGGAATGGATGATAGAATGAGGGGAAAGGATGTTCGATTGTGGGGAATGGATTTTCGAATGAGGGGAATGGATGTTAGAATGAAGGGGAATGGATGTTCGGATGTGGGGGAATGGATGTTAGAATGAAGGGGAATGGATGTTCGAATGAAGGGCAATGGAAGTTAGAATGAGGGGAATGGATGATAGAATGAAGGGGAATCGATGTCGGAATGAGAGGAATGGATGTTAGAATGAGATGAATCGATGTTTGAATGAGGGGAATAGATGTTCGAATGAAGGGAACGGATGTTAGAATGAGAGGAATGGATGTTCGAATGAGGGGAATGGATGTTCGAATGAGGGGAACGGATGTTAGAATGAGGCGAATGGTTGTTGGAATGAAGGGGAATGGATGTTAGAATGAGAGGAATGGATGTTAGAATGAGGGGAATGGATGTTCGAATGAGGGGAATGGATGTTAGAATGAGGGGAATGGATGTTCGAATGAGGGGAATGGATGTTAGAATGAGGGGAATAGATGTCAGAATGAGGGGAATGGATGTTAGAATGAGGGGACTGGATGTTAGAATGAGGGGAATGGATTTTCGAATTAGGGGAATGGATGTCAGAATGAGGGGACTGGATGTTCGAATGAGGGGACTGGATGTTCGATTGAGGGGAACGGATGTTGGAATGAGGGGAATAGATGTCAGAATAAGGGGAGCGGATGTCAGAATGAAGGTCATGGATGTTAGAATGAGGGGGATGGATGTCAGAATGAGGGGAATGGATGTCAGAATGAGGGGAATGGATGTCAGAATGAGGGGACTGGATGTTCGATTGAGGGGAACGGATGTTGGAATGAGGAGAATGGATTTTCGAAAGAGGGGAATGAATGTTATAATAAGGGGAATGGATGTTAGAATGAGCGGAATGGATGTTAGAATGAGGGGGATGGATGTCAGAATGAGGGGAATGGATGTCAGAATGAGGGGAATCGATGTCAGCATGAGGGGAATGGATGTTGGAATGAGGGGAATGGATTTTCGAATGAGGGGAATGGATGTTCGAATGAGGGGAATGGATGTTAGAATGAGGGGAATGGATGTTAGAATGAGGGGAATGGATGTTAGAATGAGGGGAATGGATGTCAGAATGAGGGGAATGGATGTTAGAATGAGGGGAATGGATGTTGGAATGACAGGAATGGATGTTAGAACGAGAGGAATGGATGTCAGAACGAGGGGAATGGATGTCGGAATGAGGGGAATGGATGTCACAATGAGGGGAATGGATGTCAGAATGAGGGGAATGGATGTCAGAATGAGGGGAATGGATGTCAGAATGAGGGGAATGGATGTTAGAATGAGGGGAATGGATGTTAGAAGGAGAGGAATGGATGTCAGAACGAGGGGAATGGATGTCGGAATGAGGGGAATGGATGTCACAATGAGGGGAATGGATGTCACAATGAGGGGAATGGATGTCAGAATGAGGGGAATGGATGTCAGAATGAGGGGAATGGATGTCAGAATGAGGGGAATGGATGTCAGAATGAGGGGAATGGATGTCAGAATGAGGGGAATGGATGTTAGAATGAGAGGAATGGATGTTGGAATGAGGGGAATGGATGTCAGCATGAGGGGATGGATGTTAGAATGTGGCGAATGGATGTTAGAATGAGGGGAATGGATGTCGGAATGAGGGGAGAGGATGTGAGAATGAGGGGAATGAATGTTCGAATGAGGGGAACGGATGTTAGAATGAGGGGAATGGATGTTAGAATGAGGGGAATGGATGTTAGAATGAGAGGAATGGATGTTAGAATGAGAGGAATGGATGTTAGAATGAGGGGAATGGATGTTAGAATGAGAGGAATGGATGTTAGAATGAGGGGAATGGATGTTCGATTGAGGGGAATGGATTTTCGAATTAGGGGAATAGATGTTAGAATGAGGGGAATGGATGTTAGAATGAGGGGAATGGATGTTAGAATGAGAGGAATGGATGTTAGAATGAGGGGAATGGATGTTAGAATGAGAGGAATGGATGTTAGAATGAGGGGAATGGATGTCGGAATGAGGGGACTGGATGTTGGAATCAGGGGAATGGATGTCAGAATGAGGAGACTGGATGTCAAAATCAGGGGAATGGATGTCAGAATGAGGGGAATGGATGTCAGAATGAGGGGAATGGATGTTAGAATGAGGGGAACGGATGTGAGAATGAGGGGAATGGATGTCAAAATGAGGGGAATGGATGTCAAAATGAGGGGAATGGATGTTAGAATGAGGGGAATGGATGTTCGATTGAGGGGAATGGATTTTCGAATGAGGGGAATGAATGTTCAACTGAAGGGGAATGGATGTTAGAATGAGGGGAATGGATGTTATATTGAGGGGAATGGATGTTGGAATGAGGGGAATGGATGTTAGAATGAGGGGAATGGATGTTAGAATGAGGGGAATGGATGTTAGAATGAAGGGGAATCGATGTCAGAATGAGGGGAATGGATGTCAGAACGAGGGGAATGGATGTCGGAATGAGGGGAATGAATGTTAGAATGAGGGAAATGGATGTTAGAATGAGGGGAATGGAGTTCGGAATGGGGGGAATGGAGTTCGGAATGGGGGGACTGGATGTTAGAATGAGGGGAATGGATGTTAGAATGAAGGGGAATCGATGTCGGAATGAGGGGAATGGATGTGAGAATGAGAGGAATGGATGCCAGAATGAGGGGAATGGATGTTAGAATGAGGGGAATGGAGGTCTGAATGAGGGGAGAGGATGTGAGAATGCGGGGAATGGATGTTCGAATGAGGGGAATGGATTTTAGAATTAGGGGAATGAATGTTAGAATGAGGGGAATGGATGTTAGAATGAGGAGAATGGATGTTAGAATGAGGGGAATGGATGTTCGATTGAGGGGAATGGATTTTAGAATGAGGGGAATGGATGTTAGAATGAGGGGAATGGATGTTAGAATGAGGGGAATGGATGTTAGACTGAGGGGAATGGATGTTAGAATGAGGGGAATGGATGTTCGATTGAGGGGAATGGATTTTAGAATTCGGGGAATGAATGTTAGAATTAGGGGAATGAATGTTAGAATGAGGGGAATGGATGTTAGAATGAGGGGAATGTATGTTCGATTGAGGGGAATGGATGTTCGATTGAGGGGAATGGATTTTCGAATGAGGGGAATGAATGTTCGAATGAGGGGAATGGTTGTTTGAATAAACGGGAATGGATGTCAGAATGAGGGGAATGGATGTCAGAATGAGGGGAATGGATATCGGAATGAGGGAATGGATGTCAGAACGAGGGGAATGCATTTTTGAATAAGGTGAATGGATGTCAGAACGAGGGGAATGGATGTCAGAATGAGGGGAATGGATGTCAGAATGAGGGGAATGGATGTTAGAATGAGGGGAATGGATGTTCGAATGAGGGGAATGGATGTCAGAATGAGGGGAATGGATGTTCGATTGAGGGGAATGGATTTTCGAATGAGGGGAATGAATGTTCGAATGAGGGGAATGGATGTTCGAATGAGAGGAATGGATGTTGGAATGAGGGGAATTGATGTCAGAATGAGGGGAATGGATGTCGGAATGAGGGGAATGGATGTCAGAACGAGGGGAATGGATGTTAGAATGAGGGGAATGGATGTTCGAATGAGAGGAATGGATGTCAGAATGAGGGGAATGGATGTTCGATTGAGGGGAATGGATTTTCGAATGAGGGGAATGAATGTTCGAATGAGGGGAATGGATGTTCGAATGAGAGGAATGGATGTTGGAATGAGGGGAATGGATGTCAGAATAAGGGGAATGGATGTTAGAATGAGGGGAATGCATGTCCGAATGAGGGGAATGGATGTCCGAATGAGGGGAATGGATGTTAGAATGAGAGGACTGGATGTTAGAATGAGGGGAATGGATGTCAGAATGAGGGGAATGGATGTGAGAATGAGGGGAATGGATGTTAGAATGAGGGGAATGGATTTCGATTGAGGGGAACGGATTTTCGAATGAGGGGAATGAATGTAAGAATGAGGGGAATGGATGTTTGAATGACGGGAATCGATGTCAGCATGAGGGGAATGGATGTTGGAATGAGGGGAATGGATGTTAGAATGAGAGGAATGGATGTTGGAATGAGGGGAATGGATGTTTGAATGAGGGGAATGGATTTTCCAAAGAGGGGAATGAATGTTATAATAAGGGGAATGGATGTTAGAATGAGCGGAATGGATGTTAGAATGAGCGGAATGGATGTTAGAATGAGGGGAATGGATGATAGAATGAGGGGAATGGATGTTGGAATGAGGGGAATTGATGTTAGAATGAGGGGAATGGATGGTAGAATGAGGGGCATGGATGCTGGAATGAAGGGGAATGGATGATAGAATGAGGGGAATGGATGTTAGAATGCGGGGAATTGATGTTAGAATGAGGGGAATGGATGTTAGAATGAGGGGAATGGATGTCAGAATGAGGGGAATGGATGTTAGAATGAGGGGAATGGATGTTCGATAGAGGGGAATGGATTTTCGAATTGGGGGAATGAATGTTAGAATGAGGGGAATGGATGTTAGAATGAGGGAAATGGATGTTAGAATGAGGGGAATGGATGTTAGAATGAGAGGAATGGATGTTAGAATGAGAGGAATGGATGTCAGAACGAGGGGAATGGATGTCGGAATGAGGGGAATGGATGTCAGAATGAGGGGAATGGATGTCAGAATGAGGGGAATGGATGTCAGAATGACGGGAATGGATGTCAGAATGAGGGGAATGGATGTTAGAACGAGGGGAATGGATGTCAGAACGAGGGGAATGGATGTCGGAATGAGGTGAATGGATGTCAGAATGAGGGGAATGGATGTCAGAATGAGGGGAATGGATGTCAGAATGAGGGGAATGGATGTCAGAATGAGGGGAATGGATGTCAGAATGAGGGGAATGGATGTTAGAATGAGAGGAATGGATGTTAGAATGAGAGGAATGGATGTTGGAATGAGGGGAATGGATGTCAGCATGAGGGGATGGATGTTAGAATGTGGCGAATGGATGTTAGAATGAGGGGAATGGATGTCGGAATGAGGGGAGAGGATGTGAGAATGAGGGGAATGAATGTTCGAATGAGGGGAACGGATGTTAGAATGATGGGGATGGTTGTTGGAATGAAGGGGAATGGATTTTCGAATGAGAGGAATGGTTGTTAGAATGAGGGGTCTGGATGCTGGAATGAAGGGGAATGGATGTTAGAATGAGGGGAATCGATGTCAGAATGAGGGGAATGGATGTCAGAATGAGGGGAATGGATGTTAGAATGAGGGGAATGGATTTTCCAAAGAGGGGAATGAATGTTATAATAAGGGGAATGGATGTTAGAATGAGCGGAATGGATGTTAGAATGAGCGGAATGGATGATAGAATGAGGGGAATGGATGTTGGAATGAGGGGAATTGATGTTAGAATGAGGGGAATGGATGGTAGAATGAGGGGCATGGATGCTGGAATGAAGGGGAATGGATGTTAGAATGAGGGGAATTGATGTTAGAATGAGGGGAATGGATGTTAGAATGAGGGGAATGGATGTCAGATTGAGGGGAATGGATGTTAGAATGAGGGGAATGGATGTTAGAATGAGAGGAATGGATGTTGGAATGAGGGGAATGGATGTCAGCATGAGGGGAATGGATGTTAGAATGAGGGGAATTGATGTTAGAATGAGGGGAATGGATGTTAGAATGAGGGGAATGGATGTCAGATTGAGGGGAATGGATGTTAGAATGAGGGGAATGGATGTTAGAATGAGAGGAATGGATGTTGGAATGAGGGGAATGGATGTCAGCATGAGGGGAATGGATGTTAGAATGAGGGGAATGGATGTTAGAATGAGGGAAATGGATGTTAGAATGAGGGGAATGGATGTCAGAATGAGGGGAATGGATGTTAGAATGAGGGGAATGGATGTTAGAATGAGAGGAATGGATGTCAGAACGAGGGGAATGGATGTCGGAATGAGGGGAATGGATGTCACAATGAGGGGAATGGATGTCAGAATGAGGGGAATGGATGTCAGAATGAGGGGAATGGATGTCAGAATGAGGGGAATGGATGTCAGAATGAGGGGAATGGATGTCAGAATGAGGGGAATGGATGTTAGAATGAGGGGAATGGATGTTAGAATGAGAGGAATGGATGTTGGAATGAGGGGAATGGATGTCAGCATGAGGGGATGGATGTTAGAATGTGGCGAATGGATGTTAGAATGAGGGGAATGGATGTCGGAATGAGGGGAGAGGATGTGAGAATGAGGGGAATGGATGTTAGAATGAGGGGAATGGATGTTAGAATGAGGGGAATGGATGTTAGAATGAGGGGAATGGATGTTAGACTGAGGGGAATGGATGTTGGAATGAGGGGAATGGATGTTCGATTGAGAGGAATGGATGTTAGAATGAGGGGAATGGATGTTAGAATGAGAGGAATGGATGTTAGAATGAGGGGAATGGATGTCGGAATGAGGGGACTGGATGTTAGAATCAGGGGAATGGATGTCAGAATGAGGGGACTGGATGTTAAAATCAGGGGAATGGATGTCAGAATGAGGGGAATGGATGTCAGAATGAGGGGAATGGATGTCAAAATGAGGGGAATGGATGTTAGAATCAGGGGAATGGATGTTCGATTGAGGGGAATGGATTTTCGAATGAGGGGAATGAATGTTCAAGTGAAGGGGAATGGATGTTAGAATGAGGGGAATGGATGTTATATTGAGGGGAATGGATGTTGGAATGAGGGGAATGGATGTTAGAATGAGGGGAATGGATGTTAGAATGAGGGGAATGGATGTTAGAATGAAGGGGAATCGATGTCAGAATGAGGGGAATGGATGTTGGAATGAAGGGAATGGATGTCAGAACGAGGGGAATGGATGTCGGAATGAGGGGAATGAATGTTAGAATGAGGGAAATGGATGTCAGAATGAGGGGAATGGAGTTCGGAATGGGGGGAATGGAGTTCGGAATGGGGGGACTGGATGTTAGAATGAGGGGAATGGATGTTAGAATGAAGGGGAATCGATGTCGGAATGAGAGGAATGGATGTTAGAATGAGGGGAATGGAGGTTTGAATGAGGGGAGAGGATGTGAGAATGCGGGGAATGGATGTTCGAATGAGGGGAATGGATTTTAGAATTAGGGGAATGAATGTTAGAATGAGGGGAATGGATGTTAGAATGAGGAGAATTGATGTTAGAATGAGGGGAATGGATGTTCGATTGAGGGGAATGGATTTTAGAATGAGGGGAATGGATGTTAGAATGAGGGGAATGGATGTTAGAATGAGGGGAATGGATGTTAGACTGAGGGGAATGGATGTTGGAATGAGGGGAATGGATGTTCGATTGAGGGGAATGGATTTTAGAATTAGGGGAATGAATGTTAGAATTTGGGGAATGAATGTTAGAATGAGGGGAATGGATGTTAGATTGAGGGGAATGGATGTTCGATTGAGGGGAATGGATGTTCGATTGAGGGGAATGGATTTTCGAATGAGGGGAATGAATGTTCGAATGAGGGGAATGGATGTTAGAATAAACGGGAATGGATGTCAGAATGAGGGGAATGGATGTCAGAATGAGGGGAATGGATGTCAGAATGAGGGGAATGGATGTCGGAATGAGGGAATGGATGTCAGAACGAGGGGAATGCATTTTTGAATAAGGGGAATGGATGTCAGAACGAGGGGAATGGATGTCGGAATGAGGGGAATGGATGTCGGAATGAGGGGAATGGATGTCAGAACGAGGGGAATGGATGTTAGAATGAGGGGAATGGATGTTCTAATGAGGGGAATGGATGTCAGAATGAGGGGAATGGATGTTCGATTGAGGGGAATGGATTTTCGAATGAGGGGAATGAACGTTCGAATGAGGGGAATGGATGTTCGAATGAGAGGAATGGATGTGAGAATGAGGGGAATGGATGTCAGAATGAGGGGAATGGATGTCGGAATGAGGGGAATGGATGTCAGAACGAGGGGAATGGATGTCAGAACGAGGGGAATGGATGTTAGAATGAGGGGAATGGATGTTCGAATGAGGGGAATGGATGTCAGAATGAGGGGAATGGATGTTCGATTGAGGGGAATGGATTTTCGAATGAGGGGAATGAATGTTCGAATGAGGGGAATGGATGTTCGAATGAGAGGAATGGATGTTGGAATGAGGGGAATGGATGTCAGAATAAGGGGAATGGATGTTAGAATGAGGGGAATGCATGTCCGAATGAGGGGAATGGATGTCCGAATGAGGGGAATGGATGTTAGAATGAGAGGACTGGATGTTAGAATGAGGGGAATGGATGTCAGAATGAGGGGAATGGATGTGAGAATGAGGGGAATGGATGTTAGAATGAGGGGAATGGATTTCGATTGAGGGGAACGGATTTTCGAATGAGGGGAATGAATGTAAGAATGAGGGGAATGGATGTTTGAATGACGGGAATCGATGTCAGCATGAGGGGAATGGATGTTGGAATGAGGGGAATGGATGTTAGAATGAGAGGAATGGATGTTGGAATGAGGGGAATGGATGTCAGAATGAGGGGAATGGATGTTGGAATGAAGGGAATGGATGTCAGAACGAGGGGAATGGATGTCGGAATGAGGGGAATGAATGTGAGAATGAGGGAAATGGATGTCAGAATGAGGGGAATGGAGTTCGGAATGGGGGGAATGGATGTCAGAATGAGGGGAATGGATGTCAGAATGAGGGGAATGGATGTCAGAATAACGGGAATGGATGTGAGAATGAGGGGAATGAATGTTCGAGTGAAGGGGAATGGATGTTAGAATGAGGGGAATGGATGTTAGAATCAGGGGAATGGATGTTAGAATGAGAGGAATGGATGTTGGAATGAGGGGAATGGATGTTAGAATGAGGGGAATGGATGTTAGAATGAGGGGAATGGATGTTAGAATGAGGGGAATGGATGTTAGAATCAGGGGAATGGATGTTGGAATGAGGGGAATGCATGTTGGAATGAGGGGAATGGATGTTAGAATGAGGGGAATGGATGTTAGAATGAGGGGAATGGATGTTAGAATGAGGGGAATGAATGTTAGAATGAGGGGAATGGATGTCAGAATGAGGGGAATGGAAGTCGGAATCAGGTAATGGATGTCAGAACGAGGGGAATGGATGTCGGAATGAGGGGAATGGTTGTCAGAATGAGGGGAATGGATGTCAGAATGAGGGGAATGGATGTTGGAATGAAGGGAATGGATGTCAGAACGAGGGGAATGGATGTCGGAATGAGGGGAATGGATGTCAGAATAACGGGAATGGATGTGAGAATGAGGGGAATGAATGTTCGAGTGAAGGGGAATGGATGTTAGAATGAGGGGAATGGATGTTAGAATGAGGGGAATGGATGTTAGAATGAGAGGAATGGATGTTGGAATGAGGGGAATGGATGTTAGAATGAGGGGAATGGATGTTAAAATGAGGGGAATGGATGTTAGAATGAGGGGAATGGATGTTGGAATGAGGGGAATGGATGTGAGAATGAGTGGAATGGATGTTGGAATGAGGGGAATGGATGTTAGAATGATGGGAATTGATGTTTGAATGAGAGAAATGGATGTTAGAATGAGGGGAATGGATGTAAGAATTAAGGGGAAAAGATGTTTGAATGAGAGGAATGGATGTCAGAATGAGGGGAATGGATGTTAGAATGAGGGAAATTGATGTGAGAATGAGGGGAATGGATGTGAGAATGAGGGGAATGGATGTTAGAATGAGGGGAATGGATGACAGAAGAAGGGGAACGGATGTCAGAATGAAGGTCATGGATGTTAGAATGAGGGGAATGGATGTCAGAATGAGAAGAATGGATGTCAGCATGAGGGGAGTGGATGTTCGAATGAGGGGAATGGATGTTAGACTGAGAGGAATGGATGTTGGAATGAGGGGAATGGATGTTGGAATAAGGGGAATGGGTTTTCGAAAGAGGGGAATGAATGTTATAATAAGGGGAATGGATGTTTGAATGAGCGGAATGGATGTTAGAATGAGGGGAATTGATGTTAGAATGAGGAGAATGGATGATAGAATGAGGGGAATGGATGTTAGAATGAGGGGAATGGATGTTAGAATGAGGGGAATGGATGTTCGAATGAGTGGAATGGATGTTAGAATGAGGGAAATGGATGTTCGAATGAGGGGAAAGGATGTTCGATTGTGGGGAATGGATTTTCGAATGAGGGGAATGGATGTTAGAATGAAGGGGAATGGATGTTCGAATGTGGGGGAATCGATGTCGGAATGAGAGGAATGGATGTTAGAATGAGATGAATCGATGTTTGAATGAGGGGAATAGATGTTCGAATGAAGGGAACGGATGTTAGAATGAGAGGAATGGATGTTCGAATGAGGGGAATGGATGTTCGAATGAGGGGAACGGATGTTAGAATGAGGCGAATGGTTGTTGGAATGAAGGGGAATGGATGTTCGAATGAGGGGAATGGATGTTAGAATGAGGGGAATAGATGTCAGAATGAGGGGAATGGATTTTAGAATGAGGGGACTGTATGTTCGATTGAGGGGAATGGATTTTCGAATTAGGGGAATGAATGTTAGAATGAGGGGAATGGATGTTAGAATGAGCGGAATGGATGTTCGAATGAGAGGAATGGATGTTAGAATGAGGGGAATGGATGTTAGAATGAGGGGAATGGATGTCAGAATGAGGGGAATGGATGTCAGTATGAGGGGAATGGATGTTAGTATGAGGGGAATGGATGTTAGAATGAGAGGAATGGATGTTAGAACGAGAGGAATGGATGTCAGAACGAGGGGAATGGATGTCAGAACGAGGGGAATGGATGTCGGAACGAGGGGAATGGATGTCACAATGAGGGGAATGGATGTCAGAATGAGGGGAATGGATGTCAGAATGAGGGGAATGGATGTCAGAATGAGGGGAATGGATGTTAGAATGAGGGGAATGGATGTCAGAACGAGGGGAATGGATGTCGGAATGAGGGGAATGGATGTCACAATGAGGGGAATGGATGTCAGAATGAGGGGAATGGATGTCAGAATGAGGGGAATGGATGTCAGAATGAGGGGAATGGATGTCAGAATGAGGGGAATGGATGTCAGAATGAGGGGAATGGATGTTAGAATGAGGGGAATGGATGTTAGAATGAGAGGAATGGATGTTGGAATGAGGGGAATGGATGTCAGCATGAGGGGATGGATGTTAGAATGTGGCGAATGGATGTTAGAATGAGGGGAATGGATGTCGGAATGAGGGGAGAGGATGTGAGAATGAGGGGAATGAATGTTCGAATGAGGGGAACGGATGTTAGAATGATGGGGATGGTTGTTGGAATGAAGGGGAATGGATTTTCGAATGAGGGGAATGGTTGTTAGAATGAGGGGTCTGGATGCTGGAATGAAGGGGAATGGATGTTAGAATGAGGGGAATAGATGTCAGAATGAGGGGAATGGATGTCAGAATGAGGGGAATGGATGTTAGAATGAGGGGACTGGATGTTCAATTGAGGGGAATGGATTTTCGAATTAGGGGAATGAATGTTAGAATGAGGGGAATGGATGTTAGAATGAGGGGAATGGATGTTAGAATCAGAGGAATGGATGTTAGAATGAGGGGAATGGATGTTAGAATGAGATGAATGGATGTTAGAATGAGGGGAATGGATGTCGGAATGAGGGGACTGGATGTTAGAATCAGGGGAATGGATGTCAGAATGAGGGGACTGGATGTTAAAATCAGGGGAATGGATGTCAGAATGAGGGGAATGGATGTCAGAATGAGGGGAATGGATGTTAGAATGAGGGGAACGGATGTGAGAATGAGGGGAATGGATGTCAAAATGAGGGGAATGGATGTCAAAATGAGGGGAATGGATGTTAGAATGAGGGGAATGGATGTTAGAATGAGGGGAATGGATGTTCGATTGAGGGGAATGGATTTTCGAATGAGGGGAATGAATGTTCAAGTGAAGGGGAATGGATGTTAGAATGAGGGGAATGGATGTTATATTGAGGGGAATGGATGTTAGAATGAGGGGAATGGATGTTAGAATGAGGGGAATGGATGTTAGAATGAAGGGGAATCGATGTCAGAATGAGGGGAATGGATGTTGGAATGAAGGGAATGGATGTCAGAACGAGGGGAATGGATGTCGGAATGAGGGGAATGAATGTTAGAATGAGGGAAATGGATGTCAGAATGAGGGGAATGGAGTTCGGAATGGGGGGAATGGAGTTCGGAATGGGGGGATGGATGTTAGAATGTGGGGAATGGATGTTAGATTGAGGGGAATGGATGTCGGAATGAGGGGAATGAATGTTAGAATGAGGGGAATGGATGTTTGAATGAGGGGAATGGATGTGAGAATGAAGGGGAATCTATGTCGGAATGAGAGGAATGGATGTTAGAATGAGAGGAATGGATGTCAGAATGAGGGGAATGGATGTTACAATGAGGGGAATGGATGTGAGAATGAGGGGATTGGATGTGAGAATGAAGGGGAATCTATGTCGGAATGAGAGGAATGGATGTTAGAATGAGAGGAATGGATGTTAGAATGAGAGGAATGGATGTCAGAATGAGGGGAATGGATGTTAGAATGATAGGAATGGATGTCAGAACGAGGGGAATGGATGTCGGAATGAGGGGAATGGATGTTAGAATGAGGGGAATGGATGTCACAATGAGGGGAATGGATGTCAGATTGAGGGGAATGGATGTCAGAATGAGGGGAATGGATGTCTGAATGAGGGGAATGGATGTCAGAATGAGGGGAATGGATGTTGGAATGAGGGGAATGGATTTTCGAATGAGGGGAATGGTTGTTAGAATGAGGGGTCTGGATGCTGGAATGAAGGGGAATGGATGTTAGAATGAGGGGAATATATGTCAGAATGAGGGGAATGGATGTCAGAATGAGGGGAATGGATGTTGGAATGAGGGGACTGGATGTTCGATTGAGGGGAATGGATTATCGAATCAGGGGAATGAATGTTAGAATGAGGGGAATGGATGTTAGAATGAGGGGAATGGATGTTAGAATGAGGGGAATGGATGTTAGAATGAGAGGAATGGATGTTAGAATGAGAGGAATGGATGTTAGAATGAGGGGAATGGATGTTCGAATGAGAGGAATGGATGTTAGAATGAGGGGAATGGATGTTAGAATGAGGGGAATGGATGTCGGAATGAGGGGACTGGATGTTAGAATGAGGGGAATGGATGTTAGAATGAGGGGAATGGATGTTCGATTGAGGGGAATGGATTTTCGAATGAGGGGAATGAATGTTCAGGTGAAGGGGAATGGATGTTAGAATGAGGGGAATGGATGTTATATTGAGGGAAATGGATGTTGGAATGAGGGGAATGGATGTTAGAATGAGGGGAATGGATGTTAGAATGAGGGGAATGGATGTTAGAATGAGGGGAATGGATGTTAGAATGAGGGGAATGGATGTTAGAATGAAGGGGAATCGATGTCAGAATGAGGGGAATGGATGTTGGAATGAAGGGAATGGATGTCAGAACGAGGGGAATGGATGTCGGAATGAGGGGAATGAATGTTAGAATGAGGGAAATGGATGTCAGAATGAGGGGAATGGAGTTCGGAATGGGGGGAATGGAGTTCGGAATGGGGGGACTGGATGTTAGAATGAGGGGAATGGATGTCAGAACGAGGGGAATGGATGTCGGAATGAGGGGAATTGATGTTAGAATGAGGGGAATGGATGTCAGAACGAGGGGAATGGATGTCGGAATGAGGGGAATTGATGTTAGAATGAGGGGAATGGATGTCAGAATGAGGGGAATGGATGTCAGAATGAGTGGAATGGATGTCAGAATGAGGGGAATGGATGTCAGAATGAGGGGAATGGATGTCAGAATGAGGGGAATGGGTGTCAGAATGAGGGGAATGTGTGTTAGAATGAGGGGAATGGGTGTTAGAATGAGGGGAATGGATGTTAGAATGAGAGGAATGCATGTTAGAATGAGGGGAATGGATGTCAGAATGAGGGGAATGGATGTCAGAATGAGGGGAATGGATGTCAGAATGAGGGGAATGGATGTTAGAATGAGGGGAATGGATGTCAGAATGAGGGGAATGGATGTCAGAATGAGGGGAATGGATGTCAGAATGAGGGGAATGGATGTCAGAATGAGGGGAATGGGTGTTAGAATGAGGGGAATGGATGTTAGAATGAGAGGAATGCATGTTAGAATGAGGGGAATGGATGTCAGAATGAGGGGAATGGATGTCAGAATGAGGGGAATGGATGTTCGATTGAGGGGAATGGATTTTCGAATGAGGTGAATGAATGTGAGAATGAGGGGAATAGATGTTTTTAATGACGCAAATCGATGTCAGCATGAGGGGAATGGATGTTCGAATGAGGGGAATGGATGTTAGAATGAGAGGAATGGATGTTGGAATGAGGGGAATGGATGTTGGAATGAGGGGAATGGATGTTAGAATGAGGGGAATGGATGTCCGAATGAGGGGAATGGATGTTCGAATGAGGGGAATGGATGTTAGAATGAGAGGAATGGATGTTAGAATGAGTGGAATGGATGTTCGATTGAGGGGATTGGATTTTCGAATGAGGGGAATGAATGTTCGAATGAGGGGAATGGATGTTAGAATGAGAGGAATGGATGTTGGAATGAGGGGAATGGATGTTCGAATGAGGGGAACGGATGTTTGAATGAAGGGGAATCGATGTCGGAATGAGAGGAATGGATGTTAGAATGAGGGGAATGGATGTTCGATTGAGGGGAATGTATGTTCGATTGAGGGGAATGGATGTTAGAATGAGGGGAATGGATGTTCGATTGAGGGGAATGGATGTTCGATTGAAGGGAATGGATGTCAGAATGAGGGGAATGGATGTCAGAATGAGGGGAATGGATGTCAGAATGAGGGGAATGGATGTCAGAATGTGGGGAATGGATGTCGGAATGAGGGGAATGAATGTCAGAATGAGGGGAATGGATGTTAGAATGAGGGGAATGGATGTGAGAATGAAGGGGAATCTATGTCGGAATGAGAGGAATGGATGTTAGAATGAGAGGAATGGATGTTAGAATGAGAGGAATGGATGTCAGAATGAGGGGAATGGATGTTAGAATGATGGGAATGGATGTTAGAATGATGGGAATGGATGTTACAATGAGGGGAATGGATGTGAGAATGAGGGGATTGGATGTGAGAATGAAGGGGAATCTATGTCGGAATCAGAGGAATGGATGTTAGAATGAGAGGAATGGATGTTAGAATGAGAGGAATGGATGTCAGAATGAGGGGAATGGATGTTAGAATGAGGGGAATGGATTTTAGAATTAGGGGAATGGATGTTAGAATGAGGGGAATGGATGTTAGAATGAGGGGAATGGATGTTAGAATGAGGGGAATGGATGTTAGAATGAGAGGAATGGATGTCAGAACGAGGGGAATGGATGTCGGAATGAGGGGAATGGATGTTAGAATGAGGGGAATGGATGTCACAATGAGGGGAATGGATGTCAGAATGAGGGGAATGGATGTCAGAATGAGGGGAATGGATGTCAGAATGAGGGGAACGGATGTCAGAATGAGGGGAATGGATGTCAGAATGAGGGGAATGGATATTAGAATGAGAGGAATGGATGTTGGAATGAGGGGAATGGATGTCAGCATGAGGGGATGGATGTTAGAATGTGGGGAATGGATGTTAGAATGAGGGGAATGGATGTCGGAATGAGGGGAGAGGATGTGAGAATGAGGGGAATGAATGATCGAATGAGGGGAATGGATGTTAGAATGAGGGGAATGGATGTTAGAATGAAGGGGAATCGATGTCGGAATGAGAGGAATGGATGTCAGAATGAGGGGAATGGATGTGAGAATGAGGGGAATGGATGTTCGAATGAGGGGAACGGATGTTAGAATGAGGGGAATGGATGTTAGAATGAGGGGAATGGATGTTCGATTGAGGGGAATGGATTTTCGAATTCGGGGAATGGATGTTAGAATGAGAGGAATGGATGTTAGAATGTGGGGAATCGATGTCGGAATGAGAGGAATGGATGTTAGAATGAGGGGAATGGATGTCAGCATGAGGGGAATGGAGTTCGGAATGGGGGGACTGGATGTTAGAATGAGGGGAATGGATGTCAGAATGAGGGGAATGGATGTCAGAATGAGGGGAATGGATGTTAGAATGAGGGGAATGGATGTCAGCATGAGGGGTATGGAGTTCGGAATGAGGGGAATGGATGTCAGAATGAGGGGAATGGATGTCAGAATGAGGGGAATGGATGTTAGAATGAGGGGAATGGATGTGAGAATGAGGGGAATGGATGTTAGAATGAGGGGAATGAATGTTCGAATGAAGGGGAATGGATGTTAGAATGAGGGGAATGGATGTTAGATTGAGGGGAATGGATGTTAGATTGAGGGGAATGGATGTTCGATTGAGGGGAATGGATTTTCGAATGAGGGGAATGGATGTTAGAATGAAGGGGAATCGATGTCGGAATGAGAGGAATGGATGTTAGAATGAGGGGAATGGATGTCAGCATGAGGGAATGGATGTTAGAATGAGGGGAATGGATGTTAGAATGAGGGGAATGGATGTTAGAATGAGGGGAATGAATGTTCGAATGAAGGGGAATGGATGTTAGAATGAGGGGAATGGAGGTTAGATTGAGGGGAATGGATGTTCGATTGAGGGGAATGGATTTTCGAATGAGGGGAATGGATGTTAGAATGAGAGGAATGGATGTTGGAATGAGGGGAATGGATGTTAGATTGAGGGGAATGGATGTTCGATTGAGGGGAATGGATTTTCGAATGAGGGGAATGGATGTTAGAATGAGAGGAATGGATGTTGGAATGAGGGGAATGGATGTTAGAATGAGGGGAATGGATGTTAGAATGAAGGGGAATCGATGTCGGAATGAGAGGAATGGATGTTAGAATGAGGGGAATGAATGTTAGAATGAGGGGAATGGATGTTAGAATGAGGGGAATGGATGTTAGAATGAGGGGAATGGATGTCAGAATGAGAGGAATTGGATGTTCGAATGAGGGGAATGGACGTGAGAATGAGGGGAGTGGATGTGAGAAGGAGAGGATGGATGTTGGAATGAGCGGAATGGATGTTAGAATGAGAGGAATGGATGTTAGAATGAGAGGAATGGATGTGAGAATGACAGGAATGGATGTTAGAATGAGTGGAATGGATGTTAGAATGAGAGGAATGGATGTTAGAATGAGTGGAATGGATGTTCGAATGAGAGGTATGGATGTTCGAATGAGAGGAATGGATGTTAGAATGAGGGGAATGGATGTTAGAATGAGGGGAATGGATGTTAGAATGAGGGGAATGGATGTTAGAATGAGGGGAATGGATGTTAGAATGAGGGGAATGGATGTTAGAATGAGAGGAATGGATGTTAGAATGAGGGGAATGGATGTTAGAATGAGGGGAATGGTATCAGAATGAGGGGAATGGATGTTAGAATGAGAGGAATGGATGTTAGAATGAGGGGAATGGATGTTAGAATGAGGGGAATGGATGTTAGAATGAGTGGAATGGATGTTAGAATGAGAGGAATGGATGTTAGAATGAGTGGAATGGATGTTAGAATGAGGGGAATGGATGTTAGAATGAGTGAAATGGATGATCGAATGAGGGGAATGGATGTTAGAATGAGGGGAATGGATGTTAGAATGAGGGGAATGGATGATAGAATGAGGGGAATGGATGTTAGAATGAGAGGAATGGATGTTAGAATGAGAGGAATGGATGTTGGAATGAGAGGAATGGTTGTTGGAATGAGAGGAATGGATGTTGGAATGAGAGGAATGGATGTTAGAATGAGGGGAATGGATGTTAGAATGAGAGGAATGGATGTTAGAATGAGAGGAATGGATGTTAGAATGAGGGGAATGGATGTTACAATGAGGGGAATGGATGTTAGAATGAGAGGAATGGATGTTAGAATGAGGGGAATGGATGTTCGAATGAGGGGAATGGATGTTAGAATGAGGGGAATGGATGTTAGAATGAGGGGAATGGATGTTAGAATGAGAGGAATGGATGTTAGAATGAGAGGAATGGATGTTAGAATGAGTGGAATAGATGTTCGAATGAGGGGAATGGATGTTCGAATGAGGGGAATCGATGTTAGAATGAGAGGAATGGATGTGAGAATAAGAGGAATGAATGTGAGAATGAGAGGAATGGATGTTAGAATGAGGGGAATGGATGTTAGAATGAGGGGAATGGATGTTAGAATGAAGGGGAAAGGATGTCGAAATGAGAGGAATGGATGTGAGAATGAAGGAAATGGATGTTAGGATTTGGGGGAACGGATGTTAGAATGAGAGGAATGGATGTTAGAATGAAGGCGAATGGAATTTAGAATGAAGGGGAAAGGATGTCGGAATGAGGGGAATGGATGTGAGAATGAAGGAAATGGATGTTAGGATTTGGGGGAATGGATGTTAGAATGAGAGGAATGGATGTTAGAATGAAGGGGAATGGATGTTGGAATGAAGGGGAATGGATGTTCGATTGATGGGAATGGAGGTTCGATTGATGGGAATGGATGTTTGAATGAAGGGAATGGATGTTAGCATGAGAGGAATGGATGTCAGAATGAGAGGAATTGGATGTTCGAATGAGGGGAATGGACGTGAGAATGAGGGGAGTGGATGTGAGAAGGAGAGGATGGATGTTGGAATGAGAGGAATGGATGTTCGAATGAGAGGAATGGATGTTAGAATGAGAGGAATGGATGATAGAATGAGTGGAATGGATGTTCGAATGAGAGGAATGGATGTTCGAATGAGAGGAATGGATGTTAGAATGAGAGGAATGGATGTTAGAATGAGGGGAATGGATGTTAGAATGAGTGGAATGGATGTTAGAATGAGTGGAATGGATGTTCGAATGAGAGGAATGGATGTTCGAATGAGAGGAATGGATGTGAGAATGAGAGGAATGGATGTTAGAATGAGTGGAATGGATGTTCGAATGAGGGGAATGGATGTTAGAATGAGTGGAATGGATGTTAGAATGAGTGGAATGGATGTTCGAATGAGAGGAATGGATGTTCGAATGAGAGGAATGGATGTTAGAATGAGAGGAATGGATGTTAGAATGAGTGGAATGGATGTTCGAATGAGGGGAATGGATGTTAGAATGAGTGGAATGGATGTTAGAATGAGTGGAATGGATGTTCGAATGAGAGGAATGGATGTTCGAATGAGAGGAATGGATGTTAGAATGAGAGGAATGGATGTTAGAATGAGTGGAATGGATGTTCGAATGAGGGGAATGGATGTTAGAATGAGAGGAATGGATGTTAGAATGAGAGGAATGGAGGTTAGAATGAGGGGAATGGATGTTAGAATGAGAGGAATGGATGTTAGAATGAGGGGAATGGATGTTAGAATGAGAGGAATGGATGTTAGAATGAGAGGAATGGATGTTAGAATGAGGGGAATGGATGTTAGAATGAGGGGAATGGATGTGAGAATGAGAGGAATGGATGTTAGAATGAGGGGAATGGATGTTAGAATGAGGGGAATGGATGTTAGAATGAGGGGAATGGATGTTAGAATCAGGAATGGATGTGAGAATGAGAGTCATGGATGTTAGAATGAGAGGAATGGATGTGAGAATGAGGGGAATCTTTGTGAGAATGAGGGGAATGGGTGTCAGAATGAGGGAAATGGATGTCGGAATGAAGGGAATGGACGTGAGAATGAGGGGAATGGATGTTGGAATGACGGGGATGGACGTGAGAATGAGGGAATCGACGTTGGAATGAGGGGAGTGGATGTTGGAATGAGGGGAGAGGATGTTAGAATCAGAGGAATGGATGTTAGAATGAGGGGAATGGATGTTAGAATGAGAGGAATGGATGTTCGAATGACGGGAATGGACGTTCGAATGAAGGGAATGGACGTTCGAATGAGGGGAATGGATGTTAGAATGAGGGGGATGGATTTTTGAATGAGGGGAATGGATGTGAGATTGAGGGGAATGGATGTTTGAATGAATGAGAATGGATGTAAGAATGAGAGGAATGGATGTGAGATTGAGGGGAATGGATGTTTGAATGAAGGGGAATGGATGTTAGAATGAGAGGAATGGATGTGAGAATGAGGGGAATGAATGTTAGAACGTGGGGAATGGATGTCAGAATGAGGGGAATGGATGTTCGATTGATGGGAATGGATGTTAGAATGAAGGTAATGAACGTGAGAATGTGGGGAATGGATGTCAGAATGAGGGGAATGGATGTCAGAATGAGGGGAATGGATGTTAGAATGAGAGGAATGGATGTCAGAATGAGAGGAATTGGATGTTCGAATGAGGGGAATGGACGTTCGAATGAGGGGAATGGACGTGAGAATGAGGGGAGTGGATGTGAGAAGGAGAGGATGGATGTTGGAATGAGAGGAATGGATGTTAGAATGAGAGGAATGGATGTTAGAATGAGGGGAATGGATGTTAGAATGAGTGGAATGGATGTTAGAATGAGAGGAATGGATGTTAGAATGAGTGGAATGGATGTTCGAATGAGGGGAATGGATGTTAGAATGAGAGGAATGGATGTTAGAATGAGAGGAATGGATGTTAGAATGAGGGGAATGGATGTTAGAATGAGAGGAATGGATGTTAGAATGAGGGGAATGGATGTTAGAATGAGAGGAATGGATGTTAGAATGAGAGGAATGGATGTTAGAATGAGGGGAATGGATGTTAGAATGAGAGGAATGGATGTGAGAATGAGAGGAATGGATGTGAGAATGAGAGGAATGGATGTGAGAATGAGAGGAATGGATGTTAGAATGAGGGGAATGGATGTTAGAATGAGGGGAATGGATGTTAGAATGAGGGGAATGGATGTTAGAATGAGGGGAATGGATGTTAGAATGAGGGGAATGGATGTTAGAATCAGGAATGGATGTGAGAATGAGAGTCATGGATGTTAGAATGAGAGGAATGGATGTGAGAATGAGGGGAATCTTTGTGAGAATGAGGGGAATGGGTGTCAGAATGAGGGAAATGGATGTCGGAATGAAGGGAATGGACGTGAGAATGAGGGGAATGGATGTTGGAATGACGGGGATGGACGTGAGAATGAGGGAATCGACGTTGGAATGAGGGGAGTGGATGTTGGAATGAGGGGAGAGGATGTTAGAATCAGAGGAATGGATGTTAGAATGAGGGGAATGGATGTTAGAATGAGAGGAATGGATGTTCGAATGACGGGAATGGACGTTCGAATGAAGGGAATGGACGTTCGAATGAGGGGAATGGATGTTAGAATGAGGGGGATGGATTTTTGAATGAGGGGAATGGATGTGAGATTGAGGGGAATGGATGTTTGAATGAATGAGAATGGATGTAAGAATGAGAGGAATGGATGTGAGATTGAGGGGAATGGATGTTTGAATGAAGGGGAATGGATGTTAGAATGAGAGGAATGGATGTGAGAATGAGGGGAATGAATGTTAGAACGTGGGGAATGGATGTCAGAATGAGGGGAATGGATGTTCGATTGATGGGAATGGATGTTAGAATGAAGGTAATGAACGTGAGAATGTGGGGAATGGATGTCAGAATGAGGGGAATGGATGTCAGAATGAGGGGAATGGATGTTAGAATGAGAGGAATGGATGTCAGAATGAGAGGAATTGGATGTTCGAATGAGGGGAATGGACGTTCGAATGAGGGGAATGGACGTGAGAATGAGGGGAGTGGATGTGAGAAGGAGAGGATGGATGTTGGAATGAGAGGAATGGATGTTAGAATGAGAGGAATGGATGTGAGAATGAGGGGAATGGATGTTCGAATGAGGGGAATGGATGTTCGAATGAGGGGAATGGATGTTCGAATGAGAGGAATGGATGTTAGAATGAGGGGAATGGATGTTAGAATGAGGGGAATGGATGTTAGAATGAGGGGAATGGATGTTAGAATGAGAGGAATGGATGTTAGAATGAGGGGAATGGATGTGAGAATGAGAGGAATGGATGTTAGAATGAGTGGAATGGATGTTAGAATGAGTGGAATGGATGTTAGAATGAGAGGAATGGATGTTAGAATGAGGGGAATGGATGTTAGAATGAGTGGAATGGATGTTCGAATGAGGGGAATGGATGTTCGAATGAGGGGAATGGATGTTAGAATGAGGGGAATGGATGTTAGAATGAGGGGAATGGATGTTAGAATGAGGGGAATGGATGTTAGAATGAGGGGAATGGATGTCAGAATGAGAGGAATGGATGTTAGAATGAGGGGAATGGATGTTAGAATGAGGGGAATGGATGTTAGAATGAGGGGAATGGATGTTAGAATGAGAGGAATGGATGTTAGAATGAGGGGAATGGATGTTAGAATGAGAGGAATGGATGTTAGAATGAGGGGAATGGATGTTAGAATGAGAGGAATGGATGTTAGAATGAGGGGAATGGATGTTAGAATGAGAGGAATGGATGTTAGAATGAGAGGAATGGATGTTAGAATGAGAGGAATGGATGTTAGAATGAGGGGAATGGATGTTAGAATGAGAGGAATGGATGTTAGAATGAGGGGAATGGATGTTAGAATGAGAGGAATGGATGTTAGAATGAGGGGAATGGATGTTAGAATGATAGGAATGGATGTTAGAATGAGGGGAATGGATGTTAGAATGAGAGGAATGGATGTTAGAATGAGGGGAATGGATGTTAGAATGAGAGGAATGGATGTTAGAATGAGGGGAATGGATGTTAGAATGAGGGGAATGGATGTTAGAATGAGAGGAATGGATGTTAGAATGAGGGGAATGGATGTTAGAATGAGAGGAATGGATGTTAGAATGAGGGGAATGGATGTTAGAATGAGAGGAATGGATGTTAGAATGAGAGGAATGGATGTTCGAATGAGGGGAATGGATGTTAGAATGAGGGGAATGGATGTTAGAATGAGAGGAATGGATGTTAGAATGAGGGGAATGGATGTTCGAATGAGGGGAATGGATGTTAGAATGAGGGGAATGGATGTTAGAATGAGAGGAATGGATGTTAGAATGAGAGGAATGGATGTTAGAATGAGTGGAATGGATGTTCGAATGAGGGGAATGGATGTTAGAATGAGGGGAATGGATGTTAGAATGAGAGGAATGGATGTGAGAATGAGAGGAATGGATGTGAGAATGAGAGGAATGGATGTGAGAATGAGGGGAATGGATGTTAGAATGAGCGGAATGGATGTGAGAATGAGAGGAATGGATGTGAGAATGAGAGGAATGGATGTTAGAATGAGAGGAATGGATGTTAGAATGAGAGGAATGGATGTTAGAATGAGAGGAATGGATGTGAGAATGAGAGGAATGGATGTAATAATGAGAGGAATGGATGTTAGAATGAGGGGAATGGATGTTAGAATGAGAGGAATGGATGTTAGAATGAGGGGAATGGATGTTAGAATGAGGGGAATGGATGTTAGAATCAGAGGAATGGATGTGAGAATGAGAGTCATGGATGTTGGAATGAGAGGAATGGATGTGAGAATGAGGGGAATGGATGTGAGAATGAGGGGAATGGGTGTTAGAATGAGGGAAATGGATGTCGGAATGAAGGGAATGGACGTGAGAATGAGGGGAATGGATGTTGGAATGACGGGGATGGACGTGAGAATGAGGGAATCGACGTTGGAATGAGGGGAATGGATGTTGGAATGAGGGAAGAGGATGTTAGAATCAGAGGAATGGATGTTAGAATGAGGGGAATGGATGTTAGAATGAGAGGAATGGATGTTCGAATGAAGGGAATGGACGTTCGAATGAAGGGAATGGACGTTGGAATGAGGGGAATGGATGTTAGAATGAGGGGAATGGATGTTAGAATGAGAGGAATGGATGTTAGAATGATGGGAATGGATGTTTGAATGAGGGGAATGGATGTCAGAATGAGAGGAATGGATGTTCGAATGAGGGGAATGGATGTCAGAAAGAGGGGAAAATATGTTCGAATGAGAGCAATGGATGTTAGAACGAGAGGAATGGATGTTATAATGAATGACAATGGATGTTAGAATGAGAGGAATGGATGTGAGATTGAGGGGAATGGATGTTAGAAACAGAGGAATGGATGTTAGAATGTGGGGAATGGATGTAAGAAACAGAGGAATGGATGTGAGAATGAGAGTCATGGATGTGAGAATGAGAGGAATGGATGTTAGAATGAGAGGAATGGATGTGAGAATGAGAGGAATGGATGTTAGAATGAGAGGAATGGATGTTAGAATGAGGGGAATGGATGTTAGAATGAGGGGAATGGGTGTTCGAATGTGGGAAATGGATGTCGGAATGAGGGGAATGGATGTTGGAATGACGGGGATGGACGTGAGAATGAGGGAATGGACGTTGGAATGAGGGGAGTGGATGTTGGAATGAGGGGAGAGGATGTTAGAATCAGAGGAATGGATGTTAGAATGAGGGGAATGGATGTTAGAATGAGAGGAATGGATGTTAGAATGAGGGGAATGGATGTTAGAATGAGAGGAATGGATGTTAGAATGAGGGGAATGGACGTTCGAATGAGTGGACAGGATGTTAGAATGAGGGGAATGGATGTTAGAATGAGAGGAATGGATGTTAGAATGACGGGAATGGATGTTAGAAAGAGGGGAATGGATGTGAGGATTTGGGGGAATGGATGTTAGAATGAAGGGGAATGGATGTTGGAATGAAGGGGAATGTATGTTAGAATGAGGGGAATGGATGTTAGAATGAGAGGAGTGGATGTTAGAATGAGGGGAATGGATGAGAGAATGAGGGAAATGGATGTTTGACTGAGCGGAAACAATGTTAGAATGAGGGGAATGGATGTTAGAATGAGGGGAATGGACGTGAGAATGTGGGGAATGGATGTTAGAATGAAGGGTATGGACGTTCGAATGAGGGGAATGGATGTTCGAAGGAGAGGATGCATGTTAGCATGAGAGGAATGGATTTTAGAATGAGGGAAATGGATGTTAGAATGAAGGGGAATGGATGTAGGAATGAAGGGGAATGGATGTTAGAATGAGAGGAATGGATGTTAGAATGAGGGGAATGGATGTTAGAATGAGGGGATTGCATGTCAGAATGAGGGGAATGGATGTCAGAATGAGGGGAATGGATGTTAGAATGAGAGGAATGGATGTTAGAATGAGGGGAATGGATGTTCGAAAGAGGGGAATGGATGTTCGAAAGAGGGGAATGGATGTGAGAATAAGAGGAATGGATGTTAGAATGAGAGGAATGGATGTGAGAATGAGGGGAATGGATGTGAGAATGAGAGGAATGGATGTTAGAATGAGGGGAATGGATGTTAGATTGAGAGGAATGGATGTTACAATGAGGGGAATGGATGTTAGAATGAGGGGAATGGATGTGAGAATGAGAGGAATGGATGTTAGAATGAGGGGAATGGATGTTAGAATGAGGGGAATCGATGTTAGAATGAGGGGAATCGATGTTCGAATGAGGGGAATCGATGTTCGAATGAGGGGAATGGATGTGAGAATGAGAGGAATGGATGTTAGATTGAGAGGAAGGGATGTTACAATGAGGGGAATTGATGTTACAATGAGGGGAATGGATGTTCGAATGAGGGGAATGGATGTTCGAATGAGGGGAATGGATGTTCGAAAGAGGGGAATGGATGTTAGAATGAGGGGAATCGATGTTCGAATGAGGGGAATGGATGTTCGAATGAGGGGAATGGATGTTCGAAAGAGGGGAATGGAAGTTCGAATGAGGGGAATGGTTGTTCGAATGAGGGGAATGGATGTTCGAATGAGGGGAATGGATGTTAGAATGAGGGGAATGGATGTTAGAATGAGGGGAATGGATGTTAGAATGAGGGGAATGGATGATAGAATGAGGGGAATCGTTGTTAGAATCAGAGGAATGGGTGTTCCAATGAGTGGAATGGATGATAGAATGAGGGGAATCGATGTCAGAATGAGAGGAATGGATGTGAGAATGAGAGAATGGATGTTGGAATGAGGGGAAAGGATGTTAGAAGGAGAGGATGGATGTTAGAATGAGGGGAATGGATGTTTGAATGAAGGGAATGGATGTTAGAATGATGGGATTGGATGACAGAATGTCGGGGAATGGGTGTTAGAATGTGAGGAATGGATGTGAGAATGAGGGGAATGGTTGTTAGAATGAGGGGAATGGATGTTAGAATGAGGGGAATGGATGTTGGAATGAGAGGAATGGATGTTAGAATGAGGGGAATGGTTGTTAGAATGAGGGGAATGGATGAGACAATGAAGGGAATGGATGAGACAATGAGGGGAATGGATGAGACAATGAGGGGAATGGATGAGACAATGAGGGGAATGGATGAGACAATGAGGGGAATGGATGTTCGAATGAGGGGAATGGATGTTCGAAAGAGGGGAATGGATGTTCGAATGAGGGGAATGGATGAGACAATGAAGGGAATGGATGAGACAATGAGGGGAATGGATGAGACAATGAGGGGAATGGATGAGACAATGAGGGGAATGGATGTTAGAATGAGGGGAATGGATGTTAGAATGAGGGGAATGGATGTTAGAATGAGGGGAATAGTTGTTGGAATGAGGGGATTGGATGACAGAATGTCGGGGAATGGGTGTTAGAATGTGAGGAATGGAAGTTAGAATGAGGGGAATGGTTGTTTGAATGAGGGGAATGGATGTTCGAAAGAGGGGAATGGATGTTCGAAAGAGGGGAATGGATGTTCGAAAGAGGGGAATGGATGTTGGAATGAGAGGAATGGATGTTCGAAAGAGGGGAATGGATGTTAGAATGAGGGGAATCGATGTTAGAATGAGAGGAATGTATGTTCCAATGAGGGGAATGGATGTGAGAATGAGGGGAAGGGATGTTAGAATGAGGGGAAGAGATGTTAGAATGAGGGGAAGGGATGTTAGAATGAGGGGAAGGGATGTTAGAATGAGGGGAATGGTTGTTAGAAGGAGAGGAATGGATGTTAGAATGAGGGGAATGGATGTTAGAATGAGGGGAATGGATGTGAGAATGAGGGGAATGGATGTGAGAATGAGAGGAATGGATGTGAGAATGAGAGGCATGGATGTTAGAATGAGAGTAATGGATGTTCGAATGAGGGGAATGGATGTTAGAATGAGGGGAATGGATGTGAGATTGAGAGGAATGGATGTTCGAATGAGGGGAATGGATGTTCGAATGAGGGGAATGGATGTGAGAATGAGGGGAATGGATGTGAGAATGAGAGGAATGGATGTTCGAATGAGGGGAATGGATGTTAGAATGAGGGGAATGGATGTTCGAATGAGGGGAATGGATGTTAGAATGAGGGGAATGGATGTTAGAATGAGGGGAATGGATGTTAGAATGAGGGGAATGGATGTTAGAATGAGAGGAATGGATGTTAGAATGTGAGGAATGGATGTCAGAATGAGAGGAATGGATGTTAGAATGAGGGGAATGGATGTTAGAAAGAGGGGAATGGATGATCGAAGGAGAGGAATGGATGTTAGAATGAGGGGAATGGATGTTCGAAGGAGAGGAATGGATGTTAGAATGAGGGGAATGGATGTTAGAATGAGGGGAATGGATGTTAGAATGAGGGGAATGGATGTTAAAATGAGAGGAATGGATGTTAGAATGAGGGGAATGGATGTTAGAAAGAGGGGAATGGATGATCGAAGGAGAGGAATGGATGTTAGAATGAGGGGAATGGATGTTAGAATGAGGGGAATGGATGTTAGAATGAGGGGAATGGATGTTAAAATGAGAGGAATGGATGTTAGAATGAGGCGAATGGATGTTCGAATGAGGGGAATCGATGTTCGAATGAGGCGGAATGGATGTTCGAATGAGGGGAATGGATGTTAGAATGAGGGGAATGGTTGTTAGAAGGAGAGGAATGGATGTTAGAATGAGAGGAATGGATGTTAGAATGAGGGGAATGGATGTTCGACTGAGAGGAATGGATGTCAGAATGAGAGGAATGGATGTCAGAATGAGGGGAATGGATGTTCGAAAGAGGGGAACAGATGTGAGAATGAGGGGAATGGATGTCAGAATGAGGGGAATGGATGTTCGAATGAGGGGAATCGATGTGAGAATGAGGGGAATGGATGTCAGAATGAGGGGAATGGATGTTCGAAAGAGGGGCATGGATGTTGGAATGAGGGGAATGGATGTTCGAAGGAGAGGAATGGATGTTAGAATGAGGGGAATGGATGTTAAAATGAGAGGAATGGATGTTAGTATGAGGCGAATGGATGTTAGAATGAGGGGAATGGATGTTAGAATGAGGGGAATGGATGTTAAAATGAGAGGAATGGATGTTAGAATGAGGCGAATGGATGTTAGAATGAGGGGAATGGATGTTAGAATGAGGGGAATGGATGTTAGAATGTGAGAAATGGATGTCAGAATGAGGGGAATGGATGTTCGAAAGAGGGGAATGGATGTGAGAATGAGGGGAATGGATGTGAGAATGAGAGGAATGGATGTTCGAATGAGGGGAATGGATGTTCGAATGAGGGGAATGGATGTTCGAATGAGGGGAATGGATGTTCGAATGAGGGAAATGGATGTTCGAATGAGGGGAATGGATGTTAGAATGATGGGAATGGATGTTAGAATGAGGGGAATGGATGTTGGAATGAGGGGAATGGATGTTAGAATGAGGGGAATGGATGTTAGAATGAGGGGAATGGATGTTAGAATCAGGGGAATGGATGTTAGAATGAGGGGAATGGATGTTAGAATGTGAGGAATGGATGTTAGAATGAGAGGAATGGATGTTAGAATGAGGGGAATGGATGTTAGAAAGAGGGGAATGGATGTCAGAAAGAGGGGAATGGATGTCCGAATGAGGGGAATGGATGTTAGAATGAGGGGAATGGATGTTAGAAAGAGGGGAATGGATGTTAGAAAGAGGGGAATGGATGTGAGAATGAGAGGAATGGATGTGAGAATGAGAGGCATGGATGTTAGAATGAGAGTAATGGATGTTCGAATGAGGGGAATGGATGTTAGAATGAGGGGAATGGATGTGAGATTGAGAGGAATGGATGTTCGAATGAGGGGAATGGATGTTCGAAAGAGGGGAATGGTTGTTGGAATGAGGGGAATGGATGTGAGAATGAGGGGAATGGATGTGAGAATGAGAGGAATGGATGTTCGAATGAGGGGAATGGATATGAGAATGAGGGGAATGGATGTGAGAATGAGAGGAATGGATGTGAGAATGAGAGGAATGGATGTTAGAATGAGGGGAATGGATGTTCGAATGAGGGGAATGGATGTTCGAATGAGGGGAATGGATGTTCGAATGAGGGGAATGGATGTTAGAATGAGGGGAATGGATGTTAGAATGAGGGGAATGGATGTTAGAATGAGGGGAATGGATGTTAGAATGAGGGGAATGGATGTTAGAATGAGGGGAATGGATGTTAGAATGAGGCGAATGGATGTTCGAATGAGGGGAATCGATGTTCGAATGAGGCGGAATGGATGTTCGAATGAGGGGAATGGATGTTAGAATGAGGGGAATGGTTGTTAGAAGGAGAGGAATGGATGTTAGAATGAGACGAATGGATGTTAGAATGAGAGGAATGGATGTTAGAATGAGGGGAATGGATGTTAGACTGAGAGGAATGGATGTCAGAATGAGGGGAATGGATGTTCGAAAGAGGGGAACAGATGTGAGAATGAGGGGAATGGATGTCAGAATGAGGGGAATGGATGTTCGAATGAGGGGAATCGATGTGAGAATGAGGGGAATGGATGTCAGAATGAGGGGAATGGATGTTCGAAAGAGGGGAATGGATGTGAGAATGAGAGGAATGGATGTTAGAATGAGGGGAATGGATGATCGAAGGAGAGGAATGGATGTTGGAATGAGGGGAATGGATGTTCGAAGGAGAGGAATGGATGTTAGAATGAGGGGAATGGATGTTAGAATGAGGGGAATGGATGTTAGAATGTGAGGAATGGATGTCAGAATGAGGGGAATGGATGTGAGAATGAGGGGAATGGATGTGAGAATGAGGGGAATGGATGTGAGAATGAGGGGAATGGATGTGAGAATGAGAGGAATGGATGTGAGAATGAGGGGAATGGATGTGAGAATGAGAGGAATGGATGTTAGAATGAGAGGAATGGATGTTCGAATGAGGGGAATGGATGTTAGAATGAGGGGAATGGATGTTAGATTGAGAGGAATGGATGTTCGAATGAGGGGAATGGATGTTCGAATGAGTGGAATGGATGTGAGAATGAGGGGAATGGATGTTCGAATGAGGGGAATCGATGTTCGAATGAGGCGGAATGGATGTGAGAATGAGGGGAATGGATGTGAGAATGAGAGGAATGGATGTTCGAATGAGGGGAATGGATGTGAGAATGAAAGGAATGGACGTTAGAATGACCTGGAATCGATGTTCGAATGAGGGGAATGGATGTTCGAATGAGGGGAATGGATGTTCGAATGAGGGGAATGGATGTTCGAATGAGGGGAATGGATGTTCGAATGAGGGGAATGGATGTTCGAATGAGGGGAATGGATGTTCGAATGAGGGAAATGGATGTTAGAATGATGGGAATGGATGTTAGAATGAGGGGAATGGATGTTGGAATGAGGGGAATGGATGTTAGAATCAGGGGAATGGATGTTAGAATGAGAGGAATGGATGTTAGAATGAGGGGAATGGATGTTAGAAAGAGGGGAATGGATGTCAGAAAGAGGGGAATGGATGTCCGAATGAGGGGAATGGATGTTAGAATGAGGGGAATGGATGTTAGAAAGAGGGGAATGGATGTTAGAAAGAGGGGAATGGATGTTAGAAGGAGAGGAATGGATGTTAGAATGAGGGGAATGGATGTTAGAATGAGGGGAATGGATGTGAGAATAAGAGGAATGGATGTTATAATGAGTGGGAATCGATGTTCGAATGATGGGAATGGATGTTATAATGAGTGGGAATCGATGTTCGAATGAGGGGAATGGATGTGAGAATGAGGGGAATGGATGTGAGAATGAGGGGAATGGATGTTATAATGAGTGGGAATCGATGTGAGAATGAGGGGAATGGATGTGAGAATGAGGGGAATGGATGTGAGAATGAGGGGAATGGATGTGAGAATGAGAGGAATGGATGTGAGAATGAGAGGAATGGATGTTAGAATGAGAGGACTGGATGTTCGAATGAGAGGAATGGATGTTAGAATGAGAGGACTGGATGTTCGAATGAGGGGAATGGATGTTAGAATGTGAGGAATGGATGTTAGAATGAGAGGAATGGATGTTAGAATGAGAGGAATGGATGTTAGAATGAGGGGAGTGGATGTTAGAAAGAGGGGAATGTATGTTAGAAAGAGGGGAATGGATGTCCGAATGAGGGAATGGATGTTAGCAAGTGGGGAATCGATGTTAGAAAGAGGGGAATGGATGTTGGAAAGAGGGGAATGGATGTTCGAAAGAGGGGAATGGATGTCAGAAAGAGGGGAATGGATGTTAGAAAGAGGGGAATGGATGTTGGAAAGAGGGGAATGGATGTTCGAAAGAGGGGAATGGATGTCAGAAAGAGAGGAATGGATGTTAGAATGAGGGGAATGGATGTTAGAATGAGGGGAATGGATGTTAGAATGAGGGGAATGGATGTTAGAATGAGGGTAATGGATGTTAGAATGAGGGGAATGGATGTTAGAATGTGGGGAATGGATGTTAGAATGAGAGGAATGGATGTCAGAATGAGAGGAATGGATGTCAGAATGAGAGGAATGGATGTCAGAATGAGAGGAATGGATGTCAGAATGAGAGGAATGGATGTCAGAAAGAGGGGAATGGATGTTAGAAAGAGGGGAATGGATGTTCGAAAGAGGGGAATGGATGTCGGCATGAAGGGGAATGGATGTCAGAATGAGAGGAATGGATGTTAGAATGAGGGGAATGGATGTTAGAATGAGAGGAATGGATGTTAGAATGAGGGGAATGGATGTTAGAATGAGGGGAATGGATGTCAGAATGAGAGGAATGGATGTTAGAATGAGGGGAATGGATGTTAGAATGAGGGGAATGGATGTCAGAATGAGAGGAATGGATGTTAGAATGAGGGGAATGGATGTTAGAATGAGGGGAATGGATGTTAGAATGAGTGGAATGGATGTTAGAATGAGAGGAATGGATATTAGAATGAGGGGAATGGATGTTAGAATGAGGGGAATGGATGTCCGAATGAGGGAATGGATGTTAGCAAGAGGGGAATCGATGTTAGAAAGAGGGGAATGGATGTTAGAAAGAGGGGAATGGATGTTAGAATGAGAGGAATGGATGTTAGAATGAGAGGAATGGATTTTAGAATGAGAGGAATGGATGTTAGAATGAGGGGAATGAATGTTAGAATGAGAGGAATGGATGTTAGAATGAGAGGAATGGATGTTAGAATGAGAGGAATAGTTGTTAGAATGAGGGGAATGGATGTTAGAATGAGGGGAATGGATGTTAGAATGAGGGGAATGGATGTTGGAATGAGAGGAATGGATGTTAGAATGAGGGGAATGGATGTTAGAATGAGGGGAATGGATGTTAGAATGAGGGGAATGGATGTTAGAATGAGGGGAATGGATGTTAGAATGAGAGGAATGGATGATAGAATGAGGGGAATGGATGTTGGAATGAGGGGAATGGATATTCGAATGAGGGGAAAGGATGTATGAATGAGGGGAATGGATGTATGAATGAGGGGAATGGATGTTATAATGAGAGGAATGGATGTTAGAATGAGAGGAATGGATATTAGAATGAGAGGAATGGATATTCGAATGAGGGGAAAGGATGTATGAATGAGGGGAATGGATGTATGAATAAGGGGAATGGATGTTAGAATGAGAGGAATGGATGTTAGAATGAGGGGAATGGATGTTAGAATGAGGGGAATGAATGTTAGAATGAGAGGAATGGATGTTAGAATGAGGGGAATGGATGTGAGAATGAGAGGAATGGATGTTAGAATGAGAGGAATGGATGTTAGAATGAGAGGAATGGATGTTAGAATGAGGGGAATGGATGATAGAATGAGGGGAATGGATCTTAGAATGAAGTGGAATGGATGATAGAATGTGAGGAATGGATGTTAGAATGAAGGGGAATGGATGATAGAATGTGAGGAATGGACGTTAGAATGAGAGGAATGGATGTTAGAATGAGAGGAATGGATGTTAGAATGAGAGGAATGGATGTTAGAATGAGGGGAATGGATGTTAGAATGAGAGGAATGGATGATAGAATGAGGGGAATGGATCTTAGAATGAAGGGGAATGGATGATAGAATGTGAGGAATGGATGTTAGAATGAGGGGAATGGATGTTAGAATGAGGGGAATGGATGTTAGAATGAGAGGAATGGATGATAGAATGAGGGGAATGGATCTTAGAATGAAGGGGAATGGATGTTAGAATGAGAGGAATGGATGATAGAATGTGAGGAATGGATGTTAGAATGAAGGGGAATGGATGATAGAATGTGAGGAATGGATGTTAGAATGAGGGGAATGGATGTTAGAATGAGGAGAATGGATGTTAGAATGAGGAGAATGGATGTTAGAATGAGGGGAATGGATGTTAGAATGAGAGGAATGGATGTTAGAATGAGGGGAATGGATGTTAGAATGAGGGGAATGGATGTTAGAATGAGAGGAATGGATGTTAGAATGAGAGGAATGGATATTCGAATGAGAGGAATGGATATTCGAATGAGGGGAAAGGATGTATGAATGAGGGGAATGAATGTATGAATGAGGGGAATGGATGTTAGAATGAGAGGAATGGATGTTAGAATGAGTGGAATGGATGTTAGAATGAGAGGAATGGATGATAGAATGAGAGGAATGGATGTTAGAATGAGAGGAATGGATGTTAGAATGAGAGGAATGGATGTTAGAATGAGAGGAATGGATGTTAGAATGAGAGGAATGGATGTTAGAATGAGAGGAATGGATGTTAGAATGAGGGGAATGGATGTTAGAATGAGAGGAATGGATGTTAGAATGAGAGGAATGGATGTTAGAATGAGAGGAATGGATGTTAGAATGAGGGGAATGGATGTGAGAATGAGAGGAATGGATGTTTGAATGAGAGGAATGGATGTTAGAATGAGAGGAATGGATGTTAGAATGAGGGGAATGGATGTTAGAATGAGGGGAATAGATGATAGAATGAGGGGAATGGATCTTAGAATGAAGTGGAATGGATGATAGAATGTGAGGAATGGATGTTAGAATGAAGGGGAATGGATGATAGAATGTGAGGAATGGATGTTAGAATGAGAGGAATGGATGTTAGAATGAGAGGAATGGATGTTAGAATGAGAGGAATGGATGTTAGAATGAGGGGAATGGATGTTAGAATGAGAGGAATGGATGTTAGAATGAGGGGAATGGATGTTAGAATGAGGGGAATGGATGTTAGAATGAGAGGAATGGATGATAGAATGAGGGGAATGGATGTTAGAATGAGGGGAATGGATGTTAGAATGAGAGGAATGGATGTTAGAATGAGAGGAATGGATGTTAGAATGAGGGGAATGGATGTTAGAATGAGAGGAATGGATGTTAGAATGAGAGGAATGGATGTTAGAATGAAGTGGAATGGATGTTAGAATGAGAGGAATGGATGTTAGAATGAGGGGAATGGATGTTAGAATGAGGGGAATGGATGTTAGAATGAGAGGAATGGATGTTAGAATGAGGGGAATGGATCTTAGAATGAAGTGGAATGGATGTTAGAATGAGAGGAATGGATGTTAGAATGAGGGGAATGGATGTTAGAATGAGGGGAATGGATGTTAGAATGAGAGGAATGGATGTTAGAATGAGAGGAATGGATGTTAGAATGAGGGGAATGGATGTTAGAATGAGAGGAATGGATGTTAGAATGAGAGGAATGGATGATAGAATGTGAGGAATGGATGTTAGAATGAAGGGGAATGGATGATAGAATGTGAGGAATGGATGATAGAATGAGGGGAATGGATGTTAGAATGAGGAGAATGGATGTTAGAATGAGGGGAATGGATGTTAGAATGAGAGGAATGGATGTTAGAATGAGGGGAATGGATGTTAGAATGAGGGGAATGGATGTTAGAATGAGAGGAATGGATGATAGAATGAGGGGAATGGATGTTAGAATGAGGGGAATGGATGTTAGAATGAGAGGAATGGATGATAGAATGAGGGGAATGGATCTTAGAATGAAGTGGAATGGATGTTAGAATGAGAGGAATGGATGTTAGAATGAGGGGAATGGATGTTAGAATGAGGGGAATGGATGTTAGAATGAGAGGAATGGATGTTAGAATGAGAGGAATGGATGTTAGAATGAGGGGAATGGATGTTAGAATGAGAGGAATGGATGTTAGAATGAGAGGAATGGATGATAGAATGTGAGGAATGGATGTTAGAATGAAGGGGAATGGATGATAGAATGTGAGGAATGGATGATAGAATGAGAGGAATGGATGTTAGAATGAGAGGAATGGATGATAGAATGAGAGGAATGGATGTTAGAATGAGAGGAATGGATGTTAGAATGAGAGGAATGGATGTTAGAATGAGAGGAATGGATGTTAGAATGAGGGGAATGGATGTTAGAATGAGAGGAATGGATGTTAGAATGAGAGGAATGGATGATAGAATGTGAGGAATGGATGTTAGAATGAAGGGGAATGGATGATAGAATGTGAGGAATGGATGATAGAATGAGAGGAATGGATGTTAGAATGAGAGGAATGGATGTTAGAATGAGAGGAATGGATGTTAGAATGAGGGGAATGGATGTTAGAATGAGAGGAATGGATGATAGAATGTGAGGAATGGATGTTAGAATGAAGGGGAATGGATGATAGAATGTGAGGAATGGATGATAGAATGAGAGGAATGGATGTTCGAATGAGAGGAATGGATGTTAGAATGAGAGGAATGGATGTTAGAATGAGGGGAATGGATGTTAGAATGAGAGGAATGTATGTTAGAATGAGAGGAATGGATGTTAGAATGAGAGGAATGGATGTTAGAATGAGAGGAATGGATGTTAGAATGAGAGGAATGGATGATAGAATGAGAGGAATGGATGTTAGAATGAGAGGAATGGATGTTAGAATGAGAGGAATGGATGTTAGAATGAGGGGAATGGATGTTAGAATGAGAGGAATGGATGTTAGAATGAGAGGAATGGATGTTAGAATGAGAGGAATGGATGTTAGAATGAGAGGAATGGATGTTAGAATGAGGGGAATGGATGTTAGAATGAGAGGAATGGATGATAGAATGAGAGGAATGGATGATAGAATGAGGGGAATGGATCTTAGAATGAAGTGGAATGGATGATAGAATGTGAGGAATGGATGTTAGAATGAAGGGGAATGGATGATAGAATGTGAGGAATGGATGTTAGAATGAGAGGAATGGATGTTAGAATGAGAGGAATGGATGTTAGAATGAGAGGAATGGATGTTAGAATGAGGGGAATGGATGTTAGAATGAGGGGAATGGATGTTAGAATGAGGGGAATGGATGTTAGAATGAGGAGAATGGATGTTAGAATGAGGGGAATGGATGATAGAATGAGGGGAATGGATCTTAGAATGAGGAGAATGGATGTTAGAATGAGGGGAATGGATGTTAGAATGAGGGGAATGGATGTTAGAATGAGGGGAATGGATGTTAGAATGAGAGGAATGGATGATAGAATGAGGGGAATGGATCTTAGAATGAAGGGGAATGGATGATAGAATGTGAGGAATGGATGCTAGAATGAAGGGGAATGGATGATAGAATGTGAGGAATGGATGTTAGAATGAGGGGAATGGATGTTAGAATGAGGGGAATGGATGTTAGAATGAGGAGAATGGATGTTAGAATGAGGGGAATGGATGTTAGAATGAGAGGAATGGATGTTAGAATGAGGGGAATGGATGTTAGAATGAGAGGAATGGATGATAGAATGAGGGGAATGGATGTTAGAATGAGGGGAATGGATCTTAGAATGAGAGGAATGGATGATAGAATGAGGGGAATGGATCTTAGAATGAAGTGGAATGGATGATAGAATGTGAGGAATGGATGTTAGAATGAGAGGAATGGATGTTAGAATGAGGGGAATGGATGTTAGAATGAGAGGAATGGATGTTAGAATGAGAGGAATGGATGATAGAATGTGAGGAATGGATGTTAGAATGAAGGGGAATGGATGATAGAATGTGAGGAATGGATGATAGAATGAGAGGAATGGATGTTAGAATGAGAGGAATGGATGTTAGAATGAGAGGAATGGATGTTAGAATGAGGGGAATGGATGTTAGAATGTGGGGAATGGATGTTAGAATGAGGGGAATGGATGTTAGAATGAGAGGAATGGATGTTAGAATGAGAGGAATGGATGATAGAATGAGAGGAATGGATGTTAGAATGACAGGAATGGATGTTAGAATGAGGGGAATGGATGTTAGAATGAGGGGAATGGATGTTAGAATGAGAGGAATGGATGTTAGAATGAGAGGAATGGATGATAGAATGTGAGGAATGGATGTTAGAATGAAGGGGAATGGATGATAGAATGTGAGGAATGGATGATAGAATGAGAGGAATGGATGTTAGAATGAGAGAGGAATGGATGTTAGAATGAGAGGAATGGATGTTAGAATGAGGGGAATGGATGTTAGAATGTGAGGAATGGATGTTAGAATGAAGGGGAATGGATGATAGAATGTGAGGAATGGATGTTAGAATGAAGGGGAATGGATGATAGAATGTGAGGAATGGATGATAGAATGAGAGGAATGGATGTTAGAATGAGAGGAATGGATGTTAGAATGAGAGGAATGGATGTTAGAATGAGGGGAATGGATGTTAGAATGTGAGGAATGGATGTTAGAATGAAGGGGAATGGATGATAGAATGAGAGGAATGGATGTTAGAATGAGAGGAATGGATGTTAGAATGAGAGGAATGGATGTTAGAATGAGGGGAATGGATGATAGAATGTGAGGAATGGATGTTAGAATGAAGGGGAATGGATGATAGAATGTGAGGAATGGATGTTGGAATGAGGGGAATGGATGTTAGAATGAGGAGAATGGATGTTAGAATGAGGGGAATGGATGTTAGAATGAGAGGAATGGATGTTAGAATGAGGGGAATGGATGTTAGAATGAGAGGAATGGATGATAGAATGAGGGGAATGGATGTTAGAATGAGGGGAATGGATCTTAGAATGAGAGGAATGGATGATAGAATGAGGGGAATGGATCTTAGAATGAAGTGGAATGGATGATAGAATGTGAGGAATGGATGTTAGAATGAGAGGAATGGATGTTAGAATGAGAGGAATGGATGTTAGAATGAGGGGAATGGATGTTAGAATGAGAGGAATGGATGTTAGAATGAGAGGAATGGATGATAGAATGTGAGGAATGGATGTTAGAATGAAGGGGAATGGATGATAGAATGAGAGGAATGGATGATAGAATGTGAGGAATGGATGTTAGAATGAAGGGGAATGGATGATAGAATGTGAGGAATGGATGATAGAATGAGAGGAATGGATGTTAGAATGAGAGGAATGGATGTTAGAATGAGAGGAATGGATGTTAGAATGAGGGGAATGGATGTTAGAATGAGAGGAATGGATGTTAGAATGAGAGGAATGGAAGTTAGAATGAGAGGAATGGATGTTAGAATGAGAGGAATGGATGTTAGAATGAGGGGAATGGATGTTAGAATGAGAGGAATGGATGATAGAATGAGAGGAATGGATGTTAGAATGAGAGGAATGGATGTTAGAATGAGAGGAATGGATGTTAGAATGAGAGGAATGGATGTTAGAATGAGAGGAATGGATGTTAGAATGAGAGGAATGGATGTTAGAATGAGAGGAATGGATGTTAGAATGAGGGGAATGGATGTTAGAATGAGAGGAATGGATGATAGAATGAGGGGAATGGATCTTAGAATGAAGTGGAATGGATGATAGAATGTGAGGAATGGATGTTAGAATGAAGGGGAATGGATGATAGAATGTGAGGAATGGATGTTAGAATGAGGGGAATGGATGTTAGAATGAGGAGAATGGATGTTAGAATGAGGGGAATGGATGTTAGAATGAGGGGAATGGATGTTAGAATGAGGGGAATGGATGTTAGAATGAGGGGAATGGATGATAGAATGAGGGGAATGGATCTTAGAATGAAGTGGAATGGATGATAGAATGTGAGGAATGGATGTTAGAATGAAGGGGAATGGATGATAGAATGTGAGGAATGGATGTTAGAATGAGAGGAATGGATGTTAGAATGAGAGGAATGGATGTTAGAATGAGAGGAATGGATGTTAGAATGAGGGGAATGGATGTTAGAATGAGAGGAATGGATGATAGAATGAGGGGAATGGATCTTAGAATGAAGGGGAATGGATGATAGAATGTGAGGAATGGATGCTAGAATGAAGGGGAATGGATGATAGAATGTGAGGAATGGATGTTAGAATGAGGGGAATGGATGTTAGAATGAGGGGAATGGATGTTAGAATGAGGAGAATGGATGTTAGAATGAGGGGAATGGATGTTAGAATGAGAGGAATGGATGTTAGAATGAGGGGAATGGATGTTAGAATGAGAGGAATGGATGATAGAATGAGGGGAATGGATGTTAGAATGAGGGGAATGGATCTTAGAATGAGAGGAATGGATGATAGAATGAGGGGAATGGATCTTAGAATGAAGTGGAATGGATGATAGAATGTGAGGAATGGATGTTAGAATGAGAGGAATGGATGTTAGAATGAGGGGAATGGATGTTAGAATGAGAGGAATGGATGTTAGAATGAGAGGAATGGATGATAGAATGTGAGGAATGGATGTTAGAATGAGGGGAATGGATGATAGAATGTGAGGAATGGATGATAGAATGAGAGGAATGGATGTTAGAATGAGAGGAATGGATGTTAGAATGAGAGGAATGGATGTTAGAATGAGGGGAATGGATGTTAGAATGTGGGGAATGGATGTTAGAATGAGGGGAATGGATGTTAGAATGAGAGGAATGGATGTTAGAATGAGAGGAATGGATGATAGAATGAGAGGAATGGATGTTAGAATGACAGGAATGGATGTTAGAATGAGGGGAATGGATGTTAGAATGAGGGGAATGGATGTTAGAATGAGAGGAATGGATGTTAGAATGAGAGGAATGGATGTTAGAATGTGAGGAATGGATGTTAGAATGAAGGGGAATGGATGATAGAATGTGAGGAATGGATGTTAGAATGAAGGGGAATGGATGATAGAATGTGAGGAATGGATGATAGAATGAGAGGAATGGATGTTAGAATGAGAGGAATGGATGTTAGAATGAGAGGAATGGATGTTAGAATGAGGGGAATGGATGTTAGAATGTGAGGAATGGATGTTAGAATGAAGGGGAATGGATGATAGAATGTGAGGAATGGATGTTAGAATGAAGGGGAATGGATGATAGAATGTGAGGAATGGATGATAGAATGAGAGGAATGGATGTTAGAATGAGAGGAATGGATGTTAGAATGAGAGGAATGGATGTTAGAATGAGGGGAATGAATGTTAGAATGTGAGGAATGGATGTTAGAATGAAGGGGAATGGATGATAGAATGAGAGGAATGGATGTTAGAATGAGAGGAATGGATGTTAGAATGAGAGGAATGGATGTTAGAATGAGGGGAATGGATGATAGAATGTGAGGAATGGATGTTAGAATGAAGGGGAATGGATGATAGAATGTGAGGAATGGATGTTGGAATGAGGGGAATGGATGTTAGAATGAGGAGAATGGATGTTAGAATGAGGGGAATGGATGTTAGAATGAGAGGAATGGATGTTAGAATGAGGGGAATGGATGTTAGAATGAGAGGAATGGATGATAGAATGAGGGGAATGGATGTTAGAATGAGGGGAATGGATCTTAGAATGAGAGGAATGGATGATAGAATGAGGGGAATGGATCTTAGAATGAAGTGGAATGGATGATAGAATGTGAGGAATGGATGTTAGAATGAGAGGAATGGATGTTAGAATGAGAGGAATGGATGTTAGAATGAGGGGAATGGATGTTAGAATGAGAGGAATGGATGTTAGAATGAGGGGAATGGATGATAGAATGAGAGGAATGGATGTTAGAATGAGAGGAATGGATGATAGAATGTGAGGAATGGATGATAGAATGTGAGGAATGGATGTTAGAATGAAGGGGAATGGATGATAGAATGAGAGGAATGGATGTTAGAATGAGAGGAATGGATGTTAGAATGAGGGGAATGGATGTTAGAATGAGGGGAATGGATGTTAGAATGAGAGGAATGGATGTTAGAATGAGGGGAATGGATGTTAGAATGAGAGGAATGGATGTTAGAATGAGGGGAATGGATGTTAGAATGAGAGGAATGGATGATAGAATGTGAGGAATGGATGATAGAATGAGAGGAATGGATGATAGAATGAGGGGAATGGATGTTAGAATGAGGGGAATGGATCTTAGAATGAGAGGAATGGATGATAGAATGAGGGGAATGGATCTTAGAATGAAGTGGAATGGATGATAGAATGTGAGGAATGGATGTTAGAATGAGAGGAATGGATGTTAGAATGAGAGGAATGGATGTTAGAATGAGGGGAATGGATGTTAGAATGAGAGGAATGGATGTTAGAATGAGAGGAATGGATGATAGAATGTGAGGAATGGATGTTAGAATGAAGGGGAATGGATGATAGAATGAGAGGAATGGATGATAGAATGTGAGGAATGGATGTTAGAATGAAGGGGAATGGATGATAGAATGTGAGGAATGGATGATAGAATGAGAGGAATGGATGTTAGAATGAGAGGAATGGATGTTAGAATGAGAGGAATGGATGTTAGAATGAGGGGAATGGATGTTAGAATGAGAGGAATGGATGTTAGAATGAGAGGAATGGAAGTTAGAATGAGAGGAATGGATGTTAGAATGAGAGGAATGGATGTTAGAATGAGGGGAATGGATGTTAGAATGAGAGGAATGGATGATAGAATGAGAGGAATGGATGTTAGAATGAGAGGAATGGATGTTAGAATGAGAGGAATGGATGTTAGAATGAGAGGAATGGATGTTAGAATGAGAGGAATGGATGTTAGAATGAGAGGAATGGATGTTAGAATGAGAGGAATGGATGTTAGAATGAGGGGAATGGATGTTAGAATGAGAGGAATGGATGATAGAATGAGGGGAATGGATCTTAGAATGAAGTGGAATGGATGATAGAATGTGAGGAATGGATGTTAGAATGAAGGGGAATGGATGATAGAATGTGAGGAATGGATGTTAGAATGAGGGGAATGGATGTTAGAATGAGGAGAATGGATGTTAGAATGAGGGGAATGGATGTTAGAATGAGGGGAATGGATGTTAGAATGAGGGGAATGGATGTTAGAATGAGGGGAATGGATGATAGAATGAGGGGAATGGATCTTAGAATGAAGTGGAATGGATGATAGAATGTGAGGAATGGATGTTAGAATGAAGGGGAATGGATGATAGAATGTGAGGAATGGATGTTAGAATGAGAGGAATGGATGTTAGAATGAGAGGAATGGATGTTAGAATGAGAGGAATGGATGTTAGAATGAGGGGAATGGATGTTAGAATGAGAGGAATGGATGATAGAATGAGGGGAATGGATCTTAGAATGAAGGGGAATGGATGATAGAATGTGAGGAATGGATGCTAGAATGAAGGGGAATGGATGATAGAATGTGAGGAATGGATGTTAGAATGAGGGGAATGGATGTTAGAATGAGGGGAATGGATGTTAGAATGAGGAGAATGGATGTTAGAATGAGGGGAATGGATGTTAGAATGAGAGGAATGGATGTTAGAATGAGGGGAATGGATGTTAGAATGAGAGGAATGGATGATAGAATGAGGGGAATGGATGTTAGAATGAGGGGAATGGATCTTAGAATGAGAGGAATGGATGATAGAATGAGGGGAATGGATCTTAGAATGAAGTGGAATGGATGATAGAATGTGAGGAATGGATGTTAGAATGAGAGGAATGGATGTTAGAATGAGGGGAATGGATGTTAGAATGAGAGGAATGGATGTTAGAATGAGAGGAATGGATGATAGAATGTGAGGAATGGATGTTAGAATGAGGGGAATGGATGATAGAATGTGAGGAATGGATGATAGAATGAGAGGAATGGATGTTAGAATGAGAGGAATGGATGTTAGAATGAGAGGAATGGATGTTAGAATGAGGGGAATGGATGTTAGAATGTGGGGAATGGATGTTAGAATGAGGGGAATGGATGTTAGAATGAGAGGAATGGATGTTAGAATGAGAGGAATGGAAGATAGAATGAGAGGAATGGATGTTAGAATGACAGGAATGGATGTTAGAATGAGGGGAATGGATGTTAGAATGAGGGGAATGGATGTTAGAATGAGGGGAATGGATGTTAGAATGTGAGGAATGGATGTTAGAATGAAGGGGAATGGATGATAGAATGTGAGGAATGGATGTTAGAATGAAGGGGAATGGATGATAGAATGTGAGGAATGGATGATAGAATGAGAGGAATGGATGTTAGAATGAGAGGAATGGATGTTAGAATGAGAGGAATGGATGTTAGAATGAGGGGAATGGATGTTAGAATGTGAGGAATGGATGTTAGAATGAAGGGGAATGGATGATAGAATGTGAGGAATGGATGTTAGAATGAAGGGGAATGGATGATAGAATGTGAGGAATGGATGATAGAATGAGAGGAATGGATGTTAGAATGAGAGGAATGGATGTTAGAATGAGAGGAATGGATGTTAGAATGAGGGGAATGAATGTTAGAATGTGAGGAATGGATGTTAGAATGAAGGGGAATGGATGATAGAATGAGAGGAATGGATGTTAGAATGAGAGGAATGGATGTTAGAATGAGAGGAATGGATGTTAGAATGAGGGGAATGGATGATAGAATGTGAGGAATGGATGTTAGAATGAAGGGGAATGGATGATAGAATGTGAGGAATGGATGTTGGAATGAGGGGAATGGATGTTAGAATGAGGAGAATGGATGTTAGAATGAGGGGAATGGATGTTAGAATGAGAGGAATGGATGTTAGAATGAGGGGAATGGATGTTAGAATGAGAGGAATGGATGATAGAATGAGGGGAATGGATGTTAGAATGAGGGGAATGGATCTTAGAATGAGAGGAATGGATGATAGAATGAGGGGAATGGATCTTAGAATGAAGTGGAATGGATGATAGAATGTGAGGAATGGATGTTAGAATGAGAGGAATGGATGTTAGAATGAGAGGAATGGATGTTAGAATGAGGGGAATGGATGTTAGAATGAGAGGAATGGATGTTAGAATGAGGGGAATGGATGATAGAATGAGAGGAATGGATGTTAGAATGAGAGGAATGGATGATAGAATGTGAGGAATGGATGATAGAATGTGAGGAATGGATGTTAGAATGAAGGGGAATGGATGATAGAATGAGAGGAATGGATGTTAGAATGAGAGGAATGGATGTTAGAATGAGGGGAATGGATGTTAGAATGAGGGGAATGGATGTTAGAATGAGAGGAATGGATGTTAGAATGAGGGGAATGGATGTTAGAATGAGAGGAATGGATGTTAGAATGAGGGGAATGGATGTTAGAATGAGAGGAATGGATGATAGAATGTGAGGAATGGATGATAGAATGAGAGGAATGGATGTTAGAATG
Source organism: Heptranchias perlo (assembly GCF_035084215.1). Taxonomy (NCBI): domain Eukaryota; kingdom Metazoa; phylum Chordata; class Chondrichthyes; order Hexanchiformes; family Hexanchidae; genus Heptranchias; species Heptranchias perlo. The sequence continues at coordinate 472,557 of NW_027139211.1, forward strand.
AGAGGAATGGATGTTAGAATGAGAGGAATGGATGTTAGAATGAGAGGAATGGATGATAGAATGTGAGGAATGGATGATAGAATGAGAGGAATGGATGTTAGAATGAGAGGAATGGATGTTAGAATGAGGGGAATGGATGTTAGAATGAAGGGGAATGGATGATAGAATGTGAGGAATGGATGATAGAATGAGAGGAATGGATGTTAGAATGAGAGGAATGGATGTTAGAATGAGAGGAATGGATGTTAGAATGAGGGGAATGGATGTTAGAATGAGAGGAATGGATGTTAGAATGAGAGGAATGGATGTTAGAATGAGGGGAATGGATGTTAGAATGAGGGGAATGGATGTTAGAATGAGGGGAATGGATGTTAGAATGAGAGGAATGGATGATAGAATGAGAGGAATGGATGTTAGAATGAGGGGAATGGATGTTAGAATGAGGGGAATGGATGTTAGAATGAGGGGAATGGATGTTAGAATGAGGGGAATGGATGTTAGAATGAGGGGAATGGATGTTAGAATGAGGGGAATGGATGTTAGAATGAGAGGAATGGATGTTGGAATGAGAGGAATGGATGTTAGAATGAGAGGAATGGATGTTAGAATGAGAGGAATGGATGTTAGAATGAGAGGAATGGATGTTAGAATGAGGGGAATGGATGTTAGAATGAGAGGAATGGATGTTAGAATGAGAGGAATGGATGTTAGAATGAGGGGAATGGATGTTAGAATGAGGGGAATGGATGTTAGAATGAGAGGAATGGATGTTAGAATGAGGGGAATGGATGTTAGAATGAGGGGAATGGATGTTAGAATGAGGGGAATGGATGTTAGAATGAGAGGAATGGATGTTGGAATGAGAGGAATGGATGTTAGAATGAGAGGAATGGATGTTAGAATGAGAGGAATGGATGTTAGAATGAGAGGAATGGATGTTAGAATGAGGGGAATGGATGTTAGAATGAGAGGAATGGATGATAGAATGAGAGGAATGGATGTTAGAATGAGAGGAATGGATGTTAGAATGAGAGGAATGGATGTTAGAATGAGGGGAATGGATGTTAGAATGAGAGGAATGGATGTTAGAATGAGAGGAATGGATGTTGGAATGAGAGGAATGGATGTTAGAATGAGGGGAATGGATGTTAGAATGAGGAGAATGGATGTTAGAATGAGGAGAATGGATGTTAGAATGAGGGGAATGGATGTTAGAATGAGAGGAATGGATGTTAGAATGAGAGGAATGGATGTTAGAATGAGGGGAATGGATGTTAGAATGAGAGGAATGGATGTTTGAATGATGGGAATGGATGTATGAATGAGGGGAATGGATGTTAGAATGAGAGGAATGGATGTTAGAATGAGAGGAATGGATGTTAGAATGAGGGGAATGGATGTTAGAATGAGGGGAATGGATGTTAGAATGAGAGGAATGGATGATAGAATGTGAGGAATGGATGTTAGAATGAACGGGAATGGATGATAGAATGTGAGGAATGGATGATAGAATGAGAGGAATGGATGTTAGAATGAGAGGAATGGATGTTAGAATGAGAGGAATGGATGTTAGAATGAGGGGAATGGATGTTAGAATGAGGGGAATGGATGTTAGAATGAGAGGAATGGATGTTAGAATGAGAGGAATGGATGTTAGAATGAGAGGAATGGATGTTAGAATGAGAGGAATGGATGTTAGAATGAGAGGAATGGATGTTAGAATGAGAGGAATGGATGTTAGAATGAGAGGAATGGATGTTAGAATGAGGGGAATGGATGTTAGAATGAGAGGAATGGATGATAGAATGAGAGGAATGGATGTTAGAATGAGAGGAATGGATGTTAGAATGAGGGGAATGGATGTTAGAATGAGGGGAATGGATGTTAGAATGAAAGGAATGGATGTTGGAATGAGAGGAATGGATGTTAGAATGAGGGGAATGGATGTTAGAATGAGGAGAATGGATGTTAGAATGAGGAGAATGGATGTTAGAATGAGGGGAATGGATGTTAGAATGAGAGGAATGGATGTTAGAATGAGAGGAATGGATGTTAGAATGAGGGGAATGGATGTTAGAATGAGAGGAATGGATGTTTGAATGATTGGAATGGATGTATGAATGAGGGGAATGGATGTTTGAATGATGGGAATGGATGTATGAATGAGGGGAATGGATGTTAGAATGAGAGGAATGGATGTTAGAATGAGAGGAATGGATGTTAGAATGAGGGGAATGGATGTTAGAATGAGGGGAATGGATGTTAGAATGAGAGGAATGGATGATAGAATGTGAGGAATGGATGTTAGAATGAAGGGGAATGGATGATAGAATGTGAGGAATGGATGATAGAATGAGAGGAATGGATGTTAGAATGAGAGGAATGGATGTTAGAATGAGAGGAATGGATGTTAGAATGAGGGGAATGGATGTTAGAATGAGGGGAATGGATGTTAGAATGAGAGGAATGGATGTTAGAATGAGAGGAATGGATGTTAGAATGAGAGGAATGGATGTTAGAATGAGAGGAATGGATGTTAGAATGAGAGGAATGGATGTTAGAATGAGAGGAATGGATGTTAGAATGAGAGGAATGGATGTTAGAATGAGGGGAATGGATGTTAGAATGAGAGGAATGGATGATAGAATGAGAGGAATGGATGTTAGAATGAGAGGAATGGATGTTAGAATGAGGGGAATGGATGTTAGAATGAGGGGAATGGATGTTAGAATGAGAGGAATGGATGTTGGAATGAGAGGAATGGATGTTAGAATGAGGGGAATGGATGTTAGAATGAGGAGAATGGATGTTAGAATGAGGAGAATGGATGTTAGAATGAGGGGAATGGATGTTAGAATGAGAGGAATGGATGTTAGAATGAGAGGAATGGATGTTAGAATGAGGGGAATGGATGTTAGAATGAGAGGAATGGATGTTTGAATGATTGGAATGGATGTATGAATGAGGGGAATGGATGTTAGAATGAGGGGAATGGATGTTAGAATGAGGGGAATGGATGTTAGAATGAGGGGAATGGATGTCATAATAAGGGGAAAATATGTTCGAATGAGGGGAATAGATGTTCGAATGAGGGGAATGGATGTTAGAATGAGGGGAATGGATGTTAGAATGAGAGGAATGGATGTTAGAATGAGGGGAATGGATGTTAGAATGAGGGGAATGGATGTTAGAATGAAGCGGAATGGATGTTAGAATGAAGGGGAATGGATGTTAGAATGAAGGGGAATGGATGATAGGATGAGGGGAATGGATGATAGGATGAGGGGAATGGGTCTTAGAATGTAGTGGAATGGATGATAGAATGTGTGGAATGGATGTTAGAATGAAGGGGAATGGATGATAGAATGTGAGGAATGGATGTGATAATGAGACGAATGGATGTTAGAATGAGGGGAATGGATGTTAGAATGAGGGGAATGGATGTTAGAATGAGGGGAATGGATGTTAGAATGAGGGGAATGGATGTTAGAATGAGGGGAATGGATGTCAGAATACGGGGAAAATATGTTCGAATGAGGGGAATAGATGTTCGAATGAGGGGAATGGATGTTAGAATGAGGGGAATGGATGTTAGAATGAGAGGAATGGATGTTCGAATGAAGGGGAATGGATGTTAGAATGAGAGGAATGGATGTTAGAATGAGGGGAATGGATGTTGGAATGAGGGGAATGGATGTTAGAATGAAGGGGACTGGATGTTAGAATGAGGGGAATGGATGTTGGAATGAAGGGGACTGGATGTTAGAATGAGAGGAATGGATGTGAGAATGTAGGGGACTGGATGTTGGAATGAGGGGAATGGATGATAGAATGTGAGGAATGGATGATAGAATGAAGGGGACTGGATGTTTGAATGAGGGGAATTGATGTTGGAATGAAGGGGACTGGATGTTAGAATGAGAGGAATGGATGTTAGAATGTAGGGGACTGGATGTTGGAATGAGGGGAATGGATGTTAGAATGAAGGGGACTGGATGTTAGAATGAGGGGAATGGATGTTAGAATGAGGGGACTGGATGTTAGAATGAGGGGACTGGATGTTAGAATGAGGGGAATGGTTGTTGGAATGAGGGGAATGGATGTGAGAATGTGTGGAATGGATGTTAGAATGAAGGGGAATGGATGATAGAATGTGAGGAATGGATGTTAGAATGAAGGGGAATGGTTGTTGGAATGAGGGGAATGGATGTGAGAATGTGGGGAATGGATGTTAGAATGAAGGGGAATGGATGATAGAATGTGAGGAATGGATGTTATAATGAGAGGAATGGTTGTTGGAATGAGGGGAATGGATGTTAGAATGAGGGGAATGGATGATAGAATGAAGGGGACTGGATGTTGGAATGAGGGGAATGGATGTTAGAATGAAGGGGACTGGATGTTAGAATGAGGGGAATGGATGTTAGAATGAGGGGAATGGATGTTAGAATGAGGGGACTGGATGTTAGCATGAGGGGAATGGATGTTAGAATGAGGGGAATGGATGTTAGAATGAGGGAAATGGATGTTAGAATGAGGGGAATTGATGTTAGAATGAGGGGAATGGATGTTGGAATGAGGGGAATGGATGTTGGAATGAGGGGAATGGATGTTCGAATGAGGGGAATGGATGTTCGAATGAGGGGAATGGATGTTAGAATGAGGGGAATGGATCTTAGAATGAAGTGGAATGGATGATAGAATGTGAGGAATGGATGATAGAATGAAGGGGAATGGTTGTTGGAATGAGGGGAATGGATGTGAGAATGTGGGGAATGGATGATAGAATGAAGGGGACTGGATGTTTGAATGAGGGGAATTGATGTTAGAATGAAGGGGAAAGGATGTTAGAATGAGAGGAATGGATATTCGAATGAGGGGAATGGATGTCAGAATGAGGGGAAAATATGTTCGAATGAGAGGAATGGATGTGAGAATGAGAGGAATTGATGTTAGAATGAGGGGAATGGATGTTGGAATGAAGGGGACTGGATGTTAGAATGAGGGGAATGGATGTAAGAATGAAGGGGAAAGGATGTCGGAATGAGGGGAATGGATGTGAGAATGAGGGAAATGGATGTCAGAATGTGGGGAATGGTTGTCAGATTGAGGAGAATGGATGTTAGGATTTGGGGGAATGGATGTGAGAATGAGAGGAATGGATGTTAGAATGAATGAGAATGGATGTTAGAATGAGAGGAATGGATGTGAGATTGAGGGGAATGGATGTTAGAATGAAGGGGAATGGATGTTAGAATGAGAGGAATGGATTTTAGAATGAGAGGAATGGATTTTAGAATGAAGTGAATGGATGTTCGATTGATGGGAATGGATGTTAGAATGAAGGTAATGAACGTGAGAATGTGGGGAATGGATGTTAGAATGAGAGGAATGGATGTTAGAATGAGAGGAATGGATGTTAGAATGAGAGGAATGGATGTTAGAATGAGAGGAATGGATGTTAGAATGAGGGGAATGGGTGTTAGAATGTGGCGGAATGGATTTTAGAAGGAGGGAAATGTATGTCGGAATGAAGGGAATGAACGTTTGAATGTGGGGAATGGATGTTAGAATCAGCGGATTGGATGTTAGAATGAGAGGAATGGATGCTAGAATGAGGGGAAAGGATGTCGGAATGAGGGGAATGGATGTGAGAATGAAGGAAATGGATGTTAGGATTTGGGGGAATGGATGTTCGATTGATGGGAATGGATGTCAGAATGAGGGGAATGGATGTTCGAATGAGAGGAATGGATGTTCGAATGAGAGGAATGGATGTTCGAATGAGGGGAATGGATCTTGGAATGAGGGGAATGGATGTTAGAATTAGGGGAATGGATGTTAGAATTAGGGGAATGGATATTGGAATGAGGGGAATGGATATTGGAATGAGGGGAATGGATATTGGAATGAGGGGAATGGATGTTGGAATGAGGGGAATGGATGTTAGAATGAGGAGAATGGATGTTAGAATGAGGGGAATGGATGTTGGAATGAGGGGAATGGATGTTGGAATGAGGGGAATGGATGTTCGAATGAGGGGAATGGATGTTCGAATGAGGGGAATGGATGTTAGAATGAGGGGAATGGATGTTAGAATGAGGGGAATGGATCTTAGAATGAAGTGGAATGGATGATAGAATGTGAGGAATGGATGATAGAATGAAGGGGAATGGTTGTTGGAATGAGGGGAATGGATGTGAGAATGTGGGGAATGGATGATAGAATGAAGGGGACTGGATGTTTGAATGAGGGGAATGGATGTCAGAATGAGGGGAAAATATGTTCGAATGAGAGGAATGGATGTGAGAATGAGAGGAATTGATGTTAGAATGAGGGGAATGGATGTTGGAATGAAGGGGACTGGATGTTAGAATGAGGGGAATGGATGTTAGAATGAAGGGGAAAGGATGTCGGAATGAGGGGAATGGATGTGAGAATGAGGGAAATGGATGTCAGAATGAAGGGGAATGGATGTTAGAATGAGAGGAATGGATTTTAGAATGAGAGGAATGGATTTTAGAATGAAGTGAATGGATGTTCGATTGATGGGAATGGATGTTAGAATGAAGGTAATGAACGTGAGAATGTGGGGAATGGATGTCAGAATGAGGGGAATGGATGTTGGAATGAGAGGAATGGATGTTAGAATGAGAGGAATGGATGTTAGAATGAGAGGAATGGATGTTAGAATGAGAGGAATGGATGTTAGAATGAGAGGAATGGATGTTAGAATGAGGGAAATGGATGATTGAACTTGGGGAATCGATGTTAGAATGAGGGGAATGGATGTTAGAAAGAGGGGAATGGGTGTTAGAATGTGGCGGAATGGATTTTAGAAGGAGGGAAATGTATGTCGGAATGAAGGGAATGAACGTTTGAATGTGGGGAATGGATGTTAGAATCAGCGGATTGGATGTTAGAATGAGAGGAATGGATGCTAGAATGAGGGGAAAGGATGTCGGAATGAGGGGAATGGATGTGAGAATGAAGGAAATGGATGTTAGGATTTGGGGGAATGGATGTTCGATTGATGGGAATGGATGTCAGAATGAGGGGAATGGATGTTCGAATGAGAGGAATGGATGTTCGAATGAGAGGAATCGATGTTCGAATGAGGGGAATGGATCTTGGAATGAGGGGAATGGATATTAGAATTAGGGGAATGGATGTTAGAATTAGGGGAATGGATATTGGAATGAGGGGAATGGATATTGGAATGAGGGGAATGGATATTGGAATGAGGGGAATGGATATTGGAATGAGGGGAATGGATGTTGGAATGAGGGGAATGGATGTTAGAATGAGGAGAATGGATGTTAGAATGAGGGGAATGGATGTTAGAATGAGGGGAATGGATATTGGAATGAGGGGAATGGATGTTAGAATGAGGGGAATGGATGTTAGAATGAGGGGACTGGATGTTAGAATGAGGGGAATGGTTGATGGAATGAGGGGAATGTATGTGAGAATGTGGGGAATGGATGTTAGAATGAAGGGGAATGGATGATAGAATGTGAGGAATGGATGTTAGAATGAAGGGGAATGGTTCTTGGAATGAGGGGAATGGATGTGAGAATGTGGGGAATGGATGTTAGAATGAAGGGGAATGGATGATAGAATGTGAGGAATGGATGTTATAATGAGAGGAATGGTTGTTGGAATGAGGGGAATGGATGTTAGAATGAGGGGAATGGATGATAGAATGAAGGGGACTGGATGTTGGAATGAGGGGAATGGATGTTGGAATGAGGGGAATGGATGTTGGAATGAAGGGGACTGGATGTTAGAATGAGGGGGCTGGATGTTAGAATGAGGGGAATGGACGTTAGAATGAGGGGAATGGATGTTCGAATGAGGGGAATTGATGTTAGAATGAGGGGAATGGATGTTGGAATGAGGGGAATGCATGTTGGAATGAGGGGAATGGATGTTAGAATGAGGGGAATGGATGTTAGAATGAGGGGAATGGATGTTAGAATGAGGGTAATGGATGTTAGAATGAGGGGAATGGATCTTAGAATGAAGTGGAATGGATGATAGAATGTGAGGAATGGATGTGAGAATGAAGGGGAATGGTTGTTGGAATGAGGGGAATGGATGTGAGAATGTGGGGAATGGATGATAGAATGAAGGGGACTGGATGTTTGAATGAGGGGAATTGATGTTAGAATGAAGGGGACTGGATGTTAGAATGAGAGGAATGGATGTTAGAATGAAGGGGACTGGATGTTGGAATGAGGGGAATGGATGTTAGAATGAAGGGGACTGGATGTTAGAATGAGGGGAATGGATGTTAGAATGAGGGGAATGGATGTTAGAATGAGGGGACTGGATGTTAGAATGAGGTGAATGGATGGTAGAATGAGGGGAATGGATGTTAGAATGAGGGGAATGGATGTTAGAATGAGGGGAATGGATGTTAGAATGAGGGGAATGGATGTTAGAATGAGGGGAATGGATGTGAGAATGTGGGGAATGGATGTTAGAATGAGAGGAATGGATGTTAGAATGAGGGGAATGGATGTTAGAATGAGAGGAATGGATGTTCGAATGAGGGGAAAATATGTTCGAATGAGAGGAATGGATGTGAGAATGTGGGGAATGGATGATAGAATGAAGGGGACTGGATGTTTGAATGAGGGGAATTGATGTTAGAATGAGGGGAATGGATGTTAGAATGAAGGGGACTGGTTGTTGGAATGAGGGGAATGGATGTTAGAATGAGGGGAATGGATGTTAGACTGAGGGGACTGGATGTTAGAATGAGGGGAATGGATGTTAGAATGAGGGGAATGGATGTTAGAATGAGGGGAATGGATGTTAGAATGAGGGGAATGGATGTTAGAATGAGGGGAATGGATGTTAGAATGAGGGGAATGGATGTGAGAATGTGGGGAATGGATGTTAGAATGAGAGGAATGGATGTTAGAATGAGGGGAATGGATGTTAGAATGAGGGGAATGGATGTTAGAATGAGAGGAATGGATGTTCGAATGAGGGGAATGGATGTCAGAATGAGGGGAAAATATGTTCGAATGAGAGGAATTGATGTTAGAATGAGGGGAATGGATGTTAGAATGAAGGGGACTGGATGTTTGAATGAGGGGAATGGATGTTAGAATGAAGGGGAATGGATGTTAGAATGAGGGGAATGGATGTTAGAATGAAGGGGAAAGGATGTCGGAATGAGGGGAATGGATGTGAGAATGAGGGAAATGGATGTCAGAATGTGGGGAATGGATGTCAGATTGAGGGGAATGGATGTTAGGATTTGGGGGAATGGATGTGAGAATGAGAGGAATGGATGTTAGAATGAATGAGAATGGATGTTAGAATGAGAGGAATGGATGTGAGATTGAGGGGAATGGATGTTTGAATGAAGGGGAATGGATGTTAGAATGAGAGGAATGGATTTTAGAATGAGAGGAATGGATTTTAGAATGAAGGGAATGGATGTTCGAATGATGGGAATGGATGTTGGAATGAAGGTAATGAACGTGAGAATGTGGGGAATGGATGTTAGAATGAGGGGAATGGATGTCAGAATGAGAGGAATGGATGTCAGAATGAGAGGAATTGGATGTTGGAATGAGCGGAATGGATGTTAGAATGAGGGGAATGGATGTTAGAATGAGGGAAATGGATGATTGAACTTGGGGAATCGATGTTAGAATGAGGGGAATGGATGTTAGAAAGAGGGAAATGTATGTCAGAATGAAGGGAATGAACGTTTGAATGTGGGGAATGGATGTTAGAATCAGCGGATTGGATGTTAGAATGAGAGGAATGGATGTTAGAATGAGGGGAAAGGATGTCGGAATGAGGGGAATGGATGTGAGAATGAAGGAAATGGATGTTAGGATTTGAGGGAATGGATGTTAGAATGAGAGGAATGGATGTTAAAATGAAGGGGAATGGATGTTGGAATGAAGGGGAATGGATGTTGGAATGAAGGGGAATGGATGTTCGATTGATGGGAATGGATGTTCGATTGATGGGAATGGATGTTAGAATGAAGGGAATGAACGTTCGAATGTGGGGATTGGATGTTAGAATGTGGGGGAACGGATGTTAGAATGAGGGGAATGGATGTTTGAATGAGGGGAATTGATGTTAGAATGAAGGGGAAAGGATGTTAGAATGAGAGGAATGGATATTCGAATGAGGGGAATGGATGTCAGAATGAGGGGAAAATATGTTCGAATGAGAGGAATGGATGTGAGAATGAGAGGAATTGATGTTACAATGAGGGGAATGGATGTTGGAATGAAGGGGACTGGATGTTAGAATGAGGGGAATGGATGTTAGAATGAAGGGGAAAGGATGTCGGAATGAGGGGAATGGATGTGAGAATGAGGGAAATGGATGTCAGAATGTGGGGAATGGTTGTCAGATTGAGGAGAATGGATGTTAGGATTTGGGGGAATGGATGTGAGAATGAGAGGAATGGATGTTAGAATGAATGAGAATGGATGTTAGAATGAGAGGAATGGATGTGAGATTGAGGGGAATGGATGTTAGAATGAAGGGGACTGGATGTTTGAATGAGGGGAATTGATGTTGGAATGAAGGGGACTGGATGTTAGAATGAGAGGAATGGATGTTAGAATGTAGGGGACTGGATGTTGGAATGAGGGGAATGGATGTTAGAATGAAGGGGACTGGATGTTAGAATGAGGGGAATGGATGTTAGAATGAGGGGACTGGATGTTAGAATGAGGGGACTGGATGTTAGAATGAGGGGAATGGTTGTTGGAATGAGGGGAATGGATGTGAGAATGTGTGGAATGGATGTTAGAATGAAGGGGAATGGATGATAGAATGTGAGGAATGGATGTTAGAATGAAGGGGAATGGTTGTTGGAATGAGGGGAATGGATGTTAGAATGAAGGGGAATGGATGATAGAATGTGAGGAATGGATGTTATAATGAGAGGAATGGTTGTTGGAATGAGGGGAATGGATGTTAGAATGAGGGGAATGGATGATAGAATGAAGGGGACTGGATGTTGGAATGAGGGGAATGGATGTTAGAATGAAGGGGACTGGATGTTAGAATGAGGGGAATGGATGTTAGAATGAGGGGACTGGATGTTAGAATGAGGGGAATGGATGTTAGAATGAGGGGAATGGATGTTAGAATGAGGGAAATGGATGTTAGAATGAGGGGAATTGATGTTAGAATGAGGGGAATGGATGTTGGAATGAGGGGAATGGATGTTGGAATGAGGGGAATGGATGTTCGAATGAGGGGAATGGATGTTCGAATGAGGGGAATGGATGTTAGAATGAGGGGAATGGATCTTAGAATGAAGTGGAATGGATGATAGAATGTGAGGAATGGATGATAGAATGAAGGGGAATGGTTGTTGGAATGAGGGGAATGGATGTGAGAATGTGGGGAATGGATGATAGAATGAAGGGGACTGGATGTTTGAATGAGGGGAATTGATGTTAGAATGAAGGGGAAAGGATGTTAGAATGAGAGGAATGGATATTCGAATGAGGGGAATGGATGTCAGAATGAGGGGAAAATATGTTCGAATGAGAGGAATGGATGTGAGAATGAGAGGAATTGATGTTAGAATGAGGGGAATGGATGTTGGAATGAAGGGGACTGGATGTTAGAATGAGGGGAATGGATGTTAGAATGAAGGGGAAAGGATGTCGGAATGAGGGGAATGGATGTGAGAATGAGGGAAATGGATGTCAGAATGTGGGGAATGGTTGTCAGATTGAGGAGAATGGATGTTAGGATTTGGGGGAATGGATGTGAGAATGAGAGGAATGGATGTTAGAATGAATGAGAATGGATGTTAGAATGAGAGGAATGGATGTGAGATTGAGGGGAATGGATGTTAGAATGAAGGGGAATGGATGTTAGAATGAGAGGAATGGATTTTAGAATGAGAGGAATGGATTTTAGAATGAAGTGAATGGATGTTCGATTGATGGGAATGGATGTTAGAATGAAGGTAATGAACGTGAGAATGTGGGGAATGGATGTCAGAATGAGGGGAATGGATGTTAGAATGAGAGGAATGGATGTTAGAATGAGAGGAATGGATGTTAGAATGAGAGGAATGGATGTTAGAATGAGAGGAATGGATGTTAGAATGAGAGGAATGGATGTTAGAATGAGGGAAATGGATGATTGAACTTGGGGAATCGATGTTAGAATGAGGGGAATGGATGTTAGAAAGAGGGGAATGGGTGTTAGAATGTGGCGGAATGGATTTTAGAAGGAGGGAAATGTATGTCGGAATGAAGGGAATGAACGTTTGAATGTGGGGAATGGATGTTAGAATCAGCGGATTGGATGTTAGAATGAGAGGAATGGATGCTAGAATGAGGGGAAAGGATGTCGGAATGAGGGGAATGGATGTGAGAATGAAGGAAATGGATGTTAGGATTTGGGGGAATGGATGTTCGATTGATGGGAATGGATGTCAGAATGAGGGGAATGGATGTTCGAATGAGAGGAATGGATGTTCGAATGAGAGGAATGGATGTTCGAATGAGGGGAATGGATCTTGGAATGAGGGGAATGGATGTTAGAATTAGGGGAATGGATGTTAGAATTAGGGGAATGGATATTGGAATGAGGGGAATGGATATTGGAATGAGGGGAATGGATATTGGAATGAGGGGAATGGATGTTGGAATGAGGGGAATGGATGTTAGAATGAGGAGAATGGATGTTAGAATGAGGGGAATGGATGTTAGAATGAGGGGAATGGATATTGGAATGAGGGGAATGGATGTTAGAATGAGGGGAATGGATGTTAGAATGAGGGGACTGGATGTTAGAATGAGGGGAATGGTTGATGGAATGAGGGGAATGTATGTGAGAATGTGGGGAATGGATGTTAGAATGAAGGGAATGGATGTTAGAAAGAGGGGAATGGGTGTTAGAATGTGGCGGAATGGATTTTAGAAGGAGGGAAATGTATGTCGGAATGAAGGGAATGAACGTTTGAATGTGGGGAATGGATGTTAGAATCAGCGGATTGGATGTTAGAATGAGAGGAATGGATGCTAGAATGAGGGGAAAGGATGTCGGAATGAGGGGAATGGATGTGAGAATGAAGGAAATGGATGTTAGGATTTGGGGGAATGGATGTTCGATTGATGGGAATGGATGTCAGAATGAGGGGAATGGATGTTCGAATGAGAGGAATGGATGTTCGAATGAGGGGAATGGATCTTGGAATGAGGGGAATGGATGTTAGAATTAGGGGAATGGATGTTAGAATGAGGGGAATGGATATTGGAATGAGGGGAATGGATATTGGAATGAGGGGAATGGATATTGGAATGAGGGGAATGGATGTTGGAATGAGGGGAATGGATGTTAGAATGAGGAGAATGGATGTTAGAATGAGGGGAATGGATGTTAGAATGAGGGGAATGGATATTGGAATGAGGGGAATGGATGTTAGAATGAGGGGAATGGATGTTAGAATGAGGGGACTGGATGTTAGAATGAGGGGAATGGTTGATGGAATGAGGGGAATGTATGTGAGAATGTGGGGAATGGATGTTAGAATGAAGGGGAATGGATGATAGAATGTGAGGAATGGATGTTAGAATGAAGGGGAATGGTTCTTGGAATGAGGGGAATGGATGTGAGAATGTGGGGAATGGATGTTAGAATGAAGGGGAACGGATGATAGAATGTGAGGAATGGATGTTATAATGAGAGGAATGGTTGTTGGAATGAGGGGAATGGATGTTAGAATGAGGGGAATGGATGATAGAATGAAGGGGACTGGATGTTGGAATGAGGGGAATGGATGTTGGAATGAGGGGAATGGATGTTGGAATGAAGGGGACTGGATGTTAGAATGAGGGGGCTGGATGTTAGAATGAGGGGAATGGACGTTAGAATGAGGGGAATGGATGTTAGAATGAGGGGAATTGATGTTAGAATGAGGGGAATGGATGTTGGAATGAGGGGAATGCATGTTGGAATGAGGGGAATGGATGTTAGAATGAGGGGAATGGATGTTAGAATGAGGGGAATGGATGTTAGAATGAGGGTAATGGATGTTAGAATGAGGGGAATGGATCTTAGAATGAAGTGGAATGGATGATAGAATGTGAGGAATGGATGTGAGAATGAAGGGGAATGGTTGTTGGAATGAGGGGAATGGATGTGAGAATGTGGGGAATGGATGATAGAATGAAGGGGACTGGATGTTTGAATGAGGGGAATTGATGTTAGAATGAAGGGGACTGGATGTTAGAATGAGAGGAATGGATGTTAGAATGAAGGGGACTGGATGTTGGAATGAGGGGAATGGATGTTAGAATGAAGGGGACTGGATGTTAGAATGAGGGGAATGGATGTTAGAATGAGGGGAATGGATGTTAGAATGAGGGGACTGGATGTTAGAATGAGGTGAATGGATGGTAGAATGAGGGGAATGGATGTTAGAATGAGGGGAATGGATGTTAGAATGAGGGGAATGGATGTTAGAATGAGGGGAATGGATGTTAGAATGAGGGGAATGGATGTTAGAATGTGGGGAATGGATGTTAGAATGAGGGGAATGGATGTTAGAATGAGGGGAATGGATGTGAGAATGTGGGGAATGGATGTTAGAATGAGAGGAATGGATGTTAGAATGAGGGGAATGGATGTTAGAATGAGAGGAATGGATGTTCGAATGAGGGGAAAGGATGTCAGAATGAGGGGAAAATATGTTCGAATGAGAGGAATGGATGTGAGAAATTGGGGAATGGATGATAGAATGAAGGGGACTGGATGTTTGAATGAGGGGAATTGATGTTAGAATGAGGGGAATGGATGTTAGAATGAAGGGGACTGGTTGTTGGAATGAGGGGAATGGATGTTAGAATGAGGGGAATGGATGTTAGACTGAGGGGACTGGATGTTAGAATGAGGGGAATGGATGTTAGAATGAGGGGAATGGATGTTAGAATGAGGGGAATGGATGTTAGAATGAGGGGAATGGATGTTAGAATGAGGGGAATGGATGTGAGAATGTGGGGAATGGATGTTAGAATGAGAGGAATGGATGTTAGAATGAGGGGAATGGATGTTAGAATGAGGGGAATGGATGTTAGAATGAGAGGAATGGATGTTCGAATGAGGGGAATGGATGTCAGAATGAGGGGAAAATATGTTCGAATGAGAGGAATGGATGTGAGAATGAGAGGAATTGATGTTAGAATGAGGGGAATGGATGTTAGAATGAAGGGGACTGGATGTTTGAATGAGGGGAATGGATGTTAGAATGAAGGGGAATGGATGTTAGAATGAGGGGAATGGATGTTAGAATGAAGGGGAAAGGATGTCGGAATGAGGGGAATGGATGTGAGAATGAGGGAAATGGATGTCAGAATGTGGGGAATGGATGTCAGATTGAGGGGAATGGATGTTAGGATTTGGGGGAATGGATGTGAGAATGAGAGGAATGGATGTTAGAATGAATGAGAATGGATGTTAGAATGAGAGGAATGGATGTGAGATTGAGGGGAATGGATGTTTGAATGAAGGGGAATGGATGTTAGAATGAGAGGAATGGATTTTAGAATGAGAGGAATGGATTTTAGAATGAAGGGAATGGATGTTCGAATGATGGGAATGGATGTTGGAATGAAGGTAATGAACGTGAGAATGTGGGGAATGGATGTTAGAATGAGGGGAATGGATGTCAGAATGAGAGGAATGGATGTCAGAATGAGAGGAATTGGATGTTGGAATGAGCGGAATGGATGTTAGAATGAGGGGAATGGATGTTAGAATGAGGGGAATGGATGTTAGAAAGAGGGGAATGGGTGTTAGAATGTGGCGGAATGGATTTTAGAATGAGGGAAATGTATGTCAGAATGAAGGGAATGAACGTTTGAATGTGGGGAATGGATGTTAGAATCAGCGGATTGGATGTTAGAATGAGAGGAATGGATGTTAGAATGAGGGGAAAGGATGTCGGAATGAGGGGAATGGATGTGAGAATGAAGGAAATGGATGTTAGGATTTGAGGGAATGGATGTTAGAATGAGAGGAATGGATGTTAAAATGAAGGGGAATGGATGTTGGAATGAAGGGGAATGGATGTTGGAATGAAGGGGAATGGATGTTCGATTGATGGGAATGGATGTTCGATTGATGGGAATGGATGTTAGAATGAAGGGAATGAACGTTCGAATGTGGGGATTGGATGTTAGAATGTGGGGGAACGGATGTTAGAATGAGGGGAATGGATGTTTGAATGAGGGGAATTGATGTTAGAATGAAGGGGAAAGGATGTTAGAATGAGAGGAATGGATATTCGAATGAGGGGAATGGATGTCAGAATGAGGGGAAAATATGTTCTAATGAGAGGAATGGATGTGAGAATGAGAGGAATTGATGTTACAATGAGGGGAATGGATGTTGGAATGAAGGGGACTGGATGTTAGAATGAGGGGAATGGATGTTAGAATGAAGGGGAAAGGATGTCGGAATGAGGGGAATGGATGTGAGAATGAGGGAAATGGATGTCAGAATGTGGGGAATGGTTGTCAGATTGAGGAGAATGGATGTTAGGATTTGGGGGAATGGATGTGAGAATGAGAGGAATGGATGTTAGAATGAATGAGAATGGATGTTAGAATGAGAGGAATGGATGTGAGATTGAGGGGAATGGATGTTAGAATGAAGGGGACTGGATGTTTGAATGAGGGGAATTGATGTTGGAATGAAGGGGACTGGATGTTAGAATGAGAGGAATGGATGTTAGAATGTAGGGGACTGGATGTTGGAATGAGGGGAATGGATGTTAGAATGAAGGGGACTGGATGTTAGAATGAGAGGAATGGATATGAGATTGAGGGGAATGGATGTTAGAATGAAGGGGAATGGATGTAAGAATGAGAGGAATGGATTTTAGAATGAGAGGAATGGATTTTAGAATGAAGTGAATGGATGTTCGATTGATGGGAATGGATGTTAGAATAAAGGTAATGAACGTGAGAATGTGGGGAATGGATGTCAGAATGAGGGGAATGGATGTTAGAATGAGAGGAATGGATGTTAGAATGAGAGGAATGGATGTTAGAATGAGAGGAATGGATGTTAGAATGAGAGGAATGGATGTTAGAATGAGAGGAATGGATGTTAGAATGAGGGAAATGGATGATTGAACTTGGGGAATCAATGTTAGAATGAGGGGAATGGATGTTAGAAAGACGGGAATGGGTGTTAGAATGTGGCGGAATGGATTTTAGAAGGAGGGAAATGTATGTCGGAATGAAGGGAATGAACGTTTGAATGTGGGGAATGGATGTTAGAATCAGCGGATTGGATGTTAGAATGAGAGGAATGGATGCTAGAATGAGGGGAAAGGATGTCGGAATGAGGGGAATGGATGTGAGAATGAAGGAAATGGATGTTAGGATTTGGGGGAATGGATGTTAGAATGAGAGGAATGGATGTTTGAATGAAGGGGAATGGATGTTGGAATGAAGGGGAATGGATGTTGGAATGAAGGGGAATGGATGTTCGATTGATGGGAATGGATGTTCGATTGATGGGAATGGATGTTCGATTGATCGGAATGGATGTCAGAATGAGGGGAATGGATGTTCGAATGAGAGGAATGGATGTTCGAATGAGAGGAATGGATGTTCGAATGAAGGGAATGGATGTATGAATGAGGGGAATGGATGTTAGAATGAGGGGAATGGATGTTAGAATGAGGGGAATGGATGTTAGAATGAGGGGAATGGATGTCATAATCAGGGGAAAATATGTTCGAATGAGGGGAATAGATGTTCGAATGAGGGGAATGGATGTTAGAATGAGGGGAATGGATGTTAGAATGAGAGGAATGGATGTTAGAATGAAGGGGAATGGATGTTAGAATGAAGGGGAATGGATGATAGGATGAGGGGAATGGATGATAGGATGAGGGGAATGGGTCTTAGAATGTAGTGGAATGGATGATAGAATGTGTGGAATGGATGTTAGAATGAAGGGGAATGGATGATAGAATGTGAGGAATGGATGTTATAATGAGACGAATGTTTGTTGGAATGAGGGGAATGGATGTTAGAATGAGGGGAATGGATGTTAGAATGAGGGGAATGGATGTTAGAATGAGGGGAATGGATGTTAGAATGAGGGGAATGGATGTCAGAATGAGGGGAATGGATGTCAGAATAAGGGGAAAATATGTTCGAATGAGGGGAATAGATGTTCGAATGAGGGGAATGGATGTTAGAATGAAGGGGAATGGATGTTAGAATGAGAGGAATGGATGTTCGAATGAAGGGGAATGGATGTTAGAATGAGAGGAATGGATGTGAGAATGAAGGGGAATGGATGTTTGAATGAGGGGAATTGATGTTGGAATGAAGGGGACTGGATGTTAGAATGAGAGGAATGGATGTTAGAATGTAGGGGACTGGATGTTGGAATGAGGGGAATGGATGTTAGAATGAAGGGGACTGGATGTTAGAATGAGGGGAATGGATGTTAGAATGAGGGGACTGGATGTTAGAATGAGGGGACTGGATGTTAGAATGAGGGGAATGGTTGTTGGAATGAGGGGAATGGATGTGAGAATGTGTGGAATGGATGTTAGAATGAAGGGGAATGGATGATAGAATGTGAGGAATGGATGTTAGAATGAAGGGGAATGGTTGTTGGAATGAGGGGAATGGATGTGAGAATGTGGGGAATGGATGTTAGAATGAAGGGGAATGGATGATAGAATGTGAGGAATGGATGTTATAATGAGAGGAATGGTTGTTGGAATGAGGGGAATGGATGTTAGAATGAGGGGAATGGATGATAGAATGAAGGGGACTGGATGTTGGAATGAGGGGAATGGATGTTAGAATGAAGGGGACTGGATGTTAGAATGAGGGGAATGGATGTTAGAATGAGGGGACTGGATGTTAGAATGAGGGGAATGGATCTTAGAATGAGGGGAATGGATCTTAGAATGAGGGGAATGGATGTTAGAATGAGGGAAATGGATGTTAGAATGAGGGGAATTGATGTTAGAATGAGGGGAATGGATGTTGGAATGAGGGGAATGGATGTTGGAATGAGGGGAATGGATGTTCGAATGAGGGGAATGGATGTTCGAATGAGGGGAATGGATGTTAGAATGAGGGGAATGGATGTTAGAATGAGGGGAATGGATCTTAGAATGAAGTGGAATGGATGATAGAATGTGAGGAATGGATGATAGAATGAAGGGTAATGGTTGTTGGAATGAGGGGAATGGATGTGAGAATGTGGGGAATGGATGATAGAATGAAGGGGACTGGATGTTTGAATGAGGGGAATTGATGTTAGAATGAAGGGGAAAGGATGTTAGAATGAGAGGAATGGATATTCGAATGAGGGGAATGGATGTCAGAATGAGAGGAAAATATGTTCGAATGAGAGGAATGGATGTGAGAATGAGAGGAATTGATGTTAGAATGAGGGGAATGGATGTTGGAATGAAGGGGACTGGATGTTAGAATGAGGGGAATGGATGTTAGAATGAAGGGGAAAGGATGTCGGAATGAGGGGAATGGATGTGAGAATGAGGGAAATGGATGTCAGAATGTGGGGAATGGTTGTCAGATTGAGGAGAATGGATGTTAGGATTTGGGGGAATGGATGTGAGAATGAGAGGAATGGATGTTAGAATGAATGAGAATGGATGTTAGAATGAGAGGAATGGATGTGAGATTGAGGGGAATGGATGTTAGAATGAAGGGGAATGGATGTTAGAATGAGAGGAATGGATTTTAGAATGAGAGGAATGGATTTTGGAATGAAGTGAATGGATGTTCGATTGATGGGAATGGATGTTAGAATGAGAGGAATGGATGTTAGAATGAGGGAAATGGATGATTGAACTTGGGGAATCGATGTTAGAATGAGGGGAATGGATGTTAGAAAGAGGGGAATGGGTGTTAGAATGTGGCGGAATGGATTTTAGAAGGAGGGAAATGTATGTCGGAATGAAGGGAATGAACGTTTGAATGTGGGGAATGGATGTTAGAATCAGCGGATTGGATGTTAGAATGAGAGGAATGGATGCTAGAATGAGGGGAAAGGATGTCGGAATGAGGGGAATGGATGTGAGAATGAAGGAAATGGATGTTAGGATTTGGGGGAATGGATGTTAGAATGAGAGGAATGGATGTTTGAATGAAGGGGAATGGATGTTGGAATGAAGGGGAATGGATGTTGGAATGAAGGGGAATGGATGTTCGATTGATGGGAATGGATGTTCGATTGATGGGAATGGATGTTCGATTGATCGGAATGGATGTCAGAATGAGGGGAATGGATGTTCGAATGAGAGGAATGGATGTTCGAATGAGAGGAATGGATGTTCGAATGAGGGGAATGGATCTTGGAATGAGGGGAATGGATGTTAGAATTAGGGGAATGGATGTTAGAATTAGGGGAATGGATATTGGAATGAGGGGAATGGATATTGGAATGAGGGGAATGGATATTGGAATGAGGGGAATGGATGTTGGAATGAGGGGAATGGATGTTAGAATGAGGAGAATGGATGTTAGAATGAGGGGAATGGATGTTAGAATGAGGGGAATGGATGTTAGAATGAGGGGAATGGATGTTAGAATGAGGGGACTGGATGTTAGAATGAGGGGAATGGTTGATGGAATGAGGGCAATGTGTGTGAGAATGTGGGGAATGGATGTTAGAATGAAGGGGAATGGATGATAGAATGTGAGGAATGGATGTTAGAATGAAGGGGAATGGTTCTTGGAATGAGGGGAATGGATGTGAGAATGTGGGGAATGGATGTTAGAATGAAGGGGAATGGATGATAGAATGTGAGGAATGGATGTTATAATGAGAGGAATGGTTGTTGGAATGAGGGGAATGGATGTTAGAATGAGGGGAATGGATGATAGAATGAAGGGGACTGGATGATAGAATGAAGGGGACTGGATGTTGGAATGAGGGGAATGGATGTTGGAATGAGGGGAATGGATGTTAGAATGAGAGGAATGGATGTTAGAATGAGAGGAATGGATGTTAGAATGAGAGGAATGGATGTTAGAATGAGAGGAATGGATGTTAGAATGAGAGGAATGGATGTTAGAATGAGGGAAATGGATGATTGAACTTGGGGAATTGATGTTAGAATGAGGGGAATGGATGTTAGAAAGACGGG
The DNA here is from genome assembly GCF_035084215.1 of Heptranchias perlo. NCBI lineage: Eukaryota > Metazoa > Chordata > Chondrichthyes > Hexanchiformes > Hexanchidae > Heptranchias > Heptranchias perlo. The sequence goes on from NW_027139211.1 coordinate 493,729, forward strand.
AATGGGTGTTAGAATGTGGCGGAATGGATTTTAGAAGGAGGGAAATGTATGTCGGAATGAAGGGAATGAACGTTTGAATGTGGGGAATGGATGTTAGAATCAGCGGATTGGATGTTAGAATGAGAGGAATGGATGCTAGAATGAGGGGAAAGGATGTCGGAATGAGGGGAATGGATGTGAGAATGAAGGAAATGGATGTTAGGATTTGGGGGAATGGATGTTAGAATGAGAGGAATGGATGTTTGAATGAAGGGGAATGGATGTTGGAATGAAGGGGAATGGATGTTGGAATGAAGGGGAATGGATGTTCGATTGATGGGAATGGATGTTCGATTGATGGGAATGGATGTTCGATTGATCGGAATGGATGTCAGAATGAGGGGAATGGATGTTCGAATGAGAGGAATGGATGTTCGAATGAGAGGAATGGATGTTCGAATGAGGGGAATGGATCTTGGAATGAGAGGAATGGATGATAGAATGAGAGGAATGGATGTTAGAATCAGAGGAATGGATGTTTGAATGATGGGAATGGATGTATGAATGAGGGGAATGGATGTTAGAATGAGGGGAATGGATGTTAGAATGAGGGGAATGGATGTTAGAATGAGGGGAATGGATGTCATAATCAGGGGAAAATATGTTCGAATGAGGGGAATAGATGTTCGAATGAGGGGAATGGATGTTAGAATGAGGGGAATGGATGTTAGAATGAGAGGAATGGATGTTAGAATGAAGGGGAATGGATGTTAGAATGAAGGGGAATGGATGATAGGATGAGGGGAATGGATGATAGGATGAGGGGAATGGGTCTTAGAATGTAGTGGAATGGATGATAGAATGTGTGGAATGGATGTTAGAATGAAGGGGAATGGATGATAGAATGTGAGGAATGGATGTTATAATGAGACGAATGTTTGTTGGAATGAGGGGAATGGATGTTAGAATGAGGGGAATGGATGTTAGAATGAGGGGAATGGATGTTAGAATGAGGGGAATGGATGTTAGAATGAGGGGAATGGATGTCAGAATGAGGGGAATGGATGTCAGAATAAGGGGAAAATATGTTCGAATGAGGGGAATAGATGTTCGAATGAGGGGAATGGATGTTAGAATGAAGGGGAATGGATGTTAGAATGAGAGGAATGGATGTTCGAATGAAGGGGAATGGATGTTAGAATGAGAGGAATGGATGTGAGAATGAAGGGGACTGGATGTTTGAATGAGGGGAATTGATGTTGGAATGAAGGGGACTGGATGTTAGAATGAGAGGAATGGATGTTAGAATGTAGGGGACTGGATGTTGGAATGAGGGGAATGGATGTTAGAATGAAGGGGACTGGATGTTAGAATGAGGGGAATGGATGTTAGAATGAGGGGACTGGATGTTAGAATGAGGGGACTGGATGTTAGAATGAGGGGAATGGTTGTTGGAATGAGGGGAATGGATGTGAGAATGTGTGGAATGGATGTTAGAATGAAGGGGAATGGATGATAGAATGTGAGGAATGGATGTTAGAATGAAGGGGAATGGTTGTTGGAATGAGGGGAATGGATGTGAGAATGTGGGGAATGGATGTTAGAATGAAGGGGAATGGATGATAGAATGTGAGGAATGGATGTTATAATGAGAGGAATGGTTGTTGGAATGAGGGGAATGGATGTTAGAATGAGGGGAATGGATGATAGAATGAAGGGGACTGGATGTTGGAATGAGGGGAATGGATGTTAGAATGAAGGGGACTGGATGTTAGAATGAGGGGAATGGATGTTAGAATGAGGGGACTGGATGTTAGAATGAGGGGAATGGATCTTAGAATGAGGGGAATGGATCTTAGAATGAGGGGAATGGATGTTAGAATGAGGGAAATGGATGTTAGAATGAGGGGAATGGATGTTGGAATGAGGGGAATGGATGTTGGAATGAGGGGAATGGATGTTCGAATGAGGGGAATGGATGTTCGAATGAGGGGAATGGATGTTAGAATGAGGGGAATGTATGTTAGAATGAGGGGAATGGATCTTAGAATGAAGTGGAATGGATGATAGAATGTGAGGAATGGATGATAGAATGAAGGGGAATGGTTGTTGGAATGAGGGGAATGGATGTGAGAATGTGGGGAATGGATGATAGAATGAAGGGGACTGGATGTTTGAATGAGGGGAATTGATGTTCGAATGAGGGGAATGGATGTTAGAATGAGGGGAATGGATGTTAGAATGAGAGGAATGGATGTTAGAATGAAGGGGAATGGATGTTAGAATGAAGGGGAATGGATGATAGGATGAGGGGAATGGATGATAGGATGAGGGGAATGGGTCTTAGAATGTAGTGGAATGGATGATAGAATGTGTGGAATGGATGTTAGAATGAAGGGGAATGGATGATAGAATGTGAGGAATGGATGTTATAATGAGACGAATGTTTGTTGGAATGAGGGGAATGGATGTTAGAATGAGGGGAATGGATGTTAGAATGAGGGGAATGGATGTTAGAATGAGGGGAATGGATGTTAGAATGAGGGGAATGGATGTCAGAATGAGGGGAATGGATGTCAGAATAAGGGGAAAATATGTTCGAATGAGGGGAATAGATGTTCGAATGAGGGGAATGGATGTTAGAATGAAGGGGAATGGATGTTAGAATGAGAGGAATGGATGTTCGAATGAAGGGGAATGGATGTTAGAATGAGAGGAATGGATGTGAGAATGAAGGGGACTGGATGTTTGAATGAGGGGAATTGATGTTGGAATGAAGGGGACTGGATGTTAGAATGAGAGGAATGGATGTTAGAATGTAGGGGACTGGATGTTGGAATGAGGGGAATGGATGTTAGAATGAAGGGGACTGGATGTTAGAATGAGGGGAATGGATGTTAGAATGAGGGGACTGGATGTTAGAATGAGGGGACTGGATGTTAGAATGAGGGGAATGGTTGTTGGAATGAGGGGAATGGATGTGAGAATGTGTGGAATGGATGTTAGAATGAAGGGGAATGGATGATAGAATGTGAGGAATGGATGTTAGAATGAAGGGGAATGGTTGTTGGAATGAGGGGAATGGATGTGAGAATGTGGGGAATGGATGTTAGAATGAAGGGGAATGGATGATAGAATGTGAGGAATGGATGTTATAATGAGAGGAATGGTTGTTGGAATGAGGGGAATGGATGTTAGAATGAGGGGAATGGATGATAGAATGAAGGGGACTGGATGTTGGAATGAGGGGAATGGATGTTAGAATGAAGGGGACTGGATGTTAGAATGAGGGGAATGGATGTTAGAATGAGGGGACTGGATGTTAGAATGAGGGGAATGGATCTTAGAATGAGGGGAATGGATCTTAGAATGAGGGGAATGGATGTTAGAATGAGGGAAATGGATGTTAGAATGAGGGGAATGGATGTTGGAATGAGGGGAATGGATGTTGGAATGAGGGGAATGGATGTTCGAATGAGGGGAATGGATGTTCGAATGAGGGGAATGGATGTTAGAATGAGGGGAATGTATGTTAGAATGAGGGGAATGGATCTTAGAATGAAGTGGAATGGATGATAGAATGTGAGGAATGGATGATAGAATGAAGGGGAATGGTTGTTGGAATGAGGGGAATGGATGTGAGAATGTGGGGAATGGATGATAGAATGAAGGGGACTGGATGTTTGAATGAGGGGAATTGATGTTGGAATGAAGGGGAAAGGATGTTAGAATGAGAGGAATGGATATTCGAATGAGGGGAATGGATGTCAGAATGAGAGGAAAATATGTTCGAATGAGAGGAATGGATGTGAGAATGAGAGGAATTGATGTTAGAATGAGGGGAATGGATGTTGGAATGAAGGGGACTGGATGTTAGAATGAGGGGAATGGATGTTAGAATGAAGGGGAAAGGATGTCGGAATGAGGGGAATGGATGTGAGAATGAGGGAAATGGATGTCAGAATGTGGGGAATGGTTGTCAGATTGAGGAGAATGGATGTTAGGATTTGGGGGAATGGATGTGAGAATGAGAGGAATGGATGTTAGAATGAATGAGAATGGATGTTAGAATGAGAGGAATGGATGTGAGATTGAGGGGAATGGATGTTAGAATGAAGGGGAATGGATGTTAGAATGAGAGGAATGGATTTTAGAATGAGAGGAATGGATTTTGGAATGAAGTGAATGGATGTTCGATTGATGGGAATGGATGTTAGAATGAGAGGAATGGATGTTAGAATGAGGGAAATGGATGATTGAACTTGGGGAATCGATGTTAGAATGAGGGGAATGGATGTTAGAAAGAGGGGAATGGGTGTTAGAATGTGGCGGAATGGATTTTAGAAGGAGGGAAATGTATGTCGGAATGAAGGGAATGAACGTTTGAATGTGGGGAATGGATGTTAGAATCAGCGGATTGGATGTTAGAATGAGAGGAATGGATGCTAGAATGAGGGGAAAGGATGTCGGAATGAGGGGAATGGATGTGAGAATGAAGGAAATGGATGTTAGGATTTGGGGGAATGGATGTTAGAATGAGAGGAATGGATGTTTGAATGAAGGGGAATGGATGTTGGAATGAAGGGGAATGGATGTTGGAATGAAGGGGAATGGATGTTCGATTGATGGGAATGGATGTTCGATTGATGGGAATGGATGTTCGATTGATCGGAATGGATGTCAGAATGAGGGGAATGGATGTTCGAATGAGAGGAATGGATGTTCGAATGAGGGGAATGGATCTTGGAATGAGGGGAATGGATGTTAGAATTAGGGGAATGGATGTTAGAATTAGGGGAATGGATATTGGAATGAGGGGAATGGATATTGGAATGAGGGGAATGGATATTGGAATGAGGGGAATGGATGTTGGAATGAGGGGAATGGATGTTAGAATGAGGAGAATGGATGTTAGAATGAGGGGAATGGATGTTAGAATGAGGGGAATGGATGTTAGAATGAGGGGAATGGATGTTAGAATGAGGGGACTGGATGTTAGAATGAGGGGAATGGTTGATGGAATGAGGGCAATGTATGTGAGAATGTGGGGAATGGATGTTAGAATGAAGGGGAATGGATGATAGAATGTGAGGAATGGATGTTAGAATGAAGGGGAATGGTTCTTGGAATGAGGGGAATGGATGTGAGAATGTGGGGAATGGATATTAGAATGAAGGGGAATGGATGATAGAATGTGAGGAATGGATGTTATAATGAGAGGAATGGTTGTTGGAATGAGGGGAATGGATGTTAGAATGAGGGGAATGGATGATAGAATGAAGGGGACTGGATGATAGAATGAAGGGGACTGGATGTTGGAATGAGGGGAATGGATGTTGGAATGAGGGGAATGGATGTTGGAATGAAGGGGACTGGATGTTAGAATGAGGGGGCTGGATGTTAGAATGAGGGGAATGGACGTTAGAATGAGGGGAATGGATGTTAGAATGAGGGGAATTGATGTTAGAATGAGGGGAATGGATGTTGGAATGAGGGGAATGGATGTTAGAATGAGGGGAATGGATGTTAGAATGAGGGTAATGGATGTTAGAATGAGGGGAATGGATCTTAGAATGAAGTGGAATGGATGATAGAATGTGAGGAATGGATGTGAGAATGTGGGGAATGGATGATAGAATGAAGGGGACTGGATGTTTGAATGAGGGGAATTGATGTTAGAATGAAGGGGACTGGATGTTAGAATGAGAGGAATGGATGTTAGAATGAAGGGGACTGGATGTTGGAATGAGGGGAATGGATGTTAGAATGAAGGGGACTGGATGTTAGAATGAGGGGAATGGATGTTAGAATGAGGGGAATGGATGTTAGAATGAGGGGAATGGATGTTAGAATGAGGGGACTGGATGTTAGAATGAGGTGAATGGATGGTAGAATGAGGGGAATGGATGTTAGAATGAGGGGAATGGATGTTAGAATGAGGGGAATGGATGTTAGAATGAGGGGAATGGATGTTAGAATGAGGGGAATGGATGTGAGAATGTGGGGAATGGATGTTAGAATGAGAGGAATGGATGTTCGAATGAGGGGAAAGGATGTCAGAATGAGGGGAAAATATGTTCGAATGAGAGGAATGGATGTGAGAATGTGGGGAATGGATGATAGAATGAAGGGGACTGGATGTTTGAATGAGGGGAATTGATGTTAGAATGAGGGGAATGGATGTTAGAATGAAGGGGACTGGTTGTTGGAATGAGGGGAATGGATGTTAGAATGAGGAGAATGGATGTTAGACTGAGGGGACTGGATGTTAGAATGAGGGGAATGGATGTTAGAATGAGGGGAATGGATGTTAGAATGAGGGGAATGGATGTTAGAATGAGGGGAATGGATGTGAGAATGTGGGGAATGGATGTTAGAATGAGAGGAATGGATGTTAGAATGAGGGGAATGGATGTTAGAATGAGGGGAATGGATGTTAGAATGAGAGGAATGGATGTTCGAATGAGGGGAATGGATGTCAGAATGAGGGGAAAATATGTTCGAATGAGAGGAATGGATGTGAGAATGAGAGGAATTGATGTTAGAATGAGGGGAATGGATGTTAGAATGAAGGGGACTGGATGTTTGAATGAGGGGAATGGATGTTAGAATGAAGGGGAATGGATGTTAGAATGAGGGGAATGGATGTTAGAATGAAGGGGAAAGGATGTCGGAATGAGGGGAATGGATGTGGGAATGAGGGAAATGGATGTCAGAATGTGGGGAATGGATGTCAGATTGAGGGGAATGGATGTTAGGATTTGGGGGAATGGATGTGAGAATGAGAGGAATGGATGTTAGAATGAATGAGAATGGATGTTAGAATGAGAGGAATGGATGTGAGATTGAGGGGAATGGATGTTTGAATGAAGGGGAATGGATGTTAGAATGAGAGGAATGGATTTTAGAATGAGAGGAATGGATTTTAGAATGAGAGGAATGGATTTTAGAATGAAGGGAATGGATGTTCGAATGATGGGAATGGATGTTGGAATGAAGGTAATGAACGTGAGAATGTGGGGAATGGATGTTAGAATGAGGGGAATGGATGTCAGAATGAGAGGAATGGATGTCAGAATGAGAGGAATTGGATGTTGGAATGAGCGGAATGGATGTTAGAATGAGGGGAATGGATGTTAGAATGAGGGAAATGGATGATTGAACTTGGGGAATCGATGTTAGAATGAGGGGAATGGATGTTATAAAGAGGGGAATGGGTGTTAGAATGTGGCGGAATGGATTTTAGAATGAGGGAAATGTATGTCAGAATGAAGGGAATGAACGTTTGAATGTGGGGAATGGATGTTAGAATCAGCGGATTGGATGTTAGAATGAGAGGAATGGATGTTAGAATGAGGGGAAAGGATGTCGGAATGAGGGGAATGGATGTGAGAATGAAGGAAATGGATGTTAGGATTTGAGGGAATGGATGTTAGAATGAGAGGAATGGATGTTAAAATGAAGGGGAATGGATGTTGGAATGAAGGGGAATGGATGTTGGAATGAAGGGGAATGGATGTTCGATTGATGGGAATGGATGTTCGATTGATGGGAATGGATGTTAGAATGAAGGGAATGAACGTTCGAATGTGGGGATTGGATGTTAGAATGTGGGGTAACGGATGTTAGAATGAGGGGAATGGATGTCAGAATGAGGGGAATGGATGTTCGAATGAGAGGAATGGATGTTCGAATGAGAGGAATGGATGTTAGAATGAGAGGAATGGATCTTGGAATGAGGGGAATGGATGTTAGAATGAGGGGAATGGATTTTGGAATGAGGGGAATGGATATTGGAATGAGGGGAATGGATATTGGAATGAGGGGAATGGATATTGGAATGAAGGGAATGGATATTGGAATGAGGGGAATGGATGTTGGAATGAGGGGAATGGACGTTGGAATGAGGAGAATGGATGATAGAATGAGGGGAATGGATGTTAGAATGAGGGGAATGGATATTGGAATGAGGGGAATGGATGTTAGAATGAGGGGAATGGATATTGGAATGAGGGGAATGGATATTGGAATGAGGGGAATGGATATTGGAATGAGGGGAATGGATGTTAGAATGAGGGGAATCGATGTTGGAATGAGGGGAATGGATGTTAGAATGAGGGGAATTGATATTGGAATGAGGGGAATGGATATTGGAATGAGGGGAATGGACATTGGAATGAGGGGAATGGATGTTAGAATGAGAGGATGGATGTTGGAATGAGGGGAAAGGATGTTAGACTGAGAGGAATGGATGTTTGAATGATGGAAATTGATGTTAGAATGAGGGAAATGGATGTCAGAATGAGGGGAATGGATGTTTGAATGAGAGAAATGGATGTTAGAATGAGAGGAATGGATGTTGGAATGAGAGGAATGAATGTAAGAAGTAGAGGATGGATGTTGGAATGAGGGGAAAGGATGTTAGACTGAGAGGAATGGATGTTTGAATGATGGAAATTGATGTTAGAATGAGGGAAATGGATGTCAGAATGAGGGGAATGGATGTTTGAATGAGAGAAATGGATGTTAGAATGAGAGGAATGGATGTTAGAATGAGCGGAATGGATGTTGGAATGAGCGGAATGGATGTTGGAATGAGGGGAATCGATATTAGAATGAGGGGAATCGATTTTAGAATGAGGGGAATGGATGTTCGAATGAGGGGAATGGACGTGAGAATTAGGGGAATGGATGTTGGAAAGAGAGGAATTGATGTGAAAATGAAGGGAATGGATGTTAGAATGAGGGGAATGGATGTTAGAATGAGGGGAATGGATGTTAGAATGAGGGGAATGGATGTTCGAAAGAGGGGAATTGATGTTCGAATGAGGGGAATGGATGTTCGAATGAGGGGAATGGATGTTAGAATGAGAGGAATGGATAATAGAATGAGGGGAATCGATGTTAGAATCAGAGGAATGGATGTTCCAATGAGGGGAATGGATGTTAGAATGATGAATGGATGTTAGAATGAGGGGAATGGATGTCAGAATGAGGGGAATGGATGTTAGAAGGAGAGGAATGGATGTTCGAAGGAGAGGATGCATGTTAGAATGAGGGGAATGGATGATGGAATGAGGGGAATGGATGTTCGAAGGAGAGGATGCATGTTGGAATGAAGGGATGGGATGTTGGAATGAGAGGAATGGATGTTAAAATGAAGGGAATGGATGTTCGAATGAGGCGAATGGATGTTCGAATGAGGGGAATGGATGTTCGAATGAGGGGAATAGATGTTCGAATGAGGGGAATGGATGTGAGAATGAGGGGAATGGATGTTATAATGTCGGGGAACGGATGTTAGAGTGAGCGGAACGAATGTTGGAATGAGGGGAATGGAAGTTATAATGTCGGGGAATGGATATTGGAATGAGGGGAATGGATGTTAGAATGAGGGGAATGGATATTGGAATGAGGGGAATGGATGTTAGAATGAGGGGAATGGATGTCAAAATGAGGGGAATGGATGTTAGAATGAGGGGAATGGATGTCAGAAGGAGAGGAATGGATGTCAAAATGAGGGGAATGGATGTTGGAATGAGGGGAATGGATGTCAGAAGGAGAGGAATGGATGTCAAAATGAGGGGAATGGATGTTGGAATGAGGGGAATGGATGTTGGAATGAGGGGAATGGATGTTAGAATGAGGGGAATGGATGTTAGAATGAAGGGAATGGATGTTAACATGAGGGGAATGGATGTTAACATGAGGGGAATGGATGTTAAAATGAGGGGAATGGATATTGGAATGAGGGGAATGGATATTGGAATGAGGGGAATGGATGTTAGAATGAGGGGAATGGATGTTAGAATGAGGGGAATGCATGTTGGAATGAGAGGAATGGATGTTAGAATGAGGGGAAAGGATGTTAGAATGAGGGGAATGGATGTCAGAAGGAGAGGAATGGATGTCAAAATGAGGGGAATGGATGTTGGAATGAGGGGAATGGATATTGGAATGAGGGGAATGGATGTTAAAACGAGGGGAATGGATGTTAGAATGAGGGGAATGGATATTGGAATGAGGGGAATGGATGTTAGAATGAGGGGAATGGATGTTAGAATGAGGGGAATGCATGTTGGAATGAGAGGAATGGAGGTTAGAATGAGGGGAATGGATGTTCGAAAGAGGAGAATGGATGGTAGAATGAGGAGAACGGATGGTAGAATGAGGGGAATGGATGTGACAAAGTGGGGAATGGATGTTCGAATGAGGGGAATGGATGTTCGAATGATGGGAATGGATGTGAGGATGAGAAGAATGGATGTTAGAATGAGGGGATTCGATGTTGGAATGAGAGGAATGGATGTTCCAATGAGGGGAATGGATGATAGAATCAAAGGAATGGAAGTTAGAATGAGGGGAATGGATGTTAGAATGAGGGAAATGGGAGTTAGAATGTGAGTAATGGATGTTAGAATGAGGGGAATGGATGTTAGAATGAGAGGAATGAATGTTAGAATGAGAGGAATGGATGTTAGAATGAGTGGAATTGCTGACAGAATGAGGGGAATCGATGTTAGAATCAAAGGAATGGATGCTAGAATGAGGGGAATGGATGTTAGAATGAGGGGAATGAATGAGACAATGAGGGGAATGGATGAGACAATGAGGGGAATGGATGAGACAATGAGGGGAATGGATGTTAGAATGAGGGGAAGGGATGTTAGAATGAGGGGAATGGTTGTTAGAAGGAGAGGAATGGATGTTAGAATGAGGGGAATGGATGTTCGAATGAGGGGAATGGATGTTAGAAGGAGAGGATGGATGTCAGAATGAGAGGAAAGAATGTTAGAATGAGAGGAATGGATGTTAGAATGTGAGGAATTGAAGTTTGAATGAGGGGAATGGATGTTAGAATGAGGGGAATGGATGACAGAATGAGGGGAATCGATGTTAGAATGAGGGGAATGGATGTGAGAATGAGAGGAATGGATGTTAGAATGAGAGGAATGGAAGTTTGAATGAGGAGAATGGATGTTAGAATGAGGGGAATGGATGACAGAATGAGGGGAATGGATGTTAGAATGTCGAGGAATGGATGTTAGAATGAGGGGAATGGATGTCAGAAGGAGAGGATTGGATGTCAAAATGAGGGGAATGGATGTTGGAATGAGGGGAATGGATATTGGAATGAGGGGAATGGATGTTAGAATGAGGGGAATGGATGTTAGAATGAGGGGAATGGATGTTAACATGAGGGGAATGGATGTTAAAATGAGGGGAATGGATATTGGAATGAGGGGAATGGATATTGGAATGAGGGGAATGGATGTTAGAATGAGGGGTATGGATGTTAGAATGAGGGGAATGGGTGTTAGAATGTGAGGAATGGATGTTAGAATGAGGGGAATGGATGTTAGAATGAGAGGAATGGATGTTAGAATGAGGGGAATGGATGTTAGAATGAGGGGAATGGATGTCAGAAGGAGAGGAATGGATGTCAAAATGAGGGGAATGGATGTTGGAATGAGGGGAATGGATATTGGAATGAGGGGAATGGATGTTAGAATGAGGGGAATGGATGTTAGAATGAGGGGAATGGATGTTAACATGAGGGGAATGGATGTTAAAATGAGGGGAATGGATATTGGAATGAGGGGAATGGATATTGGAATGAGGGGAATGGATGTTAGAATGAGGGGAATGGATGTTAGAATGAGGGGAATGGATATTGGAATGAGGGGAATGGATGTCAGAAGGAGAGGATGGATGTTAGAATGAAGGGAAAGGATGTTAGAATGAGAGGAATGGATGTTTGAATGAGGGGAATGGATGTTGGAATGAGAGGAATGGATGTTGGAATGAGGGGAATGGATATTGGAATGAGGGGAATGGATGTTGGAATGAGGGGAATATATGTTAGAATGAGGGGAATGGACGTGAGAATGAGGAGAATGGATGTTTCAATGAGAGGATTGGATGTTAGAATGAGGGGAATGGATGTCAGAAGGAGAGGATGGATGTTAGAATGAGGGGAAAGGATGTTAGAATGAGAGGAATGGATGTTTGAATGAGGGGAATGGATGTTGGAATGAGAGAAATGGATGTTCGAAAGAGGGGAATGGATGTTCGAATGAGGGGAATGGATGTTCGAATGAGGGGAATGGATGTTCGAATGAGGGGAATGGATGTTCGAATGAGGGGAATGGATGTTCGAATGAGGGGAATGGATGTTCGAAAGAGGGGAATGGATGTTCGAAAGAGGGGAATGGATGTTCGAAAGAGGGGAATGGATGTTCGAATGAGAGGAATGGATGTTAGAATGAGAGGAATGGATGTTAGAATGAGGGGAATGGATGTTCGAAAGAGGAGAATGGATGGTAGAATGAGGAGAACGGATGGTAGAATGAGGGGAATGGATGGTAGAATGAGGGGAATGGATGTTCGAATGAGGGGAATGGATGTTCGAATGAGGGGAATGGATGTGAGGATGAGAAGAATGGATGTTAGAATGAGGGGAATCGATGTTGGAATGAGAGGAATGGATGTTCCAATGAGGGGAATGGATGATAGAATCAAAGGAATGGAAGTTAGAATGAGGGGAATGGATGTTAGAATGAGGGAAATGGGAGTTAGAATGTGAGTAATGGATGTTAGAATGAGGGGAATGGATGTTAGAATGAGAGGAATGAATGTTAGAATGAGAGGAATGGATGTTAGAATGAGTGGAATTGCTGACAGAATGAGGGGAATCGATGTTAGAATCAAAGGAATGGATGCTAGAATGAGGGGAATGGATGTTAGAATGAGGGGAATGAATGAGACAATGAGGGGAATGGATGAGACAATGAGGGGAATGGATGAGACAATGAGGGGAATGGATGTTAGAATGAGGGGAAGGGATGTTAGAATGAGGGGAATGGTTGTTAGAAGGAGAGGATGGATGTCAGAATGAGAGGAAAGAATGTTAGAATGAGAGGAATGGATGTTAGAATGTGAGGAATTGAAGTTTGAATGAGGGGAATGGATGTTAGAATGAGGGGAATGGATGACAGAATGAGGGGAATCGATGTTAGAATGAGGGGAATGGATGTGAGAATGAGAGGAATGGATGTTAGAATGAGAGGAATGGAAGTTTGAATGAGGAGAATGGATGTTCGAATGAGGGGAATGGATGACGGAATGAGGGGAATGGATGTTAGAATGTCGAGGAATGGATGTTAGAATGAGGGGAATGGATGTTAGAATGAGGGGAATGCATGTTGGAATGAGAGGAATGGATGTTGGAATGAGAGGAATGGATGTTGGAATGAGAGGAATGGATGTTAGAATGAGGGGAATGGATGTTAGAATGAGGGGAATGGATGTTAGAATGAGGGGAATGCATGTTGGAATGAGAGGAATGGATGTTAAAATGAGGGGAATGGATATTGGAATGAGGGGAATGGATATTGGAATGAGGGGAATGGATGTTAGAATGAGGGGTATGGATGTTAGAATGAGGGGAATGGGTGTTAGAATGTGAGGAATGGATGTTAGAATGAGGGGAATGGATGTTAGAATGAGAGGAATGGATGTTAGAATGAGGGGAATGGATGTTAGAATGAGGGGAATGGATGTCAGAAGGAGAGGAATGGATGTCAAAATGAGGGGAATGGATGTTGGAATGAGGGGAATGGATATTGGAATGAGGGGAATGGATGTTAGAATGAGGGGAATGGATGTTAGAATGAGGGGAATGGATGTTAACATGAGGGGAATGGATGTTAAAATGAGGGGAATGGATATTGGAATGAGGGGAATGGATATTGGAATGAGGGGAATGGATGTTAGAATGAGGGGAATGGATGTTAGAATGAGGGGAATGGATATTGGAATGAGGGGAATGGATGTCAGAAGGAGAGGATGGATGTTAGAATGAAGGGAAAGGATGTTAGAATGAGAGGAATGGATGTTTGAATGAGGGGAATGGATGTTGGAATTAGAGGAATGGATGTTGGAATGAGGGGAATGGATATTGGAATGAGGGGAATGGATGTTGGAATGAGGGGAATATATGTTAGAATGAGGGGAATGGACGTGAGAATGAGGAGAATGGATGTTTCAATGAGAGGATTGGATGTTAGAATGAGGGGAATGGATGTCAGAAGGAGAGGATGGATGTTAGAATGAGGGGAAAGGATGTTGGAATGAGAGGAATGGATGTTTGAATGAGGGGAATGGATGTTGGAATGAGAGAAATGGATGTTCGAAAGAGGGGAATGGATGTTCGAATGAGGGGAATGGATGTTCGAATGAGGGGAATGGATGTTCGAATGAGGGGAATGGATGTTCGAATGAGGGGAATGGATGTTCGAATGAGGGGAATGGATGTTCGAAAGAGGGGAATGGATGTTCGAAAGAGGGGAATGGATGTTCGAAAGAGGGGAATGGATGTTCGAATGAGAGGAATGGATGTTAGAATGAGAGGAATGGATGTTAGAATGAGGGGAATGGATGTTCGAAAGAGGAGAATGGATGGTAGAATGAGGAGAACGGATGGTAGAATGAGGGGAATGGATGGTAGAATGAGGGGAATGGATGTTCGAATGAGGGGAATGGATGTTCGAATGAGGGGAATGGATGTTAGAATGAGAGGAATGAATGTTAGAATGAGAGGAATGGATGTTAGAATGAGTGGAATTGCTGACAGAATGAGGGGAATCGATGTTAGAATCAAAGGAATGGATGCTAGAATGAGGGGAATGGATGTTAGAATGAGGGGAATGAATGAGACAATGAGGGGAATGGATGAGACAATGAGGGGAATGGATGAGACAATGAGGGGAATGGATGTTAGAATGAGGGGAAGGGATGTTAGAATGAGGGGAATGGTTGTTAGAAGGAGAGGATGGATGTCAGAATGAGAGGAAAGAATGTTAGAATGAGAGGAATGGATGTCAGAAGGAGAGGATGGATGTTAGAATGAGGGGAAAGGATGTTAGAATGAGAGGAATGGATGTTTGAATGAGGGGAATGGATGTCAGAAGGAGAGGATGGATGTTAGAATGAGGGGAAAGGATGTTAGAATGAGAGGAATGGATGTTTGAATGAGGGGAATGGATGTTGGAATGAGAGAAATGGATGTTCGAAAGAGGGGAATGGATGTTCGAATGAGGGGAATGGATGTTCGAATGAGGGGAATGGATGTTCGAATGAGGGGAATGGATGTTCGAATGAGGGGAATGGATGTTCGAATGAGGGGAATGGATGTTCGAAAGAGGGGAATGGATGTTCGAAAGAGGGGAATGGATGTTCGAAAGAGGGGAATGGATGTTCGAATGAGAGGAATGGATGTTAGAATGAGAGGAATGGATGTTAGAATGAGGGGAATGGATGTTCGAAAGAGGAGAATGGATGGTAGAATGAGGAGAACGGATGGTAGAATGAGGGGAATGGATGTTCGAATGAGGGGAATGGATGTTCGAATGAGGGGAATGGATGTTCGAATGAGGGGAATGGATGTTAGAATGAGAGGAATGAATGTTAGAATGAGAGGAATGGATGTTAGAATGAGTGGAATTGCTGACAGAATGAGGGGAATCGATGTTAGAATCAAAGGAATGGATGCTAGAATGAGGGGAATGGATGTTGGAATGAGGGGAATGGATGTTGGAATGAGAGGAATGGATGTTGGAATGAGGGGAATGGATATTGGAATGAGGGGAATGGATGTTGGAATGAGGGGAATATATGTTAGAATGAGGGGAATGGACGTGAGAATGAGGAGAATGGATGTTTCAATGAGAGGATTGGATGTTAGAATGAGGGGAATGGATGTCAGAAGGAGAGGATGGATGTTAGAATGAGGGGAAAGGATGTTGGAATGAGAGGAATGGATGTTTGAATGAGGGGAATGGATGTTGGAATGAGAGAAATGGATGTTCGAAAGAGGGGAATGGATGTTCGAATGAGGGGAATGGATGTTCGAATGAGGGGAATGGATGTTCGAATGAGGGGAATGGATGTTCGAATGAGGGGAATGGATGTTCGAAAGAGGGGAATGGATGTTCGAAAGAGGGGAATGGATGTTCGAAAGAGGGGAATGGATGTTCGAATGAGAGGAATGGATGTTAGAATGAGAGGAATGGATGTTAGAATGAGGGGAATGGATGTTCGAAAGAGGAGAATGGATGGTAGAATGAGGAGAACGGATGGTAGAATGAGGGGAATGGATGGTAGAATGAGGGGAATGGATGTTCGAATGAGGGGAATGGATGTTCGAATGAGGGGAATGGATGTTAGAATGAGAGGAATGAATGTTAGAATGAGAGGAATGGATGTTAGAATGAGTGGAATTGCTGACAGAATGAGGGGAATCGATGTTAGAATCAAAGGAATGGATGCTAGAATGAGGGGAATGGATGTTAGAATGAGGGGAATGGATGTTGGAATGAGAGGAATGGATGTTGGAATGAGGGGAATGGATATTGGAATGAGGGGAATGGATGTTGGAATGAGGGGAATATATGTTAGAATGAGGGGAATGGACGTGAGAATGAGGAGAATGGATGTTTCAATGAGAGGATTGGATGTTAGAATGAGGGGAATGGATGTCAGAAGGAGAGGATGGATGTTAGAATGAGGGGAAAGGATGTTGGAATGAGAGGAATGGATGTTTGAATGAGGGGAATGGATGTTGGAATGAGAGAAATGGATGTTCGAAAGAGGGGAATGGATGTTCGAATGAGGGGAATGGATGTTCGAATGAGGGGAATGGATGTTCGAATGAGGGGAATGGATGTTCGAATGAGGGGAATGGATGTTCGAATGAGGGGAATGGATGTTCGAAAGAGGGGAATGGATGTTCGAAAGAGGGGAATGGATGTTCGAAAGAGGGGAATGGATGTTCGAATGAGAGGAATGGATGTTAGAATGAGAGGAATGGATGTTAGAATGAGGGGAATGGATGTTCGAAAGAGGAGAATGGATGGTAGAATGAGGAGAACGGATGGTAGAATGAGGGGAATGGATGGTAGAATGAGGGGAATGGATGTTCGAATGAGGGGAATGGATGTTCGAATGAGGGGAATGGATGTTAGAATGAGAGGAATGAATGTTAGAATGAGAGGAATGGATGTTAGAATGAGTGGAATTGCTGACAGAATGAGGGGAATCGATGTTAGAATCAAAGGAATGGATGCTAGAATGAGGGGAATGGATGTTAGAATGAGGGGAATGAATGAGACAATGAGGGGAATGGATGAGACAATGAGGGGAATGGATGAGACAATGAGGGGAATGGATGTTAGAATGAGGGGAAGGGATGTTAGAATGAGGGGAATGGTTGTTAGAAGGAGAGGATGGATGTCAGAATGAGAGGAAAGAATGTTAGAATGAGAGGAATGGATGTCAGAAGGAGAGGATGGATGTTAGAATGAGGGGAAAGGATGTTAGAATGAGAGGAATGGATGTTTGAATGAGGGGAATGGATGTCAGAAGGAGAGGATGGATGTTAGAATGAGGGGAAAGGATGTTAGAATGAGAGGAATGGATGTTTGAATGAGGGGAATGGATGTTGGAATGAGAGAAATGGATGTTCGAAAGAGGGGAATGGATGTTCGAATGAGGGGAATGGATGTTCGAATGAGGGGAATGGATGTTCGAATGAGGGGAATGGATGTTCGAATGAGGGGAATGGATGTTCGAATGAGGGGAATGGATGTTCGAAAGAGGGGAATGGATGTTCGAAAGAGGGGAATGGATGTTCGAAAGAGGGGAATGGATGTTCGAATGAGAGGAATGGATGTTAGAATGAGAGGAATGTATGTTAGAATGAGGGGAATGGATGTTCGAAAGAGGAGAATGGATGGTAGAATGAGGAGAACGGATGGTAGAATGAGGGGAATGGATGGTAGAATGAGGGGAATGGATGTTCGAATGAGGGGAATGGATGTTCGAATGAGGGGAATGGATGTTAGAATGAGAGGAATGAATGTTAGAATGAGAGGAATGGATGTTAGAATGAGTGGAATTGCTGACAGAATGAGGGGAATCGATGTTAGAATCAAAGGAATGGATGCTAGAATGAGGGGAATGGATGTTAGAATGAGGGGAATGGATGTTCGAATGAGGGGAATGGATGTTCGAATGAGGGGAATGGATGTTAGAATGAGAGGAATGAATGTTAGAATGAGAGGAATGGATGTTAGAATGAGTGGAATTGCTGACAGAATGAGGGGAATCGATGTTAGAATCAAAGGAATGGATGCTAGAATGAGGGGAATGGATGTTAGAATGAGGGGAATGAATGAGACAATGAGGGGAATGGATGAGACAATGAGGGGAATGGATGAGACAATGAGGGGAATGGATGTTAGAATGAGGGGAAGGGATGTTAGAATGAGGGGAATGGTTGTTAGAAGGAGAGGATGGATGTCAGAATGAGAGGAAAGAATGTTAGAATGAGAGGAATGGATGTTAGAATGTGAGGAATTGAAGTTTGAATGAGGGGAATGGATGTTAGAATGAGGGGAATGGATGACAGAATGAGGGGAATCGATGTTAGAATGAGGGGAATGGATGTGAGAATGAGAGGAATGGATGTTAGAATGAGAGGAATGGAAGTTTGAATGAGGAGAATGGATGTTCGAATGAGGGGAATGGATGACGGAATGAGGGGAATGGATGTTAGAATGTCGAGGAATGGATGTTAGAATGAGGGGAATGGATGTTAGAATGAGAGGAATGGATGTTAGAATGAGGGGAATGGATGTTAGAATGAGGGGAATGCATGTTGGAATGAGAGGAATGGATGTTGGAATGAGAGGAATGGATGTTGGAATGAGAGGAATGGATGTTAGAATGAGGGGAATGGATGTTAGAATGAGGGGAATGGATGTTAGAATGAGGGGAATGCATGTTGGAATGAGAGGAATGGATGTTAGAATGAGAGGAATGGATGTTAGAATGAGGAGAACGGATGGTAGAATGAGGGGAATGGATGTTGCAATGAGAGGAATAGATGTTCGAATGAGGGGAATGGATGTTCGAATGAGGGGAATGGATGTGAGGATGCGAAGAATGGATGTTTGAATGAGAGGAATGGATGTTAGAATGAGAGGAATGGATGTTAGAATGAGGGGAAAGGATGTTAGAATGAGGGGAAAGGATGTTAGAATGAGGGGAATGGATGTTCGAATGAGGGGAATGGATGTTAGAATGAGGGGAATGGATGTTAGAATGAGGGGAATGGATGTTAACATGAGGGGAATGGATGTTAAAATGAGGGGAATGGATATTGGAATGAGGGGAATGGATATTGGAATGAGGGGAATGGATGTTAGAATGAGGGGAATGGATGTTAGAATGAGGGGAATGGATATTGGAATGAGGGGAATGGATGTCAGAAGGAGAGGATGGATGTTAGAATGAAGGGAAAGGATGTTAGAATGAGAGGAATGGATGTTTGAATGAGGGGAATGGATGTTGGAATTAGAGGAATGGATGTTGGAATGAGGGGAATGGATATTGGAATGAGGGGAATGGATGTTGGAATGAGGGGAATATATGTTAGAATGAGGGGAATGGACGTGAGAATGAGGAGAATGGATGTTTCAATGAGAGGATTGGATGTTAGAATGAGAGGAATGAATGTTAGAATGAGAGGAATGGATGTTAGAATGAGTGGAATTGCTGACAGAATGAGGGGAATCGATGTTAGAATCAAAGGAATGGATGCTAGAATGAGGGGAATGGATGTTAGAATGAGGGGAATGAATGAGACAATGAGGGGAATGGATGAGACAATGAGGGGAATGGATGAGACAATGAGGGGAATGGATGTTAGAATGAGGGGAAGGGATGTTAGAATGAGGGGAATGGTTGTTAGAAGGAGAGGATGGATGTCAGAATGAGAGGAAAGAATGTTAGAATGAGAGGAATGGATGTTAGAATGTGAGGAATTGAAGTTTGAATGAGGGGAATGGATGTTAGAATGAGGGGAATGGATGACAGAATGAGGGGAATCGATGTTAGAATGAGGGGAATGGATGTGAGAATGAGAGGAATGGATGTTAGAATGAGAGGAATGGAAGTTTGAATGAGGAGAATGGATGTTCGAATGAGGGGAATGGATGACGGAATGAGGGGAATGGATGTTAGAATGTCGAGGAATGGATGTTAGAATGAGGGGAATGGATGTTAGAATGAGAGGAATGGATGTTAGAATGAGGGGAATGGATGTTAGAATGAGGGGAATGCATGTTGGAATGAGAGGAATGGATGTTGGAATGAGAGGAATGGATGTTGGAATGAGAGGAATGGATGTTAGAATGAGGGGAATGGATGTTAGAATGAGGGGAATGGATGTTAGAATGAGGGGAATGCATGTTGGAATGAGAGGAATGGATGTTAAAATGAGGGGAATGGATATTGGAATGAGGGGAATGGATATTGGAATGAGGGGAATGGATGTTAGAATGAGGGGTATGGATGTTAGAATGAGGGGAATGGGTGTTAGAATGTGAGGAATGGATGTTAGAATGAGGGGAATGGATGTTAGAATGAGAGGAATGGATGTTAGAATGAGGGGAATGGATGTTAGAATGAGGGGAATGGATGTCAGAAGGAGAGGAATGGATGTCAAAATGAGGGGAATGGATGTTGGAATGAGGGGAATGGATATTGGAATGAGGGGAATGGATGTTAGAATGAGGGGAATGGATGTTAGAATGAGGGGAATGGATGTTAACATGAGGGGAATGGATGTTAAAATGAGGGGAATGGATATTGGAATGAGGGGAATGGATATTGGAATGAGGGGAATGGATGTTAGAATGAGGGGAATGGATGTTAGAATGAGGGGAATGGATATTGGAATGAGGGGAATGGATGTCAGAAGGAGAGGATGGATGTTAGAATGAAGGGAAAGGATGTTAGAATGAGAGGAATGGATGTTTGAATGAGGGGAATGGATGTTGGAATTAGAGGAATGGATGTTGGAATGAGGGGAATGGATATTGGAATGAGGGGAATGGATGTTGGAATGAGGGGAATATATGTTAGAATGAGGGGAATGGACGTGAGAATGAGGAGAATGGATGTTTCAATGAGAGGATTGGATGTTAGAATGAGGGGAATGGATGTCAGAAGGAGAGGATGGATGTTAGAATGAGGGGAAAGGATGTTGGAATGAGAGGAATGGATGTTTGAATGAGGGGAATGGATGTTGGAATGAGAGAAATGGATGTTCGAAAGAGGGGAATGGATGTTCGAATGAGGGGAATGGATGTTCGAATGAGGGGAATGGATGTTCGAATGAGGGGAATGGATGTTCGAATGAGGGGAATGGATGTTCGAATGAGGGGAATGGATGTTCGAAAGAGGGGAATGGATGTTCGAAAGAGGGGAATGGATGTTCGAAAGAGGGGAATGGATGTTCGAATGAGAGGAATGGATGTTAGAATGAGAGGAATGGATGTTAGAATGAGGGGAATGGATGTTCGAAAGAGGAGAATGGATGGTAGAATGAGGAGAACGGATGGTAGAATGAGGGGAATGGATGGTAGAATGAGGGGAATGGATGTTCGAATGAGGGGAATGGATGTTCGAATGAGGGGAATGGATGTTAGAATGAGAGGAATGAATGTTAGAATGAGAGGAATGGATGTTAGAATGAGTGGAATTGCTGACAGAATGAGGGGAATCGATGTTAGAATCAAAGGAATGGATGCTAGAATGAGGGGAATGGATGTTAGAATGAGGGGAATGAATGAGACAATGAGGGGAATGGATGAGACAATGAGGGGAATGGATGAGACAATGAGGGGAATGGATGTTAGAATGAGGGGAAGGGATGTTAGAATGAGGGGAATGGTTGTTAGAAGGAGAGGATGGATGTCAGAATGAGAGGAAAGAATGTTAGAATGAGAGGAATGGATGTCAGAAGGAGAGGATGGATGTTAGAATGAGGGGAAAGGATGTTAGAATGAGAGGAATGGATGTTTGAATGAGGGGAATGGATGTCAGAAGGAGAGGATGGATGTTAGAATGAGGGGAAAGGATGTTAGAATGAGAGGAATGGATGTTTGAATGAGGGGAATGGATGTTGGAATGAGAGAAATGGATGTTCGAAAGAGGGGAATGGATGTTCGAATGAGGGGAATGGATGTTCGAATGAGGGGAATGGATGTTCGAATGAGGGGAATGGATGTTCGAATGAGGGGAATGGATGTTCGAATGAGGGGAATGGATGTTCGAAAGAGGGGAATGGATGTTCGAAAGAGGGGAATGGATGTTCGAAAGAGGGGAATGGATGTTCGAATGAGAGGAATGGATGTTAGAATGAGAGGAATGGATGTTAGAATGAGGGGAATGGATGTTCGAAAGAGGAGAATGGATGGTAGAATGAGGAGAACGGATGGTAGAATGAGGGGAATGGATGTTCGAATGAGGGGAATGGATGTTCGAATGAGGGGAATGGATGTTCGAATGAGGGGAATGGATGTTAGAATGAGAGGAATGAATGTTAGAATGAGAGGAATGGATGTTAGAATGAGTGGAATTGCTGACAGAATGAGGGGAATCGATGTTAGAATCAAAGGAATGGATGCTAGAATGAGGGGAATGGATGTTAGAATGAGGGGAATGGATGTTGGAATGAGAGGAATGGATGTTGGAATGAGGGGAATGGATATTGGAATGAGGGGAATGGATGTTGGAATGAGGGGAATATATGTTAGAATGAGGGGAATGGACGTGAGAATGAGGAGAATGGATGTTTCAATGAGAGGATTGGATGTTAGAATGAGGGGAATGGATGTCAGAAGGAGAGGATGGATGTTAGAATGAGGGGAAAGGATGTTGGAATGAGAGGAATGGATGTTTGAATGAGGGGAATGGATGTTGGAATGAGAGAAATGGATGTTCGAAAGAGGGGAATGGATGTTCGAATGAGGGGAATGGATGTTCGAATGAGGGGAATGGATGTTCGAATGAGGGGAATGGATGTTCGAATGAGGGGAATGGATGTTCGAATGAGGGGAATGGATGTTCGAAAGAGGGGAATGGATGTTCGAAAGAGGGGAATGGATGTTCGAAAGAGGGGAATGGATGTTCGAATGAGAGGAATGGATGTTAGAATGAGAGGAATGGATGTTAGAATGAGGGGAATGGATGTTCGAAAGAGGAGAATGGATGGTAGAATGAGGAGAACGGATGGTAGAATGAGGGGAATGGATGGTAGAATGAGGGGAATGGATGTTCGAATGAGGGGAATGGATGTTCGAATGAGGGGAATGGATGTTAGAATGAGAGGAATGAATGTTAGAATGAGAGGAATGGATGTTAGAATGAGTGGAATTGCTGACAGAATGAGGGGAATCGATGTTAGAATCAAAGGAATGGATGCTAGAATGAGGGGAATGGATGTTAGAATGAGGGGAATGGATGTTGGAATGAGAGGAATGGATGTTGGAATGAGGGGAATGGATATTGGAATGAGGGGAATGGATGTTGGAATGAGGGGAATATATGTTAGAATGAGGGGAATGGACGTGAGAATGAGGAGAATGGATGTTTCAATGAGAGGATTGGATGTTAGAATGAGGGGAATGGATGTCAGAAGGAGAGGATGGATGTTAGAATGAGGGGAAAGGATGTTGGAATGAGAGGAATGGATGTTTGAATGAGGGGAATGGATGTTGGAATGAGAGAAATGGATGTTCGAAAGAGGGGAATGGATGTTCGAATGAGGGGAATGGATGTTCGAATGAGGGGAATGGATGTTCGAATGAGGGGAATGGATGTTCGAATGAGGGGAATGGATGTTCGAATGAGGGGAATGGATGTTCGAAAGAGGGGAATGGATGTTCGAAAGAGGGGAATGGATGTTCGAAAGAGGGGAATGGATGTTCGAATGAGAGGAATGGATGTTAGAATGAGAGGAATGGATGTTAGAATGAGGGGAATGGATGTTCGAAAGAGGAGAATGGATGGTAGAATGAGGAGAACGGATGGTAGAATGAGGGGAATGGATGGTAGAATGAGGGGAATGGATGTTCGAATGAGGGGAATGGATGTTCGAATGAGGGGAATGGATGTTAGAATGAGAGGAATGAATGTTAGAATGAGAGGAATGGATGTTAGAATGAGTGGAATTGCTGACAGAATGAGGGGAATCGATGTTAGAATCAAAGGAATGGATGCTAGAATGAGGGGAATGGATGTTAGAATGAGGGGAATGAATGAGACAATGAGGGGAATGGATGAGACAATGAGGGGAATGGATGAGACAATGAGGGGAATGGATGTTAGAATGAGGGGAAGGGATGTTAGAATGAGGGGAATGGTTGTTAGAAGGAGAGGATGGATGTCAGAATGAGAGGAAAGAATGTTAGAATGAGAGGAATGGATGTCAGAAGGAGAGGATGGATGTTAGAATGAGGGGAAAGGATGTTAGAATGAGAGGAATGGATGTTTGAATGAGGGGAATGGATGTCAGAAGGAGAGGATGGATGTTAGAATGAGGGGAAAGGATGTTAGAATGAGAGGAATGGATGTTTGAATGAGGGGAATGGATGTTGGAATGAGAGAAATGGATGTTCGAAAGAGGGGAATGGATGTTCGAATGAGGGGAATGGATGTTCGAATGAGGGGAATGGATGTTCGAATGAGGGGAATGGATGTTCGAATGAGGGGAATGGATGTTCGAATGAGGGGAATGGATGTTCGAAAGAGGGGAATGGATGTTCGAAAGAGGGGAATGGATGTTCGAAAGAGGGGAATGGATGTTCGAATGAGAGGAATGGATGTTAGAATGAGAGGAATGTATGTTAGAATGAGGGGAATGGATGTTCGAAAGAGGAGAATGGATGGTAGAATGAGGAGAACGGATGGTAGAATGAGGGGAATGGATGGTAGAATGAGGGGAATGGATGTTCGAATGAGGGGAATGGATGTTCGAATGAGGGGAATGGATGTTAGAATGAGAGGAATGAATGTTAGAATGAGAGGAATGGATGTTAGAATGAGTGGAATTGCTGACAGAATGAGGGGAATCGATGTTAGAATCAAAGGAATGGATGCTAGAATGAGGGGAATGGATGTTAGAATGAGGGGAATGGATGTTCGAATGAGGGGAATGGATGTTCGAATGAGGGGAATGGATGTTAGAATGAGAGGAATGAATGTTAGAATGAGAGGAATGGATGTTAGAATGAGTGGAATTGCTGACAGAATGAGGGGAATCGATGTTAGAATCAAAGGAATGGATGCTAGAATGAGGGGAATGGATGTTAGAATGAGGGGAATGAATGAGACAATGAGGGGAATGGATGAGACAATGAGGGGAATGGATGAGACAATGAGGGGAATGGATGTTAGAATGAGGGGAAGGGATGTTAGAATGAGGGGAATAGTTGTTAGAAGGAGAGGATGGATGTCAGAATGAGAGGAAAGAATGTTAGAATGAGAGGAATGGATGTTAGAATGTGAGGAATTGAAGTTTGAATGAGGGGAATGGATGTTAGAATGAGGGGAATGGATGACAGAATGAGGGGAATCGATGTTAGAATGAGGGGAATGGATGTGAGAATGAGAGGAATGGATGTTAGAATGAGAGGAATGGAAGTTTGAATGAGGAGAATGGATGTTCGAATGAGGGGAATGGATGACGGAATGAGGGGAATGGATGTTAGAATGTGGGGAATGGATGTTAGAATGTGGGGAATGGATGTTAGAATGTCGAGGAATGGATGTTAGAATGAGGGGAATGGATGTTAGAATGAGAGGAATGGATGTTAGAATGAGGGGAATGGATGTTAGAATGAGGGGAATGGATGTTAGAATGAGGGGAATGCATGTTGGAATGAGAGGAATGGATGTTAGAATGAGAGGAATGGATGTTAGAATGAGGAGAACGGATGGTAGAATGAGGGGAATGGATGTTGCAATGAGAGGAATAGATGTTCGAATGAGGGGAATGGATGTTCGAATGAGGGGAATGGATGTGAGGATGCGAAGAATGGATGTTTGAATGAGAGGAATGGATGTTAGAATGAGAGGAATGGATGTTAGAATGAGGGGAAAGGATGTTAGAATGAGGGGAAAGGATGTTAGAATGAGGGGAATGGATGTTCGAATGAGGGGAATGGATGTTAGAATGAGGGGAATGGATGTTAGAATGAGGGGAATGGATGTTAACATGAGGGGAATGGATGTTAAAATGAGGGGAATGGATATTGGAATGAGGGGAATGGATATTGGAATGAGGGGAATGGATGTTAGAATGAGGGGAATGGATGTTAGAATGAGGGGAATGGATATTGGAATGAGGGGAATGGATGTCAGAAGGAGAGGATGGATGTTAGAATGAAGGGAAAGGATGTTAGAATGAGAGGAATGGATGTTTGAATGAGGGGAATGGATGTTGGAATTAGAGGAATGGATGTTGGAATGAGGGGAATGGATATTGGAATGAGGGGAATGGATGTTGGAATGAGGGGAATATATGTTAGAATGAGGGGAATGGACGTGAGAATGAGGAGAATGGATGTTTCAATGAGAGGATTGGATGTTAGAATGAGGGGAATGGATGTCAGAAGGAGAGGATGGATGTTAGAATGAGGGGAAAGGATGTTGGAATGAGAGGAATGGATGTTTGAATGAGGGGAATGGATGTTGGAATGAGAGAAATGGATGTTCGAAAGAGGGGAATGGATGTTCGAATGAGGGGAATGGATGTTCGAATGAGGGGAATGGATGTTCGAATGAGGGGAATGGATGTTCGAATGAGGGGAATGGATGTTCGAATGAGGGGAATGGATGTTCGAAAGAGGGGAATGGATGTTCGAAAGAGGGGAATGGATGTTCGAAAGAGGGGAATGGATGTTCGAATGAGAGGAATGGATGTTAGAATGAGAGGAATGGATGTTAGAATGAGGGGAATGGATGTTCGAAAGAGGAGAATGGATGGTAGAATGAGGAGAACGGATGGTAGAATGAGGGGAATGGATGGTAGAATGAGGGGAATGGATGTTCGAATGAGGGGAATGGATGTTAGAATGAGTGGAATTGCTGACAGAATGAGGGGAATCGATGTTAGAATCAAAGGAATGGATGCTAGAATGAGGGGAATGGATGTTAGAATGAGGGGAATGAATGAGACAATGAGGGGAATGGATGAGACAATGAGGGGAATGGATGAGACAATGAGGGGAATGGATGTTAGAATGAGGGGAAGGGATGTTAGAATGAGGGGAATGGTTGTTAGAAGGAGAGGATGGATGTCAGAATGAGAGGAAAGAATGTTAGAATGAGAGGAATGGATGTCAGAAGGAGAGGATGGATGTTAGAATGAGGGGAAAGGATGTTAGAATGAGAGGAATGGATGTTTGAATGAGGGGAATGGATGTCAGAAGGAGAGGATGGATGTTAGAATGAGGGGAAAGGATGTTAGAATGAGAGGAATGGATGTTTGAATGAGGGGAATGGATGTTGGAATGAGAGAAATGGATGTTCGAAAGAGGGGAATGGATGTTCGAATGAGGGGAATGGATGTTCGAATGAGGGGAATGGATGTTCGAATGAGGGGAATGGATGTTCGAATGAGGGGAATGGATGTTCGAATGAGGGGAATGGATGTTCGAAAGAGGGGAATGGATGTTCGAAAGAGGGGAATGGATGTTCGAAAGAGGGGAATGGATGTTCGAATGAGAGGAATGGATGTTAGAATGAGAGGAATGGATGTTAGAATGAGGGGAATGGATGTTCGAAAGAGGAGAATGGATGGTAGAATGAGGAGAACGGATGGTAGAATGAGGGGAATGGATGTTCGAATGAGGGGAATGGATGTTCGAATGAGGGGAATGGATGTTCGAATGAGGGGAATGGATGTTAGAATGAGAGGAATGAATGTTAGAATGAGAGGAATGGATGTTAGAATGAGTGGAATTGCTGACAGAATGAGGGGAATCGATGTTAGAATCAAAGGAATGGATGCTAGAATGAGGGGAATGGATGTTAGAATGAGGGGAATGGATGTTGGAATGAGAGGAATGGATGTTGGAATGAGGGGAATGGATATTGGAATGAGGGGAATGGATGTTAGAATGAGTGGAATTGCTGACAGAATGAGGGGAATCGATGTTAGAATCAAAGGAATGGATGCTAGAATGAGGGGAATGGATGTTAGAATGAGGGGAATGAATGAGACAATGAGGGGAATGGATGAGACAATGAGGGGAATGGATGAGACAATGAGGGGAATGGATGTTAGAATGAGGGGAAGGGATGTTAGAATGAGGGGAATGGTTGTTAGAAGGAGAGGATGGATGTCAGAATGAGAGGAAAGAATGTTAGAATGAGAGGAATGGATGTTAGAATGTGAGGAATTGAAGTTTGAATGAGGGGAATGGATGTTAGAATGAGGGGAATGGATGACAGAATGAGGGGAATCGATGTTAGAATGAGGGGAATGGATGTGAGAATGAGAGGAATGGATGTTAGAATGAGAGGAATGGAAGTTTGAATGAGGAGAATGGATGTTCGAATGAGGGGAATGGATGACGGAATGAGGGGAATGGATGTTAGAATGTCGAGGAATGGATGTTAGAATGAGGGGAATGGATGTTAGAATGAGAGGAATGGATGTTAGAATGAGGGGAATGGATGTTAGAATGAGGGGAATGCATGTTGGAATGAGAGGAATGGATGTTGGAATGAGAGGAATGGATGTTGGAATGAGAGGAATGGATGTTAGAATGAGGGGAATGGATGTTAGAATGAGGGGAATGGATGTTAGAATGAGGGGAATGCATGTTGGAATGAGAGGAATGGATGTTAGAATGAGAGGAATGGATGTTAGAATGAGGAGAACGGATGGTAGAATGAGGGGAATGGATGTTGCAATGAGAGGAATAGATGTTCGAATGAGGGGAATGGATGTTCGAATGAGGGGAATGGATGTGAGGATGCGA
Source organism: Heptranchias perlo (assembly GCF_035084215.1). Taxonomy (NCBI): domain Eukaryota; kingdom Metazoa; phylum Chordata; class Chondrichthyes; order Hexanchiformes; family Hexanchidae; genus Heptranchias; species Heptranchias perlo. The sequence goes on from NW_027139211.1 coordinate 522,606, forward strand.
AGAATGGATGTTTGAATGAGAGGAATGGATGTTAGAATGAGAGGAATGGATGTTAGAATGAGGGGAAAGGATGTTAGAATGAGGGGAAAGGATGTTAGAATGAGGGGAATGGATGTTCGAATGAGGGGAATGGATGTTAGAATGAGGGGAATGGATGTTAGAATGAGGGGAATGGATGTTAACATGAGGGGAATGGATGTTAAAATGAGGGGAATGGATATTGGAATGAGGGGAATGGATATTGGAATGAGGGGAATGGATGTTAGAATGAGGGGAATGGATGTTAGAATGAGGGGAATGGATATTGGAATGAGGGGAATGGATGTCAGAAGGAGAGGATGGATGTTAGAATGAAGGGAAAGGATGTTAGAATGAGAGGAATGGATGTTTGAATGAGGGGAATGGATGTTGGAATTAGAGGAATGGATGTTGGAATGAGGGGAATGGATATTGGAATGAGGGGAATGGATGTTGGAATGAGGGGAATATATGTTAGAATGAGGGGAATGGACGTGAGAATGAGGAGAATGGATGTTTCAATGAGAGGATTGGATGTTAGAATGAGGGGAATGGATGTCAGAAGGAGAGGATGGATGTTAGAATGAGGGGAAAGGATGTTGGAATGAGAGGAATGGATGTTTGAATGAGGGGAATGGATGTTGGAATGAGAGAAATGGATGTTCGAAAGAGGGGAATGGATGTTCGAATGAGGGGAATGGATGTTCGAATGAGGGGAATGGATGTTCGAATGAGGGGAATGGATGTTCGAATGAGGGGAATGGATGTTCGAATGAGGGGAATGGATGTTCGAAAGAGGGGAATGGATGTTCGAAAGAGGGGAATGGATGTTCGAAAGAGGGGAATGGATGTTCGAATGAGAGGAATGGATGTTAGAATGAGAGGAATGGATGTTAGAATGAGGGGAATGGATGTTCGAAAGAGGAGAATGGATGGTAGAATGAGGAGAACGGATGGTAGAATGAGGGGAATGGATGGTAGAATGAGGGGAATGGATGTTCGAATGAGGGGAATGGATGTTAGAATGAGTGGAATTGCTGACAGAATGAGGGGAATCGATGTTAGAATCAAAGGAATGGATGCTAGAATGAGGGGAATGGATGTTAGAATGAGGGGAATGAATGAGACAATGAGGGGAATGGATGAGACAATGAGGGGAATGGATGAGACAATGAGGGGAATGGATGTTAGAATGAGGGGAAGGGATGTTAGAATGAGGGGAATGGTTGTTAGAAGGAGAGGATGGATGTCAGAATGAGAGGAAAGAATGTTAGAATGAGAGGAATGGATGTCAGAAGGAGAGGATGGATGTTAGAATGAGGGGAAAGGATGTTAGAATGAGAGGAATGGATGTTTGAATGAGGGGAATGGATGTCAGAAGGAGAGGATGGATGTTAGAATGAGGGGAAAGGATGTTAGAATGAGAGGAATGGATGTTTGAATGAGGGGAATGGATGTTGGAATGAGAGAAATGGATGTTCGAAAGAGGGGAATGGATGTTCGAATGAGGGGAATGGATGTTCGAATGAGGGGAATGGATGTTCGAATGAGGGGAATGGATGTTCGAATGAGGGGAATGGATGTTCGAATGAGGGGAATGGATGTTCGAAAGAGGGGAATGGATGTTCGAAAGAGGGGAATGGATGTTCGAAAGAGGGGAATGGATGTTCGAATGAGAGGAATGGATGTTAGAATGAGAGGAATGGATGTTAGAATGAGGGGAATGGATGTTCGAAAGAGGAGAATGGATGGTAGAATGAGGAGAACGGATGGTAGAATGAGGGGAATGGATGTTCGAATGAGGGGAATGGATGTTCGAATGAGGGGAATGGATGTTCGAATGAGGGGAATGGATGTTAGAATGAGAGGAATGAATGTTAGAATGAGAGGAATGGATGTTAGAATGAGTGGAATTGCTGACAGAATGAGGGGAATCGATGTTAGAATCAAAGGAATGGATGCTAGAATGAGGGGAATGGATGTTAGAATGAGGGGAATGGATGTTGGAATGAGAGGAATGGATGTTGGAATGAGGGGAATGGATATTGGAATGAGGGGAATGGATGTTGGAATGAGGGGAATATATGTTAGAATGAGGGGAATGGACGTGAGAATGAGGAGAATGGATGTTTCAATGAGAGGATTGGATGTTAGAATGAGGGGAATGGATGTCAGAAGGAGAGGATGGATGTTAGAATGAGGGGAAAGGATGTTGGAATGAGAGGAATGGATGTTTGAATGAGGGGAATGGATGTTGGAATGAGAGAAATGGATGTTCGAAAGAGGGGAATGGATGTTCGAATGAGGGGAATGGATGTTCGAATGAGGGGAATGGATGTTCGAATGAGGGGAATGGATGTTCGAATGAGGGGAATGGATGTTCGAATGAGGGGAATGGATGTTCGAAAGAGGGGAATGGATGTTCGAAAGAGGGGAATGGATGTTCGAAAGAGGGGAATGGATGTTCGAATGAGAGGAATGGATGTTAGAATGAGAGGAATGGATGTTAGAATGAGGGGAATGGATGTTCGAAAGAGGAGAATGGATGGTAGAATGAGGAGAACGGATGGTAGAATGAGGGGAATGGATGGTAGAATGAGGGGAATGGATGTTCGAATGAGGGGAATGGATGTTCGAATGAGGGGAATGGATGTTAGAATGAGAGGAATGAATGTTAGAATGAGAGGAATGGATGTTAGAATGAGTGGAATTGCTGACAGAATGAGGGGAATCGATGTTAGAATCAAAGGAATGGATGCTAGAATGAGGGGAATGGATGTTAGAATGAGGGGAATGAATGAGACAATGAGGGGAATGGATGAGACAATGAGGGGAATGGATGAGACAATGAGGGGAATGGATGTTAGAATGAGGGGAAGGGATGTTAGAATGAGGGGAATGGTTGTTAGAAGGAGAGGATGGATGTCAGAATGAGAGGAAAGAATGTTAGAATGAGAGGAATGGATGTCAGAAGGAGAGGATGGATGTTAGAATGAGGGGAAAGGATGTTAGAATGAGAGGAATGGATGTTTGAATGAGGGGAATGGATGTCAGAAGGAGAGGATGGATGTTAGAATGAGGGGAAAGGATGTTAGAATGAGAGGAATGGATGTTTGAATGAGGGGAATGGATGTTGGAATGAGAGAAATGGATGTTCGAAAGAGGGGAATGGATGTTCGAATGAGGGGAATGGATGTTCGAATGAGGGGAATGGATGTTCGAATGAGGGGAATGGATGTTCGAATGAGGGGAATGGATGTTCGAATGAGGGGAATGGATGTTCGAAAGAGGGGAATGGATGTTCGAAAGAGGGGAATGGATGTTCGAAAGAGGGGAATGGATGTTCGAATGAGAGGAATGGATGTTAGAATGAGAGGAATGGATGTTAGAATGAGGGGAATGGATGTTCGAAAGAGGAGAATGGATGGTAGAATGAGGAGAACGGATGGTAGAATGAGGGGAATGGATGGTAGAATGAGGGGAATGGATGTTCGAATGAGGGGAATGGATGTTCGAATGAGGGGAATGGATGTTAGAATGAGAGGAATGAATGTTAGAATGAGAGGAATGGATGTTAGAATGAGTGGAATTGCTGACAGAATGAGGGGAATCGATGTTAGAATCAAAGGAATGGATGCTAGAATGAGGGGAATGGATGTTAGAATGAGGGGAATGGATGTTCGAATGAGGGGAATGGATGTTCGAATGAGGGGAATGGATGTTAGAATGAGAGGAATGAATGTTAGAATGAGAGGAATGGATGTTAGAATGAGTGGAATTGCTGACAGAATGAGGGGAATCGATGTTAGAATCAAAGGAATGGATGCTAGAATGAGGGGAATGGATGTTAGAATGAGGGGAATGAATGAGACAATGAGGGGAATGGATGAGACAATGAGGGGAATGGATGAGACAATGAGGGGAATGGATGTTAGAATGAGGGGAAGGGATGTTAGAATGAGGGGAATGGTTGTTAGAAGGAGAGGATGGATGTCAGAATGAGAGGAAAGAATGTTAGAATGAGAGGAATGGATGTTAGAATGTGAGGAATTGAAGTTTGAATGAGGGGAATGGATGTTAGAATGAGGGGAATGGATGACAGAATGAGGGGAATCGATGTTAGAATGAGGGGAATGGATGTGAGAATGAGAGGAATGGATGTTAGAATGAGAGGAATGGAAGTTTGAATGAGGAGAATGGATGTTCGAATGAGGGGAATGGATGACGGAATGAGGGGAATGGATGTTAGAATGTCGAGGAATGGATGTTAGAATGAGGGGAATGGATGTTAGAATGAGAGGAATGGATGTTAGAATGAGGGGAATGGATGTTAGAATGAGGGGAATGCATGTTGGAATGAGAGGAATGGATGTTGGAATGAGAGGAATGGATGTTGGAATGAGAGGAATGGATGTTAGAATGAGGGGAATGGATGTTAGAATGAGGGGAATGGATGTTAGAATGAGGGGAATGCATGTTGGAATGAGAGGAATGGATGTTAGAATGAGAGGAATGGATGTTAGAATGAGGAGAACGGATGGTAGAATGAGGGGAATGGATGTTGCAATGAGAGGAATAGATGTTCGAATGAGGGGAATGGATGTTCGAATGAGGGGAATGGATGTGAGGATGCGGGGAATGGATGTTTGAATGAGAGGAATGGATGTTAGAATGAGAGGAATGGATGTTAGAATGAGGGGAAAGGATGTTAGAATGAGGGGAAAGGATGTTAGAATGAGGGGAATGGATGTTCGAATGAGGGGAATGGATGTTAGAATGAGGGGAATGGATGTTAGAATGAGAGGAATGGATGTTAGAATGTTAGGAATGGATGTTAGAATGATGGGAATGGATGTTAGAATGAGAGGAATGGATGTCAGAATGAGGGGAATGGATGGAAGAATGAGGGGAATGGACGTGAGAATGAGGAGAATGGATGTTTCAATGAGAGGATTGGATGTTAGAATGAGGGGAATGGATGTTTGAATGAGAGGAATGGATGTTGGAATGAGGGGAATGGATGTTAGAATGAGGAGAATGGATGTTTCAATGAGAGGATTGGATGTTAGAATGAGGGGAATGGATGTCAGAAGGAGAGAATGGATGTTAGAATGAGGGGAAAGGATGTTAGAATGAGAGGAATGGATGTTTGAATGAGGGGAATGGATGTTGGAATGAGAGAAATGGATGATCGAAAGAGGGGAATGGATGTTCGAATGAGGGGAATGGATGTTCGAATGAGGGGAATGGATGTTCGAATGAGGGGAATGGATGTTCGAATGAGGGGAATGGATGTTCGAAAGAGGGGAATGGATGTTCGAAAGAGGGGAATGGATGTTCGAATGAGAGGAATGGATGTTAGAATGAGAGGAATGGATGTTAGAATGAGGGGAATGGATGTTAGAATGAGGGGAATGGATGTTAGAATGAGGGGAATGGATGTTAGAATGAGGGGAATGGATGTTAGAATGAGGGGAATGGAGGTCAGAATGAGAGGAATGGATGTTAGAATGAGGGGAATGGATGTTAGAATGAGAGGAATGGATGTTAGAATGAGGGGAATGGATGTTAGAATGAGGGGAATGGATGTTAGAATGAGGGGAATGGATGTTAGAATGAGAGGAATGGATGTTAGAATGAGGGGAATGGAGGTCAGAATGAGAGGAATGGATGTTAGAATGAGGGGAATGGATGTTAGAATGAGAGGAATGGATGTTAGAATGAGGGGAATGGATGTTAGAATGAGGGGAATGGATGTTAGAATGAGGGGAATGGATGTTAGAATGAGAGGAATGGAGGTCAGAATGAGAGGAATGGATGTTCGAATGAGTGGAATGGATGTTCGAAAGAGGTGAATGGATGTTAGAATGAGAGGAATGGATGTTAGAATGAGGGGAATGGAGGTCAGAATGAGAGGAATGGATGTTAGAATGAGGGGAATGGATGTTAGAATGAGAGGAATGGATGTTAGAATGAGGGGAATGGATGTTAGAATGAGGGGAATGGATGTTAGAATGAGGGGAATGGATGTTAGAATGAGAGGAATGGATGTTAGAATGAGGGGAATGGAGGTCAGAATGAGAGGAATGGATGTTAGAATGAGGGGAATGGATGTTAGAATGAGAGGAATGGATGTTAGAATGAGGGGAATGGATGTTAGAATGAGGGGAATGGATGTTAGAATGAGGGGAATGGATGTTAGAATGAGAGGAATGGAGGTCAGAATGAGAGGAATGGATGTTCGAATGAGGGGAATGGATGTTCGAAAGAGGTGAATGGATGTGAGAATGAGGGGAATGGATGTTCGAATGAGAGGAATGGAGGTCAGAATGAGAGGAATGGATGTTCGAATGAGGGGAATGGATGTTAGAATGAGGGGAATGGATGTTAGAATGAGAGGAATGGATGTTAGAATGAGGGGAATGGAGGTCAGAATGAGAGGAATGGATGTTAGAATGAGGGGAATGGATGTTAGAATGAGAGGAATGGATGTTAGAATGAGGGGAATGGATGTTAGAATGAGGGGAATGGATGTTAGAATGAGGGGAATGGATGTTAGAATGAGAGGAATGGATGTTAGAATGAGGGGAATGGAGGTCAGAATGAGAGGAATGGATGTTAGAATGAGGGGAATGGATGTTAGAATGAGAGGAATGGATGTTAGAATGAGGGGAATGGATGTTAGAATGAGGGGAATGGATGTTAGAATGAGGGGAATGGATGTTAGAATGAGAGGAATGGAGGTCAGAATGAGAGGAATGGATGTTCGAATGAGGGGAATGGATGTTCGAAAGAGGTGAATGGATGTGAGAATGAGAGGAATGGATGTGAGAATGAGGGGAATGGATGTTCGAATGAGGGGAATGGATGTTAGAATGAGCGGAATGGATGTGAGAATGAGAGGAATGGATGTGAGAATGAGAGGAATGGATGTTAGAATGAGGGGAATGGATGTTAGAATGAGGGGAATGGATGTTCGAAAGAGGGGAATGGATGTGAGAGTGAGGGGAATGGATGTTAGAATGTGAGGAATGGATGTTGGAATGAGGGGAATGGATGTTGGAATGAGGGGAATGGATGTGAGAATGAGGGGAAAGGATGTTAGAATGAGGTGAAAGGATGTTAGAATGAGGGGAATGGATGTTAGAATGAGGGGAATGGATGTTAGAATGAGGGGAATGGATGTTAGAATGAGAGGAATGGATGTTAGAATGTTAGGAATGGATGGTAGAATGAGGGGAATGGATGTTAGAATGAGGGGAATGGATGTTAGAATGAGGGGAATGGATGTTAGAATGAGGGGAATGGATGTTAGAATGAGAGGAATGGATGTTAGAATGAGAGGAATGGATGTTAGAATGAGGGGAATGGATGTTAGAATGAGGGGAATGGATGTTAGAATGAGAGGAATGGATCTTAGAATGAGAGGAATGGATGTTAGAATGAGGGGAATGGATGTTCGAAAGAGGGGAATGGATGTTCGAAAGAGGGGAATGGATGTTCGAATGGAGGGAATGGATGTGAGAATGAGGGGAATGGATGTTCGAAAGAGGGGAATGGATGTTCGAATGAGGGGAATGGATGTTCGAATGAGGGGAATGGATGTTGGAATGAGGGGAATGGATGAGACAATGAGGGGAATGGATGAGACAATGAGGGGAATGGATGTTAGAATGAGGGGAAGGGATGTTAGAATGAGGGGAATGGATGTTAGAATGAGGAGAATGGATGAAAGAATGAGGGGAATCGATATTAGAATCAAAGGAATGGATGATAGAATGAGGGGAATGGATGTTAGAATGTCGGGGAATGGATGTTAGAATGAGGGGAATGGATGTTAGAATGAGGGGAATGGATGTGAGAATGAGGGGAATGGATGTTAGAACGAGAGGATGGATGTTAGAATGAGGGGATAGAATGTTAGAATGAGAGGAATGGATGTTAGAATGAGGGGAATGAATGCCAGAATGAGGGGAAAGGATGTTAGAATGAGGGGAATGGATGTTAGAATGAGGGGAATGGATGGAAGAATGAGGGGAATGGATGTAAGAATGTGGGGAATGGATGTAAGAATGAGGGGAATGGATGTAAGAATGAGGGGAATGGATGTTAGAATGAGGGGAATGGATGTTCGAAAGAGGGGAATGGATGTGAGAGTGAGGGGAATGGATGTTAGAATGTGAGGAATGGATGTTGGAATGAGGGGAATGGATGTTGGAATGAGGGGAATGGATGTGAGAATGACGGGAATGGATGTTAGAATGAGGGGAAAGGATGTTAGAATGAGGGGAAAGGATGTTAGAATGAGGGGAATGGATGTTAGAATGAGGGGAATGGATGTTAGAATGAGAGGAATGGATGTTAGAATGTTAGGAATGGATGGTAGAATGAGGGGAATGGATGTTAGAATGAGAGGAATGAATGTTAGAAGAAGGGGAATGGATGTTAGAATGAGGGGAATGGATGTTCGAATGAGGGGAATGGATGTTCGAATGAGGGGAATGGATGTGAGAATGAGGGGAATGGATGTGAGAATGAGGGGAATGGATGTGAGAATGAGAGGAATGGATGTTAGAATGAGGGGAATGGATGTCCGAATGAGGGGAATCGATGTTCGAATGAGGGGAATCGATGTTCGAATGAGGGGAATGGATGTGAGAATGAGAGGAATGGATGTTAGAATGAGGGGAATGGATGTCAGAATGAGAGGAATGGATGTCAGAATGAGGGGAATGGATGTTCGAATGAGGGGAATGGATGTTGAAAAGAGGGGAACGGATGTGAGAATGAGAGGAATGGATGTTAGAATGAGGGGAATGGATGTTCGAAAGAGGGGAATCGATGTGAGAATGAGGGGAATCGATGTGAGAATGAGGGGAATGGATGTTAGAATGAAGCGAATGGATGTTCGAAAGAGGGGAATGGATGTTAGAATGAGGGGAATGGATGTTACAATGAGGCGAATGGATGTTTGAATGAGGGGAATGGATGTTAGAATGAGAGGAATGGATGTTAGAATGAGGGGAATGGATGTTAGAATGAGGGGAATGGATGTTAGACTGAGGGGAATGGATGTTAGACTGAGGGGAATGGATGTTAGAATGAGGGGAATGGATGTTAGAAAGAGGGGAATGGATGTTCGAAAGAGGGGAATGGATGTTCGAAAGAGGGGAATGGATGTTCGAATGAGGGGAATGGATGTGAGAATGAGGGGAATGGATGTTGGAAAGAGAGGAACGGATGTTCGAAAGAGGGGAATCGATGTTCGAATGAGGGGAATGGATGAGACAATGAGGGGAATGGATGAGTCAATGAGGGGAATGGATGTTAGAATGAGGGGAAGGGATGTTAGAATGAGGGGAAGGGATGTTACAAGGAGAGGAATGGATGTTAGAATGAGGGGAATGGATGTTCGAATGAGGGGAATGGATGTTCCAAAGAGGGGAATCGATGTTCGAATGAGGGGAATGGATGAGACAATGAGGGGAATGGATGTTAGAATGAAGCGAATGGATGTTAGAATGAAGCGAATGGATGTTCGAAAGAGGGGAATGGATGTAAGAATGAGAGGAATGGATGTCAGAATGAGGGGAATAGATGTTAGAATGAGGGGAATGGATGTTAGAATGAGAGGAATGGATGTTAGAATGAGGGGAATGGATGTTAGAATGAGGGGAATGGATGTTAGAATGAGGGGAATGGATGTTGGAATGAGGGGAATGGATGTTAGAATGAGGGGAATGGATGTTAGAATGAGAGGATGGATGTTAGAATGAGGGAAATGAATGCCAGAATGAGGGGAATGGTTGTTAGAATGAGGGGAATGGATGTTAGAATGTGAGGAATGGATGTTAGAATGTGAGGAATGGATGTTGGAATGAGAGGAATGGATGTTGGAATGAGAGGAATGGATGTTAGAATGAGAGGAATGGTTGTTAGAATGAGGGGAATGGATGATAGAATGAGGGGAATGGATGATAGAATAAGGGGAATCGATGTTAGAATCAGAGGAATGGATGTTCGAATGAGGGGAATGGATGTTCGAAAGAGGGGAACGGATGTGAGAATGAGGGGAATGGATGTTAGAATGTGAGGAATGGATGTTAGAATGAGAGGAATGGATGTTAGAATGAAGGGCATGGATGTGAGAATGAGGGAAATGGATGTTAGAATGAGGTGAATGGATGTTAGAATGAGGGGAATGGATGTTAGAATGAGGGGAATGGATGTTCGAAAGAGGGGAATGGATGTTCGAAAGAGGGGAATGGATGTTCGAATGAGGGGAATGGATGTGAGAATGAGGGGAATGGATGTTGGAAAGAGGGGAATGGATGTTCGAATGAGGGGAATGGATGAGACAATGAGGGGAATGGATGAGACAATGAGGGGAATGGATGAGACAATGAGGGGAATGGATGAGACAATGAGGGGAATGGATGTTAGAATGAGGGGAAGGGATGTTAGAATGAGGGGAAGGGATGTTACAATGAGGGGAATGGATGTTCGAATGAGGGGAATGGTTGTTAGAATGAGGGGATTGGATGTTCGAATGAGGGGAATTGATGAGACAATGAGGGGAATGGATGAGACATTAAGAGGAATGGATGTGAGAATGAGGGGAAGGGATGTCAGAATGAGGGGAATGGTTGTTAGAAGGAGAGGAATGGATGTTAGAATGAGGGGAATGGATGTTGGAATGAGGGGAATGGATGTTAGAATGAGGGGAATGGATGTTAGAATGAGGGGAATGGATGTTAGAAAGAGAGGATGGATGTTAGAATGAGGGGAAAGAATGTTAGAATGAGAGGAATTGATGTCAGAATGAGGGGAATGGATGTTGGAATGAGGGGAAATGATGGTAGAATGAAGGGAACGGATGGTAGAATGAGGGGAACGGATGGTAGAATGAGGGGAAAGGATGTTAGAATGAGAGGAATGGATGTTAGATTGAGAGGAATGGATGTTAGAATGAGGGGAATGGATGTTACAATGAGGGGAATGGATGTTACAATGAGGGGAATGGATGTTAGAATGAAGCGAATGGATGTTAGAATGAAGCGAATGGATGTTCGAAAGAGGGGAATGGATGTAAGAATGAGAGGAATGGATGTCAGAATGAGGGGAATAGATGTTAGAATGAGGGGAATGGATGTTAGAATGAGAGGAATGGATGTTAGAATGAGGGGAATGGATGTTAGAATGAGGGGAATGGATGTTAGAATGAGGGGAATGGATGTTGGAATGAGGGGAATGGATGTTAGAATGAGGGGAATGGATGTTAGAATGAGAGGATGGATGTTAGAATGAGGGAAATGAATGCCAGAATGAGGGGAATGGTTGTTAGAATGAGGGGAATGGATGTTAGAATGTGAGGAATGGATGTTAGAATGTGAGGAATGGATGTTGGAATGAGAGGAATGGATGTTGGAATGAGAGGAATGGATGTTAGAATGAGAGGAATGGTTGTTAGAATGAGGGGAATGGATGATAGAATGAGGGGAATGGATGATAGAATAAGGGGAATCGATGTTAGAATCAGAGGAATGGATGTTCGAATGAGGGGAATGGATGTTCGAAAGAGGGGAACGGATGTGAGAATGAGGGGAATGGATGTTAGAATGTGAGGAATGGATGTTAGAATGAGAGGAATGGATGTTAGAATGAAGGGCATGGATGTGAGAATGAGGGAAATGGATGTTAGAATGAGGTGAATGGATGTTAGAATGAGGGGAATGGATGTTAGAATGAGGGGAATGGATGTTCGAAAGAGGGGAATGGATGTTCGAAAGAGGGGAATGGATGTTCGAATGAGGGGAATGGATGTGAGAATGAGGGGAATGGATGTTGGAAAGAGGGGAATGGATGTTCGAATGAGGGGAATGGATGAGACAATGAGGGGAATGGATGAGACAATGAGGGGAATGGATGAGACAATGAGGGGAATGGATGAGACAATGAGGGGAATGGATGTTAGAATGAGGGGAAGGGATGTTAGAATGAGGGGAAGGGATGTTACAATGAGGGGAATGGATGTTCGAATGAGGGGAATGGTTGTTAGAATGAGGGGATTGGATGTTCGAATGAGGGGAATTGATGAGACAATGAGGGGAATGGATGAGACATTAAGAGGAATGGATGTGAGAATGAGGGGAAGGGATGTCAGAATGAGGGGAATGGTTGTTAGAAGGAGAGGAATGGATGTTAGAATGAGGGGAATGGATGTTGGAATGAGGGGAATGGATGTTAGAATGAGGGGAATGGATGTTAGAATGAGGGGAATGGATGTTAGAAAGAGAGGATGGATGTTAGAATGAGGGGAAAGAATGTTAGAATGAGAGGAATTGATGTCAGAATGAGGGGAATGGATGTTGGAATGAGGGGAAATGATGGTAGAATGAAGGGAACGGATGGTAGAATGAGGGGAACGGATGGTAGAATGAGGGGAAAGGATGTTAGAATGAGAGGAATGGATGTTAGATTGAGAGGAATGGATGTTAGAATGAGGGGAATGGATGTTACAATGAGGGGAATGGATGTTACAATGAGGGGAATGGATGTTAGAATGAGGGGAATGGATGTTCGAATGTGGGGAATGGATGTTCGAATGTGGGGAATGGATGTTCGAATGTGGGGAATGGATGTTCGAATGTGGGGAATGGATGTTCGAATGTGGGGAATGGATGTTCGAATGAGGGGAATGGATGTTAGAATGAGGGGAATGGATGTTCGAATGTGGGGAATGGATGTTCGAATGAGGGGAATGGATGTTAGAATGAGGGGAATGGATGTTGGAATGAGAGGAATGGATGTTCGAATGTGGGGAATGGATGTTCGAATGAGGGGAATGGATGTTAGAATGAGAGGAATGGTTGATAGAATGAGGGGAATGAATGATAGAATGAGGGGAATCGATGTTAGAATCAGAGGAATGGATGTTCGAATGAGGGGAATGGGTGTTAGAATGAGGGGAATGGATGTTCGAATGTGGGGAATGGATGTTCGAATGAGGGGAATGGATGTTAGAATGAGGGGAATGGATGTTGGAATGAGAGGAATGGATGTTGGAATGAGAGGAATGGATGTTAGAATGAGAGGAATGGTTGATAGAATGAGGGGAATGAATGATAGAATGAGGGGAATCGATGTTAGAATCAGAGGAATGGATGTTCGAATGAAGGGAATGGATGTTCGAAAGAGGGGAACGGATGTGAGAATGAGGGGAATGGATGTTAGAATGTGAGGAATGGATGTTAGAATGAGAGGAATGGATGTTAGAATGAAGGGCATAGATGTGAGAATGAGGGAAATGGATGTTAGAATGAGGGGAATGAATGTTAGAATGAGAGGAATGGATGTTAGAATGAGAGGAATGGATGTTAGAATGAGGGGAATGGATGTTCGAAAGAGGGGAATGGATGTTCGAAAGAGGGGAATGGATGTTCGAAAGAGGGGAATGGATGTTCGAATGAGGGGAATGGATGTGAGAATGAGGGGAATGGATGTGAGAATGAGGGAATGGATGTTGGAAAGAGGGGAATGGATGAGACAATGAGGGGAATGGATGAGACAATGAGGGGAATGGATGAGACAATGAGGGGAATGGATGAGACAATGAGGGGAATGGAAGAGACAATGAGGGGAATGGATGTTAGAATGAGGGGAAGGGATGTTAGAATGAGCGGAATGGATGTTAGAATGAGGGGAATGGATGTTAGAATGAGGGGAATGGATGTTGGAATGAGGGGAACGGATGTTCGAATGAGGGGAATGGATGTGAGAATAAGAGGAATGGATGTGAGAATGAGAGGAATGGATGTTAGAATGAGGGGAATGGATGTTAGAATGAGGGGAACGGATGTTCGAATGAGGGGAATGGACGTTCGAATGAGAGGAATGGATGTGAGAATGAGAGGAATGGATGTTAGAATGAGAGGAATGGATGTCAGAATGAGGGGAATGGATGTTAGAATGAGGGGAATGGATGTTCGAATGAGGGGAATGGATGAGACAATGAGGGGAATGGATGTTAGAATGAGGGGAATGGATGTTAGAAGGAGAGGATGGATGTTAGAATGAGAGGAATTGATGTTAGAATGAGGGGAATGGATGTTGGAATGAGGGGAAAGGATGGTAGAATGAGGGGAACGGATGGTAGAATGAGGGGAACGGATGGTAGAATGAGGGGAATGGATGTTAGAATGAGGGGAAAGGATGTTAGAATGAGAGGAATGGATGTTAGATTGAGAGGAATGGATGTTAGAATGAGGGGAATGGATGTTCGACTGAGAGGAATGGATGTTACAATGAGGGGAATGGATGTTCGAATGAGGGGAATGGATGTTAGAATGAGGGGAAGGGATGTGAGAATGAGGGGAATGGATGTTAGAATGTGAGGAAGGGATTTAAGAATGAGGGGAGTGGATGTTAGAATGAGGGGAAGGGATGTTAGAATGAGGGGAATTGATGTTAGAATGTGAGGAATGGATGTTGGAATGAGAGGAATGGATGTTCGAATGAGGGGAATGGATGTGAGAATAAGAGGAATGGATGTTAGAATGAGGGGAATGGATGTTAGAATGAGGGGAATGGATGTTCGAATGAGGGGAACGGATGTTCGAATGAGGGGAATGGACGTTCGAATGAGAGGAATGGATGTGAGAATGAGAGGAATGGATGTTAGAATGAGAGGAATGGATGTCAGAATGAGAGGAATGGATGTTCGAATGAGGGGAATGGATGTTCGAATGAGGGGAACGGATGTTCGAAAGAGGGGAACGGATGTTCGAATGAGGGGAATGGATGTTCGAATGAGGGGAATGGATGTGAGAATGAGGGGAATGGATGTGAGAATGAGGGGAAAGGATGTGGGAATGAGAGGAATGGATGTTAGAATGAGGGGAATGGATGTCCGAATGAGGGGAATCGATGTTCGAATGAGGGGAATGGATGTGAGAATGAGAGGAATGGATGTTAGAATGAGGGGAATGGATGTTAGATTGAGAGGAATGGATGTTTCAATGAGGGGAATGGATGTTCGAATGAGGGGAATGGACGTTCGAATGAGGAGAATGGATGTGAGAATGAGAGGAATGGATGTTAGAATGAGAGGAATGGATGTCAGAATGAGAGGAATGGATGTCAGAATGAGAGGAATGGATGTTCGAATGAGGGGAATGGATGTTAGAATGAGGGGAATGGATGTTCGAAAGAGGGGAATGGATGTTCGAATGAGGGGAATGGATGTTCGAAAGAGGGGAATGGATGTTCGAATGAGGGGAATGGATGTTCGAATGAGGGGAATGGATGTGAGAATGAGGGGAATGGATGTGAGAATGAGGGAATGGATGTTGGAAAGAGGGGAATGGATGTTCGAATGAGTGGAATGGATGAGACAATGAGGGGAATGGATGAGACAATGAGGGGAATGGAAGAGACAATGAGGGGAATGGATGTTAGAATGAGGGGAATGGATGTTAGAATGAGGGGAATGGATGTTAGAATGAGGGGAATGGATGTTAGAATGAGGGGAATGGATGTAAGAATAAGGGGAATGGATGTTCGAATGAGGGGAATGGATGAGACAATGAGGGGAATGGATGTTAGAATGAGGGGAATGGATGTTAGAAGGAGAGGATGGATGTTAGAATGAGAGGAATTGATGTTAGAATGAGGGGAATGGATGTTGGAATGAGGGGAAAGGATGGTAGAATGAGGGGAACGGATGGTAGAATGAGGGGAACGGATGGTAGAATGAGGGGAATGGATGTTAGAATGAGGGGAAAGGATGTTAGAATGAGAGGAATGGATGTTAGATTGAGAGGAATGGATGTTAGAATGAGGGGAATGGATGTTCGACTGAGAGGAATGGATGTTACAATGAGGGGAATGGATGTTCGAATGAGGGGAATGGATGTTAGAATGAGGGGAAGGGATGTGAGAATGAGGGGAAGGGATGTGAGAATGAGGGGAATGGATGTTAGAATGTGAGGAAGGGATTTAAGAATGAGGGGAGTGGATGTTAGAATGAGGCGAAGGGATGTTAGAATGAGGGGAATTGATGTTAGAATGAGAGGAATGGATGTTAGAATGAGAGGAATGGATGTTAGAATGAGGGGAATGGATGTTAGAATGAGGGGAATGGATGTTCGAAAGAGGGGAATGGATGTTCGAAAGAGGGGAATGGATGTTCGAAAGAGGGGAATGGATGTTCGAATGAGGGGAATGGATGTGAGAATGAGGGGAATGGATGTGAGAATGAGGGAATGGATGTTGGAAAGAGGGGAATGGATGTTCGAATGAGGGGAATGGATGAGACAATGAGGGGAATGGATGAGACAATGAGGGGAATGGATGAGACAATGAGGGGAATGGAAGAGACAATGAGGGGAATGGATGTTAGAATGAGGGGAAGGGATGTTAGAATGAGGGGAATGGATGTTAGAATGAGGGGAATGGATGTTAGAATGAGGGGAATGGATGTTAGAATGAGGGGAATGGATGTTAGAATGAGGGGAATGGATGTTAGAATGAGGGGAATGGATGTTCGAATGAGGGGAATGGATGAGACAATGAGGGGAATGGATGTTAGAATGAGGGGAATGGATGTTAGAAGGAGAGGATGGATGTTAGAATGAGAGGAATTGATGTTAGAATGAGGGGAATGGATGTTGGAATGAGGGGAAAGGATGGTAGAATGAGGGGAACGGATGGTAGAATGAGGGGAACGGATGGTAGAATGAGGGGAATGGATGTTAGAATGAGAGGAATGGATGTTAGATTGAGAGGAATGGATGTTAGAATGAGGGGAATGGATGTTCGACTGAGAGGAATGGATGTTACAATGAGGGGAATGGATGTTCGAATGAGGGGAATGGATGTTAGAATGAGGGGAAGGGATGTGAGAATGTGGGGAATGGATGTTAGAATGTGAGGAAGGGATTTAAGAATGAGGGGAGTGGATGTTAGAATGAGGGGAAGGGATGTTAGAATGAGGGGAATCGATGTTAGAATGTGAGGAATGGATGTTGGAATGAGAGGAATGGATGTTCGAATGAGGGGAATGGATGTGAGAATAAGAGGAATGGATGTGAGAATGAGAGGAATGGATGTTAGAATGAGGGGAATGGATGTTAGAATGAGGGGAATGGATGTTCGAATGAGGGGAACGGATGTTCGAATGAGGGGAATGGACGTTCGAATGAGAGGAATGGATGTGAGAATGAGAGGAATGGATGTTAGAATGAGAGGAATGGATGTCAGAATGAGAGAAATGGATGTTCGAATGAGGGGAATGGATGTTCGAATGAGGGGAACGGATGTTCGAAAGAGGGGAACGGATGTTCGAATGAGGGGAATGGATGTTCGAATGAGGGGAATGGATGTGAGAATGAGGGGAATGGATGTGAGAATGAGGGGAATGGATGTGAGAATGAGAGGAATGGATGTTAGAATGAGGGGAATGGATGTCCGAATGAGGGGAATCGATGTTCGAATGAGGAGAATGGATGTGAGAATGAGAGGAATGGATGTTAGAATGAGAGGAATGGATGTCAGAATGAGAGGAGTGGATGTCAGAATGAGAGGAATGGATGTTCGAATGAGGGGAATCGATGTGAGAATGAGGGGAATGGATGTTAGAATGAGGGGAATGGATGTTAGAATGAGGGGAAGGGATGTGAGAATGAGGGGAATGGATGTTAGAATGTGAGGAAGGGATTTAAGAATGAGGGGAGTGGATGTTAGAATGAGGGGAAGGGATGTTAGAATGAGGGGAATCGATGTTAGAATGTGAGGAATGGATGTTGGAATGAGAGGAATGGATGTTAGAATGAGGGGAATGGATGTTAGAATGAGAGGAATGGATGTTAGAATGAGGGGAATGGATGTTAGAATGAGAGGAATGGATGTTCGAATGAGGGGAATGGATGTGAGAATGAGAGGAATGGATGTTAGAATGAGGGGAATGGATGTTAGAATGAGGGGAATGGATTTTCGAATGAGGGGAACGGATGTTCGAATGAGGGGAATGGACGTTCGAATGAGAGGAATGGATGTGAGAATGAGAGGAATGGATGTTAGAATGAGAGGAATGGATGTCAGAATGAGAGGAATGGATGTTCGAATGAGGGGAATGGATGTTCGAATGAGGGGAACGGATGTTCGAAAGAGGGGAACGGATGTTCGAATGAGGGGAATGGATGTTCGAATGAGGGGAATGGATGTTAGAATGAGGGGAATGGATGTGAGAATGAGGGGAATGGATGTGAGAATGAGAGGAATGGATGTTAGAATGAGGGGAATGGATGTCCGAATGAGGGGAATCGATGTTCGAATGAGGAGAATGGATGTGAGAATGAGAGGAATGGATCTTAGAATGAGAGGAATGGATGTCAGAATGAGAGGAATGGATTTTAGAATGAGGGGAATGGATGTTGGAATGAGGGGAATGGATGTTAGAATGAAGGGGACTGGATGTTCGAATGAGGGGAACGGATGTTCGAATGAGGGGAATGGACGTTCGAATGAGAGGAATGGATGTGAGAATGAGAGGAATGGATGTTAGAATGAGAGGAATGGATGTCAGAATGAGAGGAATGGATGTTCGAATGAGGGGAATGGATGTTCGAATGAGGGGAACGGATGTTCGAAAGAGGGGAACGGATGTTCGAATGAGGGGAATGGATGTTCGAATGAGGGGAATGGATGTGAGAATGAGGGGAATGGATGTGAGAATGAGGGGAATGGATGTGAGAATGAGAGGAATGGATGTTAGAATGAGGGGAATGGATGTCCGAATGAGGGGAATCGATGTTCGAATGAGGAGAATGGATGTGAGAATGAGAGGAATGGATGTTAGAATGAGAGGAATGGATGTCAGAATGAGAGGAATGGATGTCAGAATGAGAGGAATGGATGTTCGAATGAGGGGAATCGATGTGAGAATGAGGGGAATGGATGTTAGAATGAGGGGAATGGATGTTAGAATGAGGGGAAGGGATGTGAGAATGAGGGGAATGGATGTTAGAATGTGAGGAAGGGATTTAAGAATGAGGGGAGTGGATGTTAGAATGAGGGGAAGGGATGTTAGAATGAGGGGAATCGATGTTAGAATGTGAGGAATGGATGTTGGAATGAGAGGAATGGATGTTCGAATGAGGGGAATGGATGTGAGAATAAGAGGAATGGATGTGAGAATGAGAGGAATGGATGTTAGAATGAGGGGAATGGATGTTAGAATGAGGGGAATGGATGTTCGAATGAGGGGAACGGATGTTCGAATGAGGGGAATGGACGTTCGAATGAGAGGAATGGATGTGAGAATGAGAGGAATGGATGTTAGAATGAGAGGAATGGATGTCAGAATGAGAGGAATGGATGTTCGAATGAGGGGAATGGATGTTCGAATGAGGGGAACGGATGTTCGAAAGAGGGGAACGGATGTTCGAATGAGGGGAATGGATGTTCGAATGAGGGGAATGGATGTTAGAAAGAGAGGATGGATGTTAGAATGAGGGGAAAGAATGTTAGAATGAGGGGAAAGGATGTTAGAATGAGAGGAATGGATGTTAGATTGAGAGGAATGGATGTTAGAATGAGGGGAATGGATGTTACAATGAGGGGAATGGATGTTACAATGAGGGGAATGGATGTTAGAATGAGGGGAATGGATGTTAGAATGTGGGGAATGGATGTTCGAATGTGGGGAATGGATGTTAGAATGAGGGGAATGGATGTTAGAATGAGGGGAATGGATGTTGGAATGAGAGGAATGGATGTTAGAATGAGAGGAATGGTTGTTAGAATGAGGGGAATGGATGATAGAATGAGGGGAACGGATGTGAGAATGAGGGGAATGGATGTTAGAATGTGAGGAATGGATGTTAGAATGAGAGGAATGGATGTTAGAATGAAGGGCATAGATGTGAGAATGAGGGAAATGGATGTTAGAATGAGGGGAATGAATGTTAGAATGAGGGGAATGGATGTTAGAATGAGGGGAATGGATGTTCGAAAGAGGGGAATGGATGTTCGAAAGAGGGGAATGGATGTTCGAAAGAGGGGAATGGATGTTCGAATGAGGGGAATGGATGTGAGAATGAGGGGAATGGATGTGAGAATGAGGGAATGGATGTTGGAAAGAGGGGAATGGATGTTCGAATGAGGGGAATGGATGAGACAATGAGGGGAATGGATGAGACAATGAGGGGAATGGATGAGACAATGAGGGGAATGGATGAGACAATGAGGGGAATGGATGTTAGAATGAGGGGAAGGGATGTTAGAATGAGGGGAATGGATGTTAGAATGAGGGGAATGGATGTTAGAATGAGGGGAATGGATGTTAGAATGAGGGGAGTGGATGTTAGAATGAGGGGAATGGATGTTGGAATGAGAGGAATGGATGTTGGAATGAGAGGAATGGATGTTAGAATGAGAGGAATGGTTGTTAGAATGAGGGGAATGGATGATAGAATGAGGGGAATGGATGATAGAATGAGGGGAATCGATGTTAGAATCAGAGGAATGGATGTTCGAATGAGGGGAATGGATGTTCGAAAGAGGGGAACGGATGTGAGAATGAGGGGAATGGATGTTAGAATGTGAGGAATGGATGTTAGAATGAGAGGAATGGATGTTAAAATGAAGGGCATAGATGTGAGAATGTGGGAAATGGATGTTAGAATGAGGGGAATGAATGTTAGAATGAGAGGAATGGATGTTAGAATGAGGGGAATGGATGTTAGAATGAGAGGAATGGATGTTAGAATGAGGGGAATGGATGTTAGAATGAGGGGAATGGATGTTCGAAAGAGGGGAATGGATGTTCGAAAGAGGGGAATGGATGTTCGAATGAGGGGAATGGATGTGAGAATGAGGGGAATGGATGTGAGAATGAGGGGAATGGATGTGAGAATGAGGGAATGGATGTTGGAAAGAGGGGAATGGATGTTCGAATGAGGGGAATGGATGAGACAATGAGGGGAATGGATGAGACAATGAGGGGAATGGATGAGACAATGAGGGGAATGGAAGAGACAATGAGGGGAATGGATGTTAGAATGAGGGGAAGGGATGTTAGAATGAGGGGAATGGATGTCAGAATGAGGGGAATGGATGTTAGAATGAGGGGAATGGATGTTAGAATGAGGGGAATGGATGTTAGAATGAGGGGAATGGATGTTAGAATGAGGGGAATGGATGTTCGAATGAGGGGAATGGATGAGACAATGAGGGGAATGGATGTTAGAATGAGGGGAATGGATGTTAGAAGGAGAGGATGGATGTTAGAATGAGAGGAATTGATGTTAGAATGAGGGGAATGGATGTTGGAATGAGGGGAAAGGATGGTAGAATGAGGGGAACGGATGGTAGAATGAGGGGAACGGATGGTAGAATGAGGGGAATGGATGTTAGAATGAGGGGAAAGGATGTTAGAATGAGAGGAATGGATGTTAGATTGAGAGGAATGGATGTTAGAATGAGGGGAATGGATGTTCGACTGAGAGGAATGGATGTTACAATGAGGGGAATGGATGTTCCAATGAGGGGAATGGATGTTAGAATGAGGGGAAGGGATGTGAGAATGAGGGGAATGGATGTTAGAATGTGAGGAAGGGATTTAAGAATGAGGGGAGTGGATGTTAGAATGAGGGGAAGGGATGTTAGAATGAGGGGAATCGATGTTAGAATGTGAGGAATGGATGTTGGAATGAGAGGAATGGATGTTCGAATGAGGGGAATGGATGTGAGAATAAGAGGAATGGATGTGAGAATGAGAGGAATGGATGTTAGAATGAGGGGAATGGATGTTAGAATGAGGGGAATGGATGTTCGAATGAGGGGAACGGATGTTCGAATGAGGGGAATGGACGTTCGAATGAGAGGAATGGATGTGAGAATGAGAGGAATGGATGTTAGAATGAGAGGAATGGATGTCAGAATGAGAGGAATGGATGTTCGAATGAGGGGAATGGATGTTCGAATGAGGGGAACGGATGTTCGAAAGAGGGGAACGGATGTTCGAATGAGGGGAATGGATGTTCGAATGAGGGGAATGGATGTGAGAATGAGGGGAATGGATGTGAGAATGAGGGGAATGGATGTGAGAATGAGAGGAATGGATGTTAGAATGAGGGGAATGGATGTCCGAATGAGGGGAATCGATGTTCGAATGAGGAGAATGGATGTGAGAATGAGAGGAATGGATGTTAGAATGAGAGGAATGGATGTCAGAATGAGAGGAATGGATGTCAGAATGAGAGGAATGGATGTTCGAATGAGGGGAATCGATGTGAGAATGAGGGGAATGGATGTTCGAATGAGGGGAATCGATGTGAGAATGAGGGGAATGGATGTTAGAATGAAGCGAATGGATGTTCGAAAGAGGGGAATGGATGTGAGAATGAGAGGAATGGATGTTAGAAAGAGGGGAATGGATGTTCGAAGGAGAGGAATGGATGTTCGAAGGAGAGGAATGGATGTTCGAAGGAGAGGAATGGATGTTAGAATGAGGGGAATGGATGTTCGAAGGAGAGGAATGGATGTTAGAATGAGGGGAATGGATGTTAGAATGAGGGGAATGGATGTTAGAATGAGGGGAATGGATGTTAAAATGAGGGGAATGGATGAGTCAATGAGGGGAATGGATGAGACAATGAGGGGAATGGATGAGTCAATGAGGGGAAGGGATGTTAGAATGAGGGGAAGGGATGTTAGAATGAGGGGAATGGATGTTAGAATGAGGGGAATGGATGTTAGAATGAGGGGAATGGATGTTAGAATGAGGGGAATGGATGTTAGAATGAGGGGAATGGATGTTCGAATGAGGGGAATGGATGAGACAATGAGGGGAATGGATGTTAGAATGAGGGGAATGGATGTTAGAAGGAGAGGATGGATGTTAGAATGAGAGGAATTGATGTTAGAATGAGGGGAATGGATGTTGGAATGAGGGGAAAGGATGGTAGAATGAGGGGAACGGATGGTAGAATGAGGGGAACGGATGGTAGAATGAGGGGAATGGATGTTAGAATGAGGGGAAAGGATGTTAGAATGAGAGGAATGGATGTTAGATTGAGAGGAATGGATGTTAGAATGAGGGGAATGGATGTTCGACTGAGAGGAATGGATGTTACAATGAGGGGAATGGATGTTCGAATGAGGGGAATGGATGTTAGAATGAGGGGAATGGGTGTTAGAATGTGAGGAATGGATGTTAGAATGAGGGGAATGGATGTTCGAATGAGGGGAATGGATGTGAGAATGAGGGGAAGGGATGTTAGAATGAGGGGAATGGTTGTTAGAAGAACATAAGAACATAAGAACATAAGAAATTGGAGCAGGAGTAGGCCAATCGGCCCCTCGAGCCTGCTCCGCCATTCAATAAGATCATGGCTGATCTGATCCCAACCACAAATCTAAAGAACACAAGAAGTCGGAGCAGGACCCGGCCACATAGCCCCTGGGCCCTCTCCGCCACCCACAGGGCATTGACCGATCCGAACTCAGCTTCATGTCCAATTTTCTGCCCGCTCCCCATAACCCCTAATTCCCTTTCCTTCTAGGAAACTGTCTATTTCTGTTTTAAATTTATCTAATGATGTAGCTTCCACAGCTTCCTGGGGCAGCAAATTCCACAGACCTACCACCCTCTGAGTGAAGAAGTTTCTCCTCATCTCAGTTTTGAAAGAGCAGCCCCTTATTCTAAGATTATGCCCCCTAGTTCTAGTTTCACCCATCTTTGGGAACATCCTTACTGCATCCACCCGATCAAGACCCTTCACAATCTTATATGTTTCAATAAGATCGCCTCTCATTCTTCTGAACTCCAATGAGTAGAGTCCCAATCTACTCAACCTCTCCTCATATGTCCGCCCCCTCATCCCCGGGATTAACCGAGTGAACCTTCTTTGTACTGCCTCGAGAGCAAGTATGTCTTTTCTTAAGTATGGAGACCAAAACTGTATGCAGTATTCCAGGTGCGGTCTCACCAATACCTTATATAACTGCAGCAATACCTCCTTGTTTTTATATTCTATCCCCCTAGCAATAAAAGCCAACATTCCGTTGGCTTTCTTGATCACCTGCTGCACCTGCATACCAACTTTTTGATTTCCTTGCACTAGGACTCCCAGATCCCTTTGTACTGCAGTACTTTCCAGTCTCTCGCCATTAAGAAAATAACTTGCTCTCTGATTTTTCCTGCCAAAGTGCATAACCTCACATTTTCCAATATTATATTGCATCTGCCAAATCTCCGCCCACTCACCCAGCCTGTCTATATCCCCTTGCAGGTTTTTTATGTCCTCCTCACTCTCTACTTTCCCTCCCATCTTTGTATCATCTGCAAATTTTGATATGTTGCACTCGGTCCCCTCCTCCAAATCGTTAATATAGATTGTAAAGAGTTGGGGACCCAGCACCGACCCCTGTGGAACACCACTGGTTACTGGTTGCCAGTCCGAAAATGAACCATTTATCCCAACTCTCTGCTTCCTGTTTGATAACCAATCCTCCACCCATGCCAGAATATTACCCCCAATCCCGTGATTTTTTATCTTAAGTAATAATCTTTTATGTGGCACCTTGTCGAATGCCTTCTGGAAGTCTAAATACACTACGTCCACTGGTTCCCCTTTATCCACCCTATACGTTATATCCTCGAAGAACTCAAGCAAATTTGTCAGACATGACTTCCCCTTCATAAAGCCATGCTGACTTTGTCCTATTAAATTATGCTTATCTAAATGTTCCGTTACTGTCTCCTTAATAATAGACTCCAAAATTTTACCCACCACAGATGTTAAGCTAACTGGCCTATAATTTCCAGCCTTCTGCCTACTACCCTTTTTAAATAACGGTGTTACATTAGCAGTTTTCCAATCTGCCGGGACCTCTCCTGAGTCCAGGGAATTTTGGAAAACTATCACCAAAGCATCCACAATCCCTACTGCCACTTCCCTCAAGACCCTAGGATGGAAGCCATCAGGTCCAGGGGATTTATCCGCCTTGAGTCCCATTATTTTACTGAGTACCATCTCTTGAGTGATTTTAATCGTATTTAGCTCCTCCCCCCCGAGAGTCCCCTGTTTGTCCAGTGTTGGGATATTCTTAGTGTCCTCTACTGTAAAGACTGAAACAAAATATTTGTTCAGCATTTTTGCCATCTCCATGTTTCCCACCATTAATTTCCCGGTCTCATCCTCTAAGGGACCTATGTTTGCCTTAGCCACCCTTTTTCTTTTTATATAACTATAGAAACTCTTGCTATCTGTTTTTATATTTTTTGCTAATTTCTTTTCATAATCTAACTTCCCTTTCTTAATCAATCCTTTAGTTACTTTTTGCTGTCTTTTGAAGAATTCCCAATCTTCTATCCTCCCACTAAGTTTGGCTACCTTATATGTCCTTGTTTTTAGTCGGATACTATCCTTGATTTCTTTACTTAGCCACGGGTGGCTGTCATTTCTTTTACACCCTTTTTTCCTCAGTGGAATATATTTATTTTGAAAGTTGTAAAATAACTCCCTAAATGAACACCACTGCTCATGTACCGTCTTACCCTTTAATCTATTTTCCCAGTCCACTTTAATCAATTCCGCTCTCATACCATCATAGTCTCCTTTATTCAAGCTCAGT
Organism: Heptranchias perlo; assembly: GCF_035084215.1. Lineage (NCBI taxonomy): Eukaryota > Metazoa > Chordata > Chondrichthyes > Hexanchiformes > Hexanchidae > Heptranchias > Heptranchias perlo. The sequence goes on from NW_027139211.1 coordinate 548,262, forward strand.
ACGCTTGTTTGAGAATCAACCTTCTCACCCTCTAATTGGATATGGAATTCAACCATGTTGTGGTCGCTCGTTCCAAGGGGATCCTTAACTAGGACATTATTAATTAATCCTGACTCATTACACAGGACCAGGTCCAAGGTTGCCTGCCCCCTTGTCGGATCAGTTACATACTGCTCAAGAAATCCATCCCTGATGCACTCAATGAACTCGTCCTCAAGGCTGCTCTGCCCAATTTGATTTGTCCAGTTAATATGATAATTAAAATCCCCCATAATTATGGCTGTTCCCTAATGACATGCCCCGACTATCTCCTGATTAATACTTCTTCCAGCAGAGTTGCAACTATTAGGAGGCCTATATACTACGCCCACTAATGTTTTTTTCCCCTTATTATTCCTTATCTCCACCCAAACTGTTTCATTATCTTGATGCTTTGTCCCAATATCATTTCTCTGTATTACAGTGATTCCTTCCTTTATTAACATAGCCACCCCACCTCCCCTTCCTTCCTGCCTGTCCTTCCTGATTGTTAAATACCCTGGCATATTTAATTCCCAGTCGTTGTCACCCTGCAGCCATGTTTCTGTAATGGCCACAAGATCATACCCATACGTAGTTATTTGTGCCGTTAACTCGTCCATTTTATTACGAATGCTACGTGCATTCAGATAAAGAACTTTCAAATCTGTTTTGTGACGCTTAGTTCCTGCTTTTTCCTTTTTTAACACTTTACCTATTACTCCATACCTTCTGTCCCTTCCTGTTACGCTTTCCTCTCTCTCCCTGCTCAGGTTCCCAACCCCCTGCCACTTTAGTTTAAACCCTCCCCAACAGCACTAGCAAACACTCCTCCTAGGACAGCGGTCCCGGCCCTGCCCAGGTGCAGACCGTCCGGTTTGTACTGGTCCCACCTCCCCCAGAACCGTTTCCAGTGTCCCAGGAATTTGAATCCCTCCCCCTTGCACCATTCCTCTAGCCACATATTCATTTGAAATATCCTCCTATTTCTACTCTGACTAGCACGTGGCACTGGCAGCAATCCTGAGATTACTACCTTTGAGGTCCTATTTTTTAATTTACCTCCTAACTCCCTATATTCTGCTTTTAGGACCTCATCCCCTTTTTTACCTATATCGTTGGTGCCTATGTGCACCACGACAGCTGGCTGTTCGCCCTCCCCCTCCAAAATGTTCTGTAGCCGCTCCGAGACATCCTTGATCCTTGCACCAGGGAGGCAACACACCATCCTGGAGTCTCGGTTGCGGCCGCAGAAACGCCTGTCTATTCCCCTTACAATTGAGTCCCCTATCACTATAGCTCTGCCACTCTTTTTCCTCCCAGCCTGTGCAGCAGAGCTACCCGTGGTGCCAGGAAGTTGGCTGCTGCTGCCTTCCCCTGATAAGTCATCCCCCCCAACAGCATCCAAAGTGGCATATCTGTTTGAGAGGGGGATGGACACAGGGGACCCCTGCACTACCTGCCTGCATCTCTTACTCTTCCTGGTGGTCACCCATTCACTTCCTGCCTGTATACCCTTTACCTGCGGTGTGACCAACTCGCTAAACGTGCTATCCACGAGTTTCTCTGCATCGCGGATGCTCCACAGTGAGTCCACCCGCAGCTCCAGCTCCGAGATACGATCGGTCAGTAGCTGCAGGTGGACACACTTCCCGCACACATGGTCGGCAGGGACACTGGTAGTGTCCATGACTTCCCACATCTTGCAGGAGGAGCATATCACGGGTGCGAGGTCTGCTGCCATGACTTGCCTTAGCTGAGTTACCCCTTTTAAATTACGTTGAAATGAGAAAATGTTAACTATACTAGGGACCTAGGTTCACTAAAAAAAAACACTATCTGCTATAAAACCTGCAGATCTTCCCTTTCTTATTACTTTACTTACAGTAAGATGGTAGAAATACTCACCTGAACCTACTCACCAATCAGCTGCCTCCCCTGTGCCGCGTCACTTTCTGACTGGTGACGTCACCCCGAACTGCCGCTGGTCTCAGAGTCTCGCTCTCAGAGTAAGCTCTGGTCTCGCTCTCTCCGCGCTGTTTATATCTCCGCTCTGGTCTTGCTCTCTCCGCGCTGTTTATATCCCCGCTCTGGTCTCGCTCTCTCCACGCTGTTTGTATCCCCGCTCTGGTCTCACTCTCTCCGCGCTGTTTATATCCCCGCTCTGGTCTCGCTCTCTCCGCGCTGTTTATATCTCCGCTCTGGTCTCGCTCTCTCCGCGCTGTTTTTATCCCCGCTCTGGTCTCGCTCTCTCCGCGCTGTTTATATCCCCGCTCTGGTCTCGCTCTCTCCGCGCTGTTTATATCCCCGCTCTGGTCTCACTCTCTCCACACTGTTTATATCTCCGCAGAAGGAGAGGAATGGATGTTAGAATGAGGGGAATGGATGTTAGAATGAGGGGAATGGATGTTAGAATGAGGGGAATGGATGTTAGAATGAGGGGAATGGATGTGAGAAGGAGAGGATGGATGTTAGAATGAGGGCAATGGATGTTGGAATGAGGGGAAAGGATGTGAGAATAAGAGGAATGGATGTTGGAATGAGAGGAATGGATGTGAGAATGAGAGGAATGGATGTTCGAAAGAGGGGAATGGATGTTCGAAAGAGGGGAATGGATTGAGAAAGAGGGGAATGGATGTTCGAATGAGGGGAATGGATGTTAGAATGAAGCGAATGGATGTTAGAATGAAGCGAATGGATGTTCGAAAGAGGGGAATGGATGTAAGAATGAGAGGAATGGATGTTGGAATGAGAGGAATGGATGTTGGAATGAGAGGAATGGATGTTAGAATGAGAGGAATGGATGTTCGAATGAGGGGAATGGATGTTGGAATGAGAGGAATGGATGTTAGAATGAGAGGAATGGATGTTCGAATGAGGGGAATGGATGTTCGAATGAGCGGAATGGATGTTAGAATGAGAGGAATGGATGTTCGAATGAGCGGAATGGATGTTAGAATGAGCGGAATGGATGTTAGAATGAGAGGATGGATGTTAGAATGAGCGGAATGGATGTTAGAATGAGAGGATGGATGTTAGAATGAGGGAAATGAATGCCAGAATGAGGGGAATGGTTGTTAGAATGAGGGGAATGGATGTTAGAATGTGAGGAATGGATGTTAGAATGTGAGGAATGGATGTTGGAATGAGAGGAATGGATGTTGGAATGAGAGGAATGGATGTTAGAATGAGAGGAATGGATGTTCGAATGAGAGGAATGGATGTTCGAAAGAGGGGAATGGATATTAGAATGTGAGGAATGGATGTTAGAATGAGAGGAATGGATGTTAGAATGTGAGGAATGGATGTGAGAATGAGGGAAATGGATGTTCGAATGAGGGGAATGGATGTGAGAATGAGGGGAATGGATGTTGGAAAGAGGGGAATGGATGTTCGAATGAGGGGAATGGATGAGACAATGAGGGGAATGGATGAGACAATGAGGGGAATGGATGAGACAATGAGGGGAATGGATGAGACAATGAGGGGAATGGATGTTAGAATGAGGGGAAGGGATGTTAGAATGAGGGGAAGGGATGTTACAATGAGGGGAATGGATGTTAGAATGAGGGGAATGGTTGTTAGAATGAGGGGCTTGGATGTTCGAATGAGGGGAATGGATGAGACAATGAGGGGAATGGATGAGACATTAAGAGGAATGGATGTGAGAATGAGGGGAAGGGATGTCAGAATGAGGGGAATGGTTGTTAGAAGGAGAGGAATGGATGTTAGAATGAGGGGAATGGATGTTAGAATGAGGGGAATGGATGTTAGAATGAGGGGAATGGATGTTAGAATGAGGGGAATGGATGTTGGAATGAGGGGAAATGATGGTAGAATGAGGGGAACGGATGGTAGAATGAGGGGAACGGATGGTAGAATGAGGGGAAAGGATGTTAGAATGAGGGGAAAGGATGTTAGAATGAGAGGAATGGATGTTAGATTGAGAGGAATGGATGTTACAATGAGGGGAATGGATGTTACAATGAGGGGAATGGATGTTAGAATGAGGGGAATGGATGTTAGAATGAGGGGAATGGATGTTCGAATGTGGGGAATGGATGTTAGAATGAGGGGAATGGATGTTAGAATGAGGGGAATGGATGTTGGAATGAGAGGAATGGATGTTGGAATGAGAGGAATGGATGATAGAATGAGGGGAATGGATGATAGAATGAGGGGAATCGATGTTAGATTCAGAGGAATGGATGTTCGAATGAGGGGAATGGATGTTCGAAAGAGGGGAACGGATGTGAGAATGAGGGGAATGGATGTTCGAATGTGAGGAATGGATGTTAGAATGAGAGGAATGGATGTTAGAATGAAGGGCATAGATGTGAGAATGAGGGAAATGGATGTTAGAATGAGGGGAATGAATGTTAGAATGAGGGGAATGGATGTTAGAATGAGGGGAATGGATGTTAGAATGAGGGGAATGGATGTTCGAAAGAGGGGAATGGATGTTCGAAAGAGGGGAATGGATGTTCGAAAGAGAGGAATGGATGTTGGAATGAGAGGAATGGATGTTAGAATGAGAGGAATGGTTGTTAGAATGAGGGGAATGGATGATAGAATGAGGGGAATGGATGATAGAATGAGGGGAATCGATGTTAGAATCAGAGGAATGGATGTTCGAATGAGGGGAATGGATGTTCGAAAGAGGGGAACGGATGTGAGAATGAGGGGAATGGATGTTAGAATGTGAGGAATGGATGTTAGAATGAGAGGAATGGATGTTAGAATGAAGGGCATAGATGTGAGAATGAGGGAAATGGATGTTAAAATGAGGGGAATGAATGTTCGAATGAGAGGAATGGATGTTAGAATGAGGGGAATGGATGTTAGAATGAGGGGAATGGATGTTCGAAAGAGGGGAATGGATGTTCGAAAGAGGGGAATGGATGTTCGAAAGAGGCGAATGGATGCGACAATGAGGGGAATGGAAGGGACAATGAGGGGAATGGATGTTAGAATGAGGGGAATGGATGTTAGAATGAGGGGAATGGATGTTAGAATGAGGGGAATGGATGTGAGAATGAGGGGAATGGATGTTAGAATGAGGGGAATGGATGTTCGAATGAGGGGAATGGATGAGACAATGAGAGGAATGGATGAGACATTAAGAGGAATGGATGTGAGAATGAGGGGAAGGGATGTTAGAATCAGGGGAATGGATGTTAGAATGAGTGGAATGGATGTTGGAATGAGGGGAATGGATGTTAGAAGGAGAGGATGGATGTTAGAATGAGGGGAAAGAATGTTAGAATGAGAGGAATTGATGTTAGAATGAGGGGAATGGATGTTGGAATGAGGGGAAAGGATGGTAGAATGAGGGGAACGAATGGTAGAATGAGGGGAACGGATGTTGGAATGAGGGGAATGGATGTTAGAATGAGGGGAATGCATGTTCGACTGGGAGGAATGGATGTTACAATGAGGGGAATGGATGTTCGAATGAGGGGAATGGATGTTAGAATGAGGGGAATGGATGTTAGAATGAGGGGAAGGGATGTGAGAATGAGGGGAAGGGATGTGAGAATGTGAGGAAGGGATTTAAGAATGAGGGGAGTGGATGTTAGAATGAGGGGAAGGGATGTTAGAATGAGGGGAATTGATGTGAGAATGTGAGGAATGGATGTTCGAATGAGGGGAATGGATGTGAGAATAAGAGGAATGGATGTTAGAATGAGGGGAATGGATGTTAGATTGAGAGGAATGGATGTTTCAATGAGGGGAATGGATGTTCGAATGAGGGGAATGGATGTTCGAATGAGGGGAATGGATGTGAGAATGAGGGGAATGGATGTGAGAATGAGCGGAATGGATGTGAGAATGAGGGGAATGGATGTGAGAATGAGAGGAATGGATGTTAGAATGAGGGGAATGGATGTTGGATTGAGAGGAATGGATGTTTCAATGAGGGGAATGGATGTTCGAATGAGGGGAATGGATGTGAGAATGAGGGGAATGGATGTGAGAATGAGAGGAATGGATGTTAGAATGAGGGGAATGGATGTCCGAATGAGGGGAATCGATGTTCGAATGATAGGAATGGATGTCAGAATGAGAGGAATGGATGTTCGAATGAGGGGAATCGATGTGAGAATGAGGGGAATGGATGTTATAATGAATCGAATGGATGTTCGAAAGAGGGGAATGGATGTGGGAATGAGAGGAATGGATGTTAGAATGAGGGGAATGGATGTTCGAAGGAGAGGAATGGATGTTCGAAGGAGAGGAATGGATGTTCGAAGGAGAGGAATGGATGTTAGAATGAGGGGAATGGATGTTCGAAGGAGAGGAATGGATGTTAGAATGAGGGGAATGGATGTTAGAATTAGGGGAATGGATTTTCGAATGAGGGGAATGGATGTTAAAATGAGAGGAATGGATGTTAGAATGAGGCGAATGGATGTTAGAATGTGAGGAATGGATGTTAGAATGAGAGGAATGGATGTTAGAATGAGAGGAATGGATGTTCGAATGAGGGGAATGGATGTGAGAATGAGGGGAGTGGATGTTAGAATGAGGGGAATGGATGTTCCAAAGAGGGGAATCGATGTTCGAATGAGTGGAATGGATGAGACAATGAGGGGAATGGATGAGACAATGAGGGGAATGGATGTTAGAATGAGGGGAAGGGATGTTAGAATGAGGGGAATGGGTGTTAGAATGTGAGGAATGGATGTTAGAATGAGGGGAATGGGTGTTAGAATGTGAGGAATGGATGTTAGAATGAAGCGAATGGATGTTCGAAAGAGGGGAATGGATGTAAGAATGAGGGGAATGGATGTTAGAATGAGGGGAATGGATGTTAGAATGAGAGGAATGGATGTTAGAATGAGGGGAATGGATGTTAGAATGAGGGGAATGGATGTTGGAATGAGGGGAATGGATGTTGGAATGAGGGGAATGGATGTTGGAATGAGGGGAATGGATTGAGAAAGAGGGGAATGGATGTTCGAATGAGGGGAATGGATGTTAGAATGAAGCGAATGGATGTTCGAAAGAGGGGAATGGATGTTGGAATGAGGGGAATGGATGTTGGAATGAGGGGAATGGATGTTGGAATGAGGGGAATGGATGTTAGAATGAGGGAAATGAATGCCAGAATGAGGGGAATGGTTGTTAGAATGAGGGGAATGGATGTTAGAATGAGGGGAATGGATGTTGGAATGAGGGGAATGGATGTTGGAATGAGGGGAATGGATGTTGGAATGAGAGGAATGGATGTTAGAATGAGAGGAAGGGTTGTTAGAATGAGAGGAATGGATGATAGAATGAGGGGAATGGATGATAGAATAAGGGGAATCGATGTTAGAATCAGAGGAATGGATGTTCGAATGAGGGGAATGGATGTTCGAAAGAGGGGAACGGATGTGAGAATGAGGGGAATGGATGTTAGAATGTGAGGAATGGATGTTAGAATGAGAGGAATGGATGTTAGAATGAAGGGCATGGATGTGAGAATGAGGGAAATGGATGTTAGAATGAGGTGAATGGATGTTAGAATGAGAGGAATGGATGTTAGAATGAGTGGAATGGATGTTCGAAAGAGGGGAATGGATGTTCGAAAGAGGGGAATGGATGTTCGAAAGAGGGGAATGGATGTTCGAATGAGGGGAATGGATGTGAGAATGAGGGAAATGGATGTTGGAAAGAGGGGAATGGATGTTCGAATGAGGGGAATGGATGAGACAATGAGGGGAATGGATGAGAAAATGAGGGGAATGGATGAGACAATGAGGGGAATGGATGTTAGAATGAGGGGAAGGGATGTTAGAATGAGGGGAAGGGATGTTACAATGAGGGGAATGGATGTTAGAATGAGGGGAATGGATGTTAGAATGAGGGGAATGGATGTTCGAATGAGGGGAATGGATGACACAATGAGGGGAATGGATGAGACATTAAGAGGAATGGATGTGAGAATGAGGGGAAGGGATGTCAGAATGAGGGGAATGGTTGTTAGAAGGAGAGGAATGGATGTTAGAATGAGGGGAATGGATGTTAGAATGAGGGGAATGGATGTTAGAATGAGGGGAATGGATGTTAGAATGAGGGGAATGGATGTTAGAAAGAGAGGATGGATGTTAGAATGAGGGGATGGATGTTAGAATGAGGGGAAAGAATGTTAGAATGAGAGGAATTGATGTTAGAATGAGAGGAATGGATGTTAGAATGAGGGGAATGGATGTTAGAATGAGGGGAATGGATGTTGGAATGAGGGGAATGGATGTTGGAATGAGGGGAATGGATGTTAGAATGAGAGGATGGATGTTAGAATGAGGGAAATGAATGCCAGAATGAGGGGAATGGTTGTTAGAATGAGGGGAATGGATGTTAGAATGTGAGGAATGGATGTTAGAATGAGAGGAATGGATGTTAGAATGAGAGGAATGGATGTTCGAATGAGGGGAATGGATGTTGGAATGAGAGGAATGGATGTTCGAATGAGGGGAATGGATGTTCGAAAGAGGGGAACGGATGTGAGAATGAGGGGAATGGATGTTAGAATGTGAGGAATGGATGTTAGAATGAGAGGAATGGATGTTAGAATGAAGGGCATGGATGTGAGAATGAGGGAAATGGATGTTAGAATGAGGTGAATGGATGTTAGAATGAGAGGAATGGATGTTAGAATGAGGGGAATGGATGTTCGAAAGAGGGGAATGGATGTTCGAATGAGGGGAATGGATGAGACAATGAGGGGAATGGATGAGACAATGAGGGGAATGGATGAGACAATGAGGGGAATGGATGAGACAATGAGGGGAATGGATGTTAGAATGAGGGGAAGGGATGTTAGAATGAGGGGAAGGGATGTTACAATGAGGGGAATGGATGTTAGAATGAGGGGAATGGTTGTTAGAATGAGGGGATTGGATGTTCGAATGAGGGGAATGGATGAGACAATGAGGGGAATGGATGAGACATTAAGAGGAATGGATGTGAGAATGAGGGGAAGGGATGTCAGAATGAGGGGAATGGTTGTTAGAAGGAGAGGAATGGATGTTAGAATGAGGGGAATGGATGTTAGAATGAGGGGAATGGATGTTAGAATGAGGGGAATGGATGTTAGAATGAGGGGAATGGATGTTAGAAAGAGAGGATGGATGTTAGAATGAGGGGAAAGAATGTTAGAATGAGAGGAATTGATGTTAGAATGAGGGGAATGGATGTTGGAATGAGGGTAAATGATGGTAGAATGAGGGGAACGGATGGTAGAATGAGGGGAACGGATGGTAGAATGAGGGGAAAGGATGTTAGAATGAGGGGAAAGGATGTTAGAATGAGAGGAATGCATGTTAGATTGAGAGGAATGGATGTTACAATGAGGGGAATGGATGTTACAATGAGGGGAATGGATGTTAGAATGAGGGGAATGGATGTTAGAATGAGGGGAATGGATGTTCGAATGTGGGGAATGGATGTTAGAATGAGGGGAATGGATGTTAGAATGAGGGGAATGGATGTTGGAATGAGAGGAATGGATGTTGGAATGAGAGGAATGGATGTTAGAATGAGAGGAATGGTTGTTAGAATGAGGGGAATGGATGATAGAATGAGGGGAATGGATGATAGAATGAGGGGAATCGATGTTAGAATCAGAGGAATGGATGTTCGAATGAGGGGAATGGATGTTCGAAAGAGGGGAACGGATGTGAGAATGAGGGGAATGGATGTTAGAATGTGAGGAATGGATGTTAGAATGAGAGGAATGGATGTTAGAATGAAGGGCATAGATGTGAGAATGAGGGAAATGGATGTTAGAATGAGGGGAATGAATGTTAGAATGAGGGGAATGGATGTTAGAATGAGAGGAATGGATGTTAGAATGAGGGGAATGGATGTTAGAATGAGAGGAATGGATGTTAGAATGAGGGGAATGGATGTTAGAATGAGGGGAATGGATGTTAGAATGAGAGGAATGGATGTTAGAATGAGGGGAATGGATGTTAGAATGAGGGGAATGGATGTTAGAATGAGGGGAATGGATGTTCGAAAGAGGGGAATGGATGTTCGAAAGAGGGGAATGGATGTTCGAAAGAGAGGAATGGATGTTGGAATGAGAGGAATGGTTGTTAGAATGAGGGGAATGGATGATAGAATGAGGGGAATGGATGATAGAATGAGGGGAATCGATGTTAGAATCAGAGGAATGGATGTTCGAATGAGGGGAATGGATGTTCGAAAGAGGGGAACGGATGTGAGAATGAGGGGAATGGATGTTAGAATGAGAGGAATGGATGTTAGAATGTGAGGAATGGATGTTAGAATGAGAGGAATGGATGTTAGAATGAAGGGCATCGATGTGAGAATGAGGGAAATGGATGTTAGAATGAGGGGAATGAATGTTCGAATGAGAGGAATGGATGTTAGAATGAGGGGAATGGATGTTAGAATGAGGGGAATGGATGTTCGAAAGAGGGGAATGGATGTTCGAAAGAGGGGAATGGATGTTCGAAAGAGGGGAACGGATGAGACAATGAGGGGAATGGAAGAGACAATGAGGGGAATGGATGTTAGAATGAGGGGAAGGGATGTTAGAATGAGGGGAATGGATGTTAGAATGAGGGGAATGGATGTGAGAATGAGGGGAATGGATGTTAGAATGAGGGGAATGGATGTTCGAATGAGGGGAATGGATGAGACAATGAGGGGAATGGATGAGACATTAAGAGGAATGGATGTGAGAATGAGGGGAAGGGATGTTAGAATGAGGGGAATGGATGTTAGAATGAGTGGAATGGATGTTGGAATGAGGGGAATGGATGTTAGAAGGAGAGGATGGATGTTAGAATGAGGGGAAAGAATGTTAGAATGAGAGGAATTGATGTTAGAATGAGGGGAATGGATGTTGGAATGAGGGGAAAGGATGGTAGAATGAGGGGAACGAATGGTAGAATGAGGGGAACGGATGTTGGAATGAGGGGAATGGATGTTAGAATGAGGGGAAAGGATGTTAGAATGAGAGGAATGGATGTTAGATTGAGAGGAATGGATGTTAGAATGAGGGGAATGCATGTTCGACTGGGAGGAATGGATGTTACAATGAGGGGAATGGATGTTCGAATGAGGGGAATGGATGTTAGAATGAGGGGAATGGATGTTAGAATGAGGGGAAGGGATGTGAGAATGAGGGGAAGGGATGTGAGAATGTGAGGAAGGGATTTAAGAATGAGGGGAGTGGATGTTAGAATGAGGGGAAGGGATGTTAGAATGAGGGGAATTGATGTGAGAATGTGAGGAATGGATGTTCGAATGAGGGGAATGGATGTGAGAATAAGAGGAATGGATGTTAGAATGAGGGGAATGGATGTTAGATTGAGAGGAATGGATGTTTCAATGAGGGGAATGGATGTTCGAATGAGGGGAATGGATGTTCGAATGAGGGGAATGGATGTGAGAATGAGGGGAATGGATGTGAGAATGAGGGGAATGGATGTGAGAATGAGAGGAATGGATGTTAGAATGAGGGGAATGGATGTTGGATTGAGAGGAATGGATGTTTCAATGAGGGGAATGGATGTTCGAATGAGGGGAATGGATGTGAGAATGAGGGGAATGGATGTGAGAATGAGAGGAATGGATGTTAGAATGAGGGGAATGGATGTCCGAATGAGGGGAATCGATGTTCGAATGAGGGGAATGGATGTGAGAATGAGGGGAATGGATGTGAGAATGAGGGGAATGGATGTGAGAATGAGGAGAATGGATGTGAGAATGAGAGGAATGGATGTTAGAATGAGAGGAATGGATGTCAGAATGAGAGGAATGGATGTCAGAATGAGAGGAATGGATGTCAGAATGAGAGGAATGGATGTTCGAATGAGGGGAATCGATGTGAGAATGAGGGGAATGGATGTTATAATGAGGGGAATGGATGTTGGAATGAGGGGAATGGATGTTGGAATGAGGGGAATGGATGTTGGAATGAGGGGAATGGATGTTGGAATGAAGGGAATGGATGTTAGAATGAGGGAAATGAATGCCAGAATGAGGGGAATGGTTGTTAGAATGAGGGGAATGGATGTTAGAATGTGAGGAATGGATGTTAGAATGTGAGGAATGGATGTTGGAATGAGAGGAATGGATGTTGGAATGAGAGGAATGGATGTTAGAATGAGAGGAATGGATGTTAGAATGAAGGGCATGGATGTGAGAATGAGGGAAATGGATGTTAGAATGAGGTGAATGGATGTTAGAATGAGAGGAATGGATGTTAGAATGAGTGGAATGGATGTTCGAAAGAGGGGAATGGATGTTCGAAAGAGGGGAATGGATGTTCGAAAGAGGGGAATGGATGTTCGAAAGAGGGGAATGGATGTGAGAATGAGGGGAATGGATGTTGGAAAGAGGGGAATGGATGTTCGAATGAGGGGAATGGATGAGACAATGAGGGGAATGGATGAGAAAATGAGGGGAATGGATGAGACAATGAGGGGAATGGATGTTAGAATGAGGGGAAGGGATGTTAGAATGAGGGGAATGGATGTTAGAATGAGGGGAATGGATGTTCGAATGAGGGGAATGGATGAGACAATGAGGGGAATGGATGAGACATTAAGAGGAATGGATGTGAGAATGAGGGGAAGGGTTGTCAGAATGAGGGGAATGGTTGTTAGAAGGAGAGGAATGGATGTTAGAATGAGGGGAATGGATGTTAGAATGAGGGGAATGGACGTTAGAATGAGGGGAATGGATGTTAGAATGAGGGGAATGGATGTTAGAATGAGGGGAATGGATGTTAGAAAGAGAGGATGGATGTTAGAATGAGGGGAAAGAATGTTAGAATGAGAGGAATTGATGTTAGAATGAGGGGAATGGATGTTGGAATGAGGGGAATGGATGTTGGAATGAGGGGAATGGATGTTGGAATGAGGGGAAAGGATGTTAGAATGAGAGGAATGGATGTTAGATTGAGAGGAATGGATGTTAGAATGAGGGGAATGGATGTTCGACTGAGAGGAATGGATGTTACAATGAGGGGAATGGATGTTCGAATGAGGGGAATGGATGTTAGAATGAGGGGAATGGATGTTAGAATGTCGGGGAATGGATGTTAGAATGAGGGGAATGGATGTTAGAATGTGAGGAATGGATGTTCGAATGAGAGGAATGGATCTTAGAATGAGAGGAATGGATGTTATAATGAGGGGAATGGATGTTAGAATGAGGGGAATGGATGTCAGAATGAGGGGAATGGATGTTAGAATGAGAGGAATGGATGTTAGAATGAGGGGAATGGATGTTAGAATGAGGGGAAAGGATGGTAGAATGAGGGGAAAGGATGGTAGAAGGAGGGGAATGGATGTTAGAATGAGGGGAATGGATGTTAGAATGAGGGGAATAGATGTTGGAATGAGAGGAATGGATGTTGGAATGAGAGGAATGGATGTGAGAATGAGGGGAATGGATGTGAGAATGAGGGGAATGGATGTTTGAATGAGAGGAATGGATGTTTGAATGAGAGGAATGGATGTTTGAATGAGAGGAATGGATGTTTGAATGAGAGAAATGGATGTTAGAATGAGGGGAATGGATGACAGAATGAGGGGAATCGATGTTAGAATCAAAGGAATGGATATTAGAATGAGGTGAATGGATGTTAGAATGAGGGGAATGGATGTAAGAATGAGGGGAATGGATGTTCGAAGGAGGGGAATGGATGTTCGAAGGAGAGGAATTAATGACAGAATGAGGGGAATGGATGTTAGAATGTCGGGGAATGGATGTTAGAATGAGAGGAATGGATGTTAGAATGAGAGGAATGGATGTTAGAATGAGAGGAATGGATGTTAGAATGAGGGGAATGGATGTTAGAATGAGGGGAAAGGATGGTAGAAGGAGGGGAATGGATGTTAGAATGAGGGGAATGGATGTTAGAATGAGAGGAATAGATGTTGGAATGAGGTGAATGGATGTTAGAATCAAAGGAATGGATGTTAGAATGAGGTGAATGGATGTTAGAATAAGGGGAATGGATGTAAGAATGAGGGGAATGGATGTTCGAAGGAGGGGAATGGATGTTCGAAAGAGGGGAATGGATGTTCGAAAGAGGGGAATGGATGTTCGAAAGAGGGGAATGGATGTTCGAAGGAGGGGAATGGATGTTCGAAGGAGGGGAATGGATGTTCGAAGGAGGGGAATGGATGTTCGAAGGAGGGGAATGGATGTTCGAAGGAGAGGAAGGAATGCCAGAATGAGGGGAATGGATGTTAGAATGAGGGGAATGAATGCCAGAATGAGGGGAATGGATGTTAGAATGTCGGGGAATGGATGTTAGAATGAGGGGAATGGATGTGATAATGACAGGAATGGATGTGAGAATGTCGGGGAATGGATGTTAGAATGAGGGGAATGGATGTTAGAATGAGGGGAATGGATGACAGAATGAGGGGAATCGATGTTAGAATCAAAGGAATGGATGTTAGAATGTGAGGAATGGATGTTCGAATGAGGGGAATGGATGTTAGAATGTGAGGAATGGATGTTAGAATGAGGGGAATGGATGTTAGAATGAGGGGAATGGATGTTAGAATGAGGGGAATGGAAGTTCGAAAGAGAGGATGCATGTTAGAATGAGGGGAATGGATGTTAGAATGAGGGGAATGAATGCCAGAATGAGGGGAATGGATGCCAGAATGAGAGGAATGGATGTTAGAATGAGGGGAATCGATGTTAGAATCAAAGGAATGGATGTTAGAATGAGGGGAATGGATGTTAGAATGAGGGGAATGGATGTTAGAATGTGAGGAATGAATGTTAGAATGTGAGGAATGGTTGTTAGAATGAGGGAATGGAAGTTCGAAGGAGAGGATGCATGTTAGAATGAGGGGAATGGATGTTAGAATTAGGGGAATGAATGCCAGAATGAGGGGAATGGATGTTAGAATGAGAGGAATGGATGTTAGAATGAGGGGAATGTTTGTTAGAATGAGGGGAATGGATGTTCGAAAGAGGGGAATGGATGTGAGAATGAGGGGAATGGATGTTAGAATGTCGGGGAATGGATGACAGAATGAGGGGAATCGATGTTAGAATCAAAGGAATGGATGTTAGAATGAGGGGAATGGATGTCAGAATGTGAGGAATGGATGTTAGAATGAGGGGAATGGATGTTAGAATGAGGGGAATGGATGTTAGAATGAGAGGAATGGATGTTAGAATGAGAGGAATGGATGTTAGAATGAGGGGAATGGATGTTAGAATGAGAGGAAGGGACGTTCGAATGAGGGGAATGGATGTTCGAAAGAGGGGAATGGATGTGAGAATGAGGGGAATGGATGTTAGAATGAGGGGAATGGATGTTAGAATGAGGGGAATGGATGTTAGAATGAGGGGAATGGGTGTCAGAATGTGAGGAATGGATGTTAGAATGAGGGGAATGGATGTTAGAATGAGGGGAATGGTTGTTAGAATGAGGGGAATGGATGTTCGAAAGAGGGGAATGGATGTTCGAAAGAGGGGAATGGATGTGAGAATGAGGGGAATGGATGTTAGAATGTCGGGGAATGGATGTTAGAATGTCGGGGAATGGATGTTAGAATGAACGGAAAGAATGTTAGAATGAGGGGAATGGATGTTAGAATGTGAGGAATGGATGTTCGAATGTGAGGAATGGATGTTAGAATGAGGGGAATGGATGTTGGAATGTGAGGAATGGATGTTGGAATGAGAGGAATGGATGTTTGAATGAGGGGAATGGATGTTCGAATGAGGGGAATGGATGTTAGAATGAGGGGAATGGATGTAAGAATGAGGGGAATGGATGTTCGAAGGAGGGGAATGGATGTTCGAAGGAGAGGAATGAATGCCAGAATGAGGGGAATGGATGTTAGAATGAGGGGAATGAATGTTAGAATGAGGGGAATGGATGTTAGAATGAGGGGAATGGATGTTAGAATGAGGAGAATGGATGTTCGAATGAAGGGAATGGATGTTAGAATGAGGGGAATGGATGACAGAATGAGGGGAATCGATGTTAGAATCAAAGGAATGGATGTTAGAATGAGGTGAATGGATGTTAGAATGAGGGGAATGGATGTAAGAATGAGGGGAATGGATGTTCGAAGGAGGGGAATGGATGTTCGAAGGAGAGGAATTAATGCCAGAATGAGGGGAATGGATGTTAGAATGAGGGGAATGGATGTTAGAATGTCGGGGAATGGATGTTAGAATGAGAGGAATGGATGTTAGAATGAGAGGAATGGATGTTAGAATGAGAGGAATGGATGTTAGAATGAGGGGAAAGGATGGTAGAAGGAGGGGAATGGATGTTAGAATGAGGGGAATGGATGTTAGAATGAGAGGAATAGATGTTAGAATGAGGGGAATGGATGTTAGAATGAGGGGAATGGATGTTAGAATGAGGGGAATGGATGGTAGAAGGAGGGGAATGGATGTTAGAATGAGGGGAATGGAAGTTCGAAGGAGAGGATGCATGTTAGAATGAGGGGAATGGATGTTAGAATGAGGGGAATGAATGCCAGAATGAGGGGAATGGATGTTAGAATGAGAGGAATGGATGTTAGAATGAGGGGAATCGATGTTAGAATCAAAGGAATGGATGTTAGAATGAGGGGAATGGATGTTAGAATGAGGGGAATGGATGTTAGAATTTGAGGAATGGATGTTGGAATGTGAGGAATGGATGTTAGAATGAGGGAATGGAAGTTCGAAGGAGAGGATGCATGTTAGAATGAGGGGAATGGATGTTAGAATTAGGGGAATGAATGCCAGAATGAGGGGAATGGATGTTAGAATGAGAGGAATGGATGTTAGAATGAGGGGAATGTTTGTTAGAATGAGGGGAATGGATGTTCGAAAGAGGGGAATGGATGTGAGAATGAGGGGAATGGATGTTAGAATGTCGGGGAATGGATGACAGAATGAGGGGAATCGATGTTAGAATCAAAGGAATGGATGTTAGAATGAGGGGAATGGATGTCAGAATGTGAGGAATGGATGTTAGAATGAGGGGAATGGATGTTAGAATGAGGGGAATGGATGTTAGAATGAGGGGAATGGATGTTAGAATGAGAGGAATGGATGTTAGAATGAGGGGAATGGATGTTAGAATGAGAGGAAGGGACGTTAGAATGAGGGGAATGGATGTTCGAAAGAGGGGAATGGATGTTGGAATGAGGGGAATGGATGTTAGAATGAGGGGAATGGATGTTAGAATGAGGGGAATGGGTGTCAGAATGTGAGGAACGGATGTTAGAATGAGGGGAATGGATGTTAGAATGAGGGGAATGGTTGTTAGAATGAGGGGAATGGATGTTCGAAAGAGGGGAATGGATGTTCGAAAGAGGGGAATGGATGTGAGAATGAGGGGAATGGATGTTAGAATGTCGGGGAATGGATGTTAGAATGTCGGGGAATGGATGTTAGAATGTGAGGAATGGATGTTAGAATGAGGGGTATGGATGTTGGAATGTGAGGAATGGATGTTGGAATGAGAGGAATGGATGTTTGAATGAGGGGAATGGATGTTCGAAGGAGAGGAATGAATGCCAGAATGAGGGGAATGGATGTTAGAATGAGGGGAATGGATGTTCGAATGAGGGGAATGGATGTTAGAATGAGGGGAATGGATGTTAGAATGAGGGGAATGGATGTAAGAATGAGGGGAATGGATGTTCGAAGGAGGGGAATGGATGTTCGAAGGAGAGGAATGAATGCCAGAATGAGGGGAATGAATGTTAGAATGAGGGGAATGGATGTTAGAATGAGGGGAATGGATGTTAGAATGAGGGGAATGGATGTTAGAATGAGGAGAATGGATGTTCGAATGAGGGGAATGGATGTTCGAATGAGGGGAATGGATGTTAGAATGAGGGGAATGGATGTTAGAATGAGGGGAATGGATGTTAGAATGAGGGGAATGGATGTTAGAATGAGGGGAATGGATGTTAGAATGAGGGGAATGGATGTTAGAATGAGGGGAATGGATGTTAGAATGAGGGGAATGGGTGTCCGAATGAGGGGAATGGATGTTAGAATGAGGGGAATGGATGTTAGAATGAGGGGAATGGATGTTCGAAAGAGGGGAATGGATGTTCGAAAGAGGGGAATGGATGTGAGAATGAGGGGAATGGATGTGAGAATGTCGGGGAATGGATGTTAGAATGTCGGGGAATGGATGTTAGAATGAACGGAAAGAATGTTAGAATGAGGGGAATGGATGTTAGAATGAGGGGAGTGGATGTTAGAATGAGGGGAATGGATGTTAGAATGAGGGGAATGGATGTTAGAATGTGAGGAATGGATGTTAGAATGAGGGGAATGGATGTTAGAATGTGAGGAATGGATGTTGGAATGAGAGGAATGGATGTTTGAATGAGGGGAATGGATGTTCGAAGGAGAGGAATGAATGCCAGAATGAGGGGAATGGATGTTAGAATGAGAGGAATGGATGTGACAATGAGGGGAATGGATGTGAGAATGAGGGGAATGGATGTGAGAATGAGAGGAATGGATGTTTGAATGAGAGGAATGGATGTTAGAATGAGAGGAATGGATGTTAGAATGAGAGGAATGGATGTTAGAATGAGGGGAATGGATGTGAGAATGAGGGGAATGGATGACAGAATGAGGGGAATGGATGACAGAATGAGGGGAATGGATGACAGAATGAGGGGAATGGATGACAGAATGAGGGGAATGGATGACAGAATGAGGGGAATGGATGTGAGAATGAGGGGAATGGATGACAGAATGAGGGGAATGGATGACAGAATGAGGGGAATGGATGTTGGAATCAAAGGAATGGATGTTAGAATGAGGTGAATGGATGTTAGAATGAGGGGAATGGATGTAAGAATGAGGGGAATGGATGTTCGAAGGAGGGGAATGGATGTTCGAAGGAGAGGAATGAATGCCAGAATGAGAGGAATGGATGTTAGAATGAGGGGAATGGATGTTAGAATGAGGGGAATGGATGTTAGAATGAGGGGAAAGGATGGTAGAAGGAGGGGAATGGATGTTAGAATGAGGGGAATGGATGTTAGAATGAAAGGAATGGATGTTGGAATGAGAGGAATGGATGTGACAATGAGGGGAATGGATGTTAGAATGAGGGGAATGGATGTGAGAATGAGGGGAATGGATGTGAGAATGAGAGGAATGGATGTTAGAATCAAAGGAATGGATGATAGAATGAGGTGAATGGATGTTAGAATGAGGGGAATGGATGTAAGAATGAGGGGAATGGATGTTCGAAGGAGGGGAATGGATGTTCGAAGGAGAGGAATGAATGCCAGAATGAGGGGAATGGATGTTAGAATGAGGGGAATGAATGCCAGAATGAGGGGAATGGATGTTAGAATGTCGGGGAATGGATGTTAGAATGAGAGGAATGGATGTTAGAATGAGAGGAATGGATGTTAGAATGAGGGGAATGGATGTAAGAATGAGGGGAATGGATGTTCGAAGGAGGGGAATGGATGTTTGAATGAGAGGAATGGATGTTAGAATGAGAGGAATGGATGTTAGAATGAGGGGAATGGATGTTAGAATGAGGGGAATGGATGTTAGAATGAGGGGAATGGATGTTAGAATGAGAGGAATGGATGTTAGAATGAGAGGAATGGATGTTAGAATGAGGGGAATGGATGTTAGACTGAGAGGAATGGATGTTAGAATGAGAGGAATGGATCTTAGAAGAAGGGGAATGGATGTTAGAATGAGAGAAATGGGTGTTGGAATGAGAGGAATGGATGATAGAATGAGGGGAATCGATGTGAGAATGAGGGGAATGGATGTTAGAATGAGGGGAATGGATGTTAGAATGAGGGGAATGGATGTGAGAATGAGAGGAATGGATGTTTGAATGAGAGGAATGGATGTTAGAATGAGAGGAATGGATGTTAGAATGAGAGGAATGCATGTTAGAATGAGGGGAATGGATGTGAGAATGAGGGGAATGGATGACAGAATGAGGGGAATGGATGACAGAATGAGGGGAATGGATGTTAGAATCAAAGGAATGGATGTTAGAATGAGGTGAATGGATGTTAGAATGAGGGGAATGGATGTAAGAATGAGGGGAATGGATGTTCGAAGGAGGGGAATGGATGTTCGAAGGAGAGGAATGAATGCCAGAATGAGGGGAATGGATGTTAGAATGAGGGGAATGAATGCCAGAATGAGGGGAATGGATGTTAGAATGTCGGGGAATGGATGTTAGAATGAGGGGAATGAATGCCAGAATGAGGGGAATGGATGTTAGAATGAGGGGAATGAATGCCAGAATGAGGGGAATGGATGTTAGAATGCGGGGAATGGATGTTCGAATGAGGGGAATGGATTTGAGAATGAGAGGAATGGATGTCAGAATGAGAGGAATGGATGTTAGAATGAGGGGAATGGATGTTCGAAAGAGGGGAATGGATGTTAGAATGAGGGGAATGGATGTTAGAATGAGGGAAATGGATGTTAGAATGAGAGGAATGGATGTTAGAATGAGAGGAATGGATGTTAGAATGAGGGGAATGGATGTTAGAATGAGAGGAATGGATGTTAGAATGAGAGGAATGGATGTTAGAATGAGAGGAATGGATGTTAGAATGAGGGGAATGGATGTTAGACTGAGAGGAATGGATGTTAGAATGAGAGGAATGGATCTTAGAAGAAGGGGAATGGATGTTAGAATGAGAGGAATGGGTGTTGGAATGAGAGGAATGGATGATAGAATGAGGGGAATCGATGTGAGAATGAGGGGAATGGATGTTAGAATGAGGGGAATGGATGTTAGAATGAGGGGAATGGATGTTAGAATGTGAGGAATGGATGTTGGAATGAGGGGAATGGATGTTAGAATGTGAGGAATGGATGTTGGAATGAGAGGAATGGATGTTAGAATGAGGGGAATGGATGTCAGAATGAGGGGAATGGATGTTAGAATGAGAGGAATGGATGTTAGAATGAAAGGAATGGATGTTAGAATGAGGGGAATGGATGTTAGAATGAGGGGAAAGGATGGTAGAAGGAGGGGAATGGATGTTCGAAGGAGGGGAATGGATGATCGAAGGAGAGGAATGAATGCCAGAATGAGGGGAATGGATGTTAGAATGAGGGGAATGAATCCCAGAATGAGGGGAATGGATGTTAGAATGTCGGGGAATGGATGTTAGAATGAGAGGAATGGATGTTAGAATGAGGGGAATGGATGTTAGAATGAGGGGAAAGGATGGTAGAAGGAGGGGAATGGATGTTAGAATGAGGGGAATGGATGTTAGATTGAGAGGAATAGATGTTGGAATGAGAGGAATGGATGTGACAATGAGGGGAATGGATGTGAGAATGAGGGGAATGGATGTGAGAATGAGAGGAATGGATGTTAGAATGAGAGGAATGGATGTTAGAATGAGAGGAATGGATGTTAGAATGAGGGGAATGGATGACAGAATGAGGGGAATGGATGACAGAATGAGGGGAATGGATGACAGAATGAGGGGAATGGATGTTAGAATCAAAGGAATGGATGTTAGAATGAGGTGAATGGATGTTCGAAGGAGGGGAATGGATGTTCGAAGGAGAGGAATGAATGCCAGAATGAGGGGAATGGATGTTAGAATGAGGGGAATGAATGCCAGAATGAGGGGAATGGATGTTAGAATGTCGGGGAATGGATGTGAGAATGAGAGGAATGGATGTCAGAATGAGAGGAATGGATGTTAGAATGAGGGGAATGGATGTTCGAAAGAGGGGAATGGATGTGAGAATGAGGGGAATGGATATTAGAATGAGAGGAATGGATGTTAGAATGAGAGGAATGGATGTTAGAATGAGGGGAATGGATGTTAGAATGAGAGGAAGGGACGTTCGAATGAGGGGAATGGATGTTCGAAAGAGGGGAATGGATGTGAGAATGAGGGGAATGGATGTTAGAATGAGGGGAATGGATGTTAGAATGAGGGGAATGGATGTTAGAATGAGGGGAATGGGTGTCAGAATGTGAGGAATGGATGTTAGAATGAGGGGAATGGATGTTAGAATGAGGGGAATGGTTGTTAGAATGAGGGGAATGGATGTTCGAAAGAGGGGAATGGATGTTCGAAAGAGGGGAATGGATGTGAGAATGAGGGGAATGGATGTTAGAATGTCGGGGAATGGATGTTAGAATGTCGGGGAATGGATGTTAGAATGAACGGAAAGAATGTTAGAATGAGGGGAATGGATGTTAGAATGTGAGGAATGGATGTTCGAATGTGAGGAATGGATGTTAGAATGAGGGGAATGGATGTTGGAATGTGAGGAATGGATGTTGGAATGAGAGGAATGGATGTTTGAATGAGGGGAATGGATGTTCGAATGAGGGGAATGGATGTTAGAATGAGGGGAATGGATGTAAGAATGAGGGGAATGGATGTTCGAAGGAGGGGAATGGATGTTCGAAGGAGAGGAATGAATGCCAGAATGAGGGGAATGGATGTTAGAATGAGGGGAATGAATGTTAGAATGAGGGGAATGGATGTTAGAATGAGGGGAATGGATGTTAGAATGAGGAGAATGGATGTTCGAATGAAGGGAATGGATGTTAGAATGAGGGGAATGGATGACAGAATGAGGGGAATCGATGTTAGAATCAAAGGAATGGATGTTAGAATGAGGTGAATGGATGTTAGAATGAGGGGAATGGATGTAAGAATGAGGGGAATGGATGTTCGAAGGAGGGGAATGGATGTTCGAAGGAGAGGAATTAATGCCAGAATGAGGGGAATGGATGTTAGAATGAGGGGAATGGATGTTAGAATGTCGGGGAATGGATGTTAGAATGAGAGGAATGGATGTTAGAATGAGAGGAATGGATGTTAGAATGAGAGGAATGGATGTTAGAATGAGGGGAAAGGATGGTAGAAGGAGGGGAATGGATGTTAGAATGAGGGGAATGGATGTTAGAATGAGAGGAATAGATGTTGGAATGAGAGGAATGGATGTTAGAATGAGGGGAATGGATGTTAGAATGAGGGGAATGGATGTTAGAATGAGGGGAATGGATGGTAGAAGGAGGGGAATGGATGTTAGAATGAGGGGAATGGAAGTTCGAAGGAGAGGATGCATGTTAGAATGAGGGGAATGGATGTTAGAATGAGGGGAATGAATGCCAGAATGAGGGGAATGGATGTTAGAATGAGAGGAATGGATGTTAGAATGAGGGGAATCGATGTTAGAATCAAAGGAATGGATGTTAGAATGAGGGGAATGGATGTTAGAATGAGGGGAATGGATGTTAGAATTTGAGGAATGGATGTTGGAATGTGAGGAATGGATGTTAGAATGAGGGAATGGAAGTTCGAAGGAGAGGATGCATGTTAGAATGAGGGGAATGGATGTTAGAATTAGGGGAATGAATGCCAGAATGAGGGGAATGGATGTTAGAATGAGAGGAATGGATGTTAGAATGAGGGGAATGTTTGTTAGAATGAGGGGAATGGATGTTCGAAAGAGGGGAATGGATGTGAGAATGAGGGGAATGGATGTTAGAATGTCGGGGAATGGATGACAGAATGAGGGGAATCGATGTTAGAATCAAAGGAATGGATGTTAGAATGAGGGGAATGGATGTCAGAATGTGAGGAATGGATGTTAGAATGAGGGGAATGGATGTTAGAATGAGGGGAATGGATGTTAGAATGAGGGGAATGGATGTTAGAATGAGAGGAATGGATGTTAGAATGAGGGGAATGGATGTTAGAATGAGAGGAAGGGACGTTAGAATGAGGGGAATGGATGTTCGAAAGAGGGGAATGGATGTTGGAATGAGGGGAATGGATGTTAGAATGAGGGGAATGGATGTTAGAATGAGGGGAATGGGTGTCAGAATGTGAGGAACGGATGTTAGAATGAGGGGAATGGATGTTAGAATGAGGGGAATGGTTGTTAGAATGAGGGGAATGGATGTTCGAAAGAGGGGAATGGATGTTCGAAAGAGGGGAATGGATGTGAGAATGAGGGGAATGGATGTTAGAATGTCGGGGAATGGATGTTAGAATGTCGGGGAATGGATGTTAGAATGTGAGGAATGGATGTTAGAATGAGGGGTATGGATGTTGGAATGTGAGGAATGGATGTTGGAATGAGAGGAATGGATGTTTGAATGAGGGGAATGGATGTTCGAAGGAGAGGAATGAATGCCAGAATGAGGGGAATGGATGTTAGAATGAGGGGAATGGATGTTCGAATGAGGGGAATGGATGTTAGAATGAGGGGAATGGATGTTAGAATGAGGGGAATGGATGTAAGAATGAGGGGAATGGATGTTCGAAGGAGGGGAATGGATGTTCGAAGGAGAGGAATGAATGCCAGAATGAGGGGAATGAATGTTAGAATGAGGGGAATGGATGTTAGAATGAGGGGAATGGATGTTAGAATGAGGGGAATGGATGTTAGAATGAGGAGAATGGATGTTCGAATGAGGGGAATGGATGTTCGAATGAGGGGAATGGATGTTAGAATGAGGGGAATGGATGTTAGAATGAGGGGAATGGATGTTAGAATGAGGGGAATGGATGTTAGAATGAGGGGAATGGATGTTAGAATGAGGGGAATGGATGTTAGAATGAGGGGAATGGATGTTAGAATGAGGGGAATGGGTGTCCGAATGAGGGGAATGGATGTTAGAATGAGGGGAATGGATGTTAGAATGAGGGGAATGGATGTTCGAAAGAGGGGAATGGATGTTCGAAAGAGGGGAATGGATGTGAGAATGAGGGGAATGGATGTGAGAATGTCGGGGAATGGATGTTAGAATGTCGGGGAATGGATGTTAGAATGAACGGAAAGAATGTTAGAATGAGGGGAATGGATGTTAGAATGAGGGGAGTGGATGTTAGAATGAGGGGAATGGATGTTAGAATGAGGGGAATGGATGTTAGAATGTGAGGAATGGATGTTAGAATGAGGGGAATGGATGTTAGAATGTGAGGAATGGATGTTGGAATGAGAGGAATGGATGTTTGAATGAGGGGAATGGATGTTCGAAGGAGAGGAATGAATGCCAGAATGAGGGGAATGGATGTTAGAATGAGAGGAATGGATGTGACAATGAGGGGAATGGATGTGAGAATGAGGGGAATGGATGTCAGAATGAGAGGAATGGATGTTTGAATGAGAGGAATGGATGTTAGAATGAGAGGAATGGATGTTAGAATGAGAGGAATGGATGTTAGAATGAGGGGAATGGATGTGAGAATGAGGGGAATGGATGACAGAATGAGGGGAATGGATGACAGAATGAGGGGAATGGATGACAGAATGAGGGGAATGGATGTGAGAATGAGGGGAATGGATGACAGAATGAGGGGAATGGATGACAGAATGAGGGGAATGGATGTTGGAATCAAAGGAATGGATGTTAGAATGAGGTGAATGGATGTTAGAATGAGGGGAATGGATGTAAGAATGAGGGGAATGGATGTTCGAAGGAGGGGAATGGATGTTCGAAGGAGAGGAATGAATGCCAGAATGAGAGGAATGGATGTTAGAATGAGGGGAATGGATGTTAGAATGAGGGGAATGGATGTTAGAATGAGGGGAAAGGATGGTAGAAGGAGGGGAATGGATGTTAGAATGAGGGGAATGGATGTTAGAATGAAAGGAATGGATGTTGGAATGAGAGGAATGGATGTGACAATGAGGGGAATGGATGTTAGAATGAGGGGAATGGATGTGAGAATGAGGGGAATGGATGTGAGAATGAGAGGAATGGATGTTAGAATCAAAGGAATGGATGATAGAATGAGGTGAATGGATGTTAGAATGAGGGGAATGGATGTAAGAATGAGGGGAATGGATGTTCGAAGGAGGGGAATGGATGTTCGAAGGAGGGGAATGGATGTTCGAAGGAGAGGAATGAATGCCAGAATGAGGGGAATGGATGTTAGAATGAGGGGAATGAATGCCAGAATGAGGGGAATGGATGTTAGAATGTCGGGGAATGGATGTTAGAATGAGAGGAATGGATGTTAGAATGAGAGGAATGGATGTTAGAATGAGGGGAATGGATGTAAGAATGAGGGGAATGGATGTTCGAAGGAGGGGAATGGATGTTTGAATGAGAGGAATGGATGTTAGAATGAGAGGAATGGATGTTAGAATGAGGGGAATGGATGTTAGAATGAGGGGAATGGATGTTAGAATGAGGGGAATGGATGTTAGAATGAGAGGAATGGATGTTAGAATGAGAGGAATGGATGTTAGAATGAGGGGAATGGATGTTAGACTGAGAGGAATGGATGTTAGAATGAGAGGAATGGATCTTAGAAGAAGGGGAATGGATGTTAGAATGAGAGAAATGGGTGTTGGAATGAGAGGAATGGATGATAGAATGAGGGGAATCGATGTGAGAATGAGGGGAATGGATGTTAGAATGAGGGGAATGGATGTTAGAATGAGGGGAATGGATGTGAGAATGAGAGGAATGGATGTTTGAATGAGAGGAATGGATGTTAGAATGAGAGGAATGGATGTTAGAATGAGAGGAATGCATGTTAGAATGAGGGGAATGGATGTGAGAATGAGGGGAATGGATGACAGAATGAGGGGAATGGATGACAGAATGAGGGGAATGGATGTTAGAATCAAAGGAATGGATGTTAGAATGAGGTGAATGGATGTTCGAATGAGGGGAATGGATGTAAGAATGAGGGGAATGGATGTTCGAAGGAGGGGAATGGATGTTCGAAGGAGAGGAATGAATGCCAGAATGAGGGGAATGGATGTTAGAATGAGGGGAATGAATGCCAGAATGAGGGGAATGGATGTTAGAATGTCGGGGAATGGATGTTAGAATGAGGGGAATGAATGCCAGAATGAGGGGAATGGATGTTAGAATGAGGGGAATGAATGCCAGAATGAGGGGAATGGATGTTAGAATGCGGGGAATGGATGTTCGAATGAGGGGAATGGATTTGAGAATGAGAGGAATGGATGTCAGAATGAGAGGAATGGATGTTAGAATGAGGGGAATGGATGTTCGAAAGAGGGGAATGGATGTTAGAATGAGGGGAATGGATGTTAGAATGAGGGAAATGGATGTTAGAATGAGAGGAATGGATGTTAGAATGAGAGGAATGGATGTTAGAATGAGGGGAATGGATGTTAGAATGAGAGGAATGGATGTTAGAATGAGAGGAATGGATGTTAGAATGAGAGGAATGGATGTTAGAATGAGGGGAATGGATGTTAGACTGAGAGGAATGGATGTTAGAATGAGAGGAATGGATCTTAGAAGAAGGGGAATGGATGTTAGAATGAGAGGAATGGGTGTTGGAATGAGAGGAATGGATGATAGAATGAGGGGAATCGATGTGAGAATGAGGGGAATGGATGTTAGAATGAGGGGAATGGATGTTAGAATGAGGGGAATGGATGTTAGAATGAGGGGAATGGATGTTAGAATGTGAGGAATGGATGTTGGAATGAGGGGAATGGATGTTAGAATGTGAGGAATGGATGTTGGAATGAGAGGAATGGATGTTAGAATGAGGGGAATGGATGTCAGAATGAGGGGAATGGATGTTAGAATGAGAGGAATGGATGTTAGAATGAAAGGAATGGATGTTAGAATGAGGGGAATGGATGTTAGAATGAGGGGAAAGGATGGTAGAAGGAGGGGAATGGATGTTCGAAGGAGGGGAATGGATGATCGAAGGAGAGGAATGAATGCCAGAATGAGGGGAATGGATGTTAGAATGAGGGGAATGAATCCCAGAATGAGGGGAATGGATGTTAGAATGTCGGGGAATGGATGTTAGAATGAGAGGAATGGATGTTAGAATGAGGGGAATGGATGTTAGAATGAGGGGAAAGGATGGTAGAAGGAGGGGAATGGATGTTAGAATGAGGGGAATGGATGTTAGATTGAGAGGAATAGATGTTGGAATGAGAGGAATGGATGTGACAATGAGGGGAATGGATGTGAGAATGAGGGGAATGGATGTGAGAATGAGAGGAATGGATGTTAGAATGAGAGGAATGGATGTTAGAATGAGAGGAATGGATGTTAGAATGAGGGGAATGGATGACAGAATGAGGGGAATGGATGACAGAATGAGGGGAATGGATGACAGAATGAGGGGAATGGATGTTAGAATCAAAGGAATGGATGTTAGAATGAGGTGAATGGATGTTCGAAGGAGGGGAATGGATGTTCGAAGGAGAGGAATGAATGCCAGAATGAGGGGAATGGATGTTAGAATGAGGGGAATGAATGCCAGAATGAGGGGAATGGATGTTAGAATGTCGGGGAATGGATGTGAGAATGAGAGGAATGGATGTCAGAATGAGAGGAATGGATGTTAGAATGAGGGGAATGGATGTTCGAAAGAGGGGAATGGATGTGAGAATGAGGGGAATGGATATTAGAATGAGGGGAATGGATATTAGAATGAGAGGAATGGATGTTAGAATGAGAGGAATGCATGTTAGAATGAGGTGAATCGATGTCAGAATGAGTGGAATGGACGTGAGAATGAGGGGAATACACGTGAGAATGAGGGGAATGGATGTCAGAATGAGGGGAATGGTTGTTAGAATGAGGGGAATGCATGTTAGAATGAGGGGAATGGATGTTCGAAAGAGGGGAATGGATGTGAGAATGAGGGGAATGGATGTTCGAATGTAGGGGAATGGATGTTAGAATGTCGGGGAATGGATGTTAGAATGTCGGGGAATGGATGTTAGAATGAACGGAAAGAATGTTAGAATGAGGGGAATGGATGTTAGAATGAGGGGAATGGATGATAGAATGTGAGGAATGGATGTTAGAATGAGGGGAATGGATGTCAGAATGTGAGGAATGGATGTTGGAATGAGAGGAATGGATGTTAGAATGAGGGGAATGGATGTCAGAATGAGGGGAATGGATGTTAGAATGAGGGGAATGGATGTTAGAATGAGGGGAATGGATGTTAGAATGAGGGGAAAGGATGGTCGAAGGAGGGGAATGGATGTTAGAATGAGGGGAATGGATGTTAGAATGAAAGGAATGGATGTTGGAATGAGAGGAATGGATGTGACAATGAGGGGAATGGATGTTAGAATGAGGGGAATGGATGTGAGAATGAGGGGAATGGATGTGAGAATGAGAGGAATGGATGTTAGAATCAAAGGAATGGATGATAGAATGAGGTGAATGGATGTTAGAATGAGGGGAATGGATGTAAGAATGAGGGGAATGGATGTTCGAAGGAGGGGAATGGATGTTCGAAGGAGAGGAATGAATGCCAGAATGAGGGGAATGGATGTTAGAATGAGGGGAATGAATGCCAGAATGAGGGGAATGGATGTTAGAATGTCGGGGAATGGATGTTAGAATGAGAGGAATGGATGTTAGAATGAGAGGAATGGATGTTAGAATGAGAGGAATGGATGTTAGAATGAGGGGAATGGATGTTAGAATGAGGGGAATGGATGTTAGAATGAGGGGAAAGGATGGTAGAAGGAGGGGAATGGATGTTAGAATGAGGGGAATGGATGTTAGAATGAGGGGAATGGATGTTGGAATGAGAGGAATGGATGTGACAATGAGGGGAATGGATGTGAGAATGAGGGGAATGGATGTGAGAATGAGAGGAATGGATGTTTGAATGAGAGGAATGGATGTTAGAATGAGAGGAATGGATGTTAGAATGAGAGGAATGGATGTTAGAATGAGGGGAATGGATGTGAGAATGAGGGGAATGGATGACAGAATGAGGGGAATGGATGACAGAATGAGGGGAATGGATGACAGAATGAGGGGAATGGATGTGAGAATGAGGGGAATGGATGACAGAATGAGGGGAATGGATGACAGAATGAGGGGAATGGATGTTAGAATCAAAGGAATGGATGTTAGAATGAGGTGAATGGATGTTAGAATGAGGGGAATGGATGTAAGAATGAGGGGAATGGATGTTCGAAGGAGGGGAATGGATGTTCGAAGGAGAGGAATGAATGCCAGAATGAGAGGAATGGATGTTAGAATGAGGGGAATGAATGCCAGAATGAGGGGAATGGATGTTAGAATGAGGGGAAAGGATGGTAGAAGGAGGGGAATGGATGTTAGAATGAGGGGAATGGATGTTAGAATGAGAGGAATAGATGTTGGAATGAGAGGAATGGATGTTAGAATGAGGTGAATCGATTGCAGAATGAGTGGAATGGACGTGAGAATGAGGGGAATGCACGTGAGAATGAGGGGAATGGATGTCAGAATGAGGGGAATGTTTGTTAGAATGAGGGGAATGCATGTTAGAATGAGGGGAATGGATGACAGAATGAGGGGAATGGATGACAGAATGAGGGGAATGGATGACAGAATGAGGGGAATGGATGTTGGAATCAAAGGAATGAATGCCAGAATGAGGGGAATGGATGTTAGAATGTCGGGGAATGGATGTTAGAATGAGAGGAATGGATGTTCGAAAGAGGGGAATGGGTGTCAGAATGACAGGAATGGATGTTAGAATGAGAGGAATGGATGTTCGAATGAGAGGAATGGATGTTAGAATGCGGGGAATGGATGTTCGAATGAGGGGAATGGATGTGAGAATGAGAGGAATGGATGTTAGAATGTGGGGAATGGGTGTCAGAATGACAGGAATGGATGTCAGAATGAGAGGAATGGATGTTAGAATGAGGGGAATGGATGTTCGAAAGGGGGAATGGATGTGAGAATGAGAGGAATGGATGTTAGAATGAGGGGAATGGATGACATAATGAGGGGAATGGATGACAGAATGAGGGGAATGGATGACAGAATGAGGGGAATGGATGACAGAATGAGGGGAATGGATGACAGAATGAGGGGAATGGATGACAGAATGAGGGGAATGGATGACAGAATGAGGGGAATGGATGACAGAATGAGGGGAATGGATGACAGAATGAGGGGAATGGATGTTAGAATCAAAGGAATGAATGACAGAATGAGGGGAATGGATGTTAGAATGTCGGGGAATGGGTGTTGGAATGAGAGGAATGGATGATAGAATGAGAGGAATGGATGTGAATGAAGGGGAATGGATGTGAGAATGAAGGGGAATGGACGTGAGAATGAAGGGGAATGGACGTGAGAATGAAGGGGAATGGATGTGAGAATGAGGGGAATGGATGTGAGAATGAGGGGAATGGATGTGAGAATGAGGGGAATGAATGTTCGAAAGCGGGGAATGGAAGTGATAATGAGAGGAATGGATGTTCGAATGAGGGGAATGGATGTCAGAAAAAGGGGAATGGGTGTTGGAATGAGAGGAATGGATGTTAGAATGAGGGGAATGGATGTTAGAATGAGGGGAATGGATGATAGAATGAGGGGAATCGATGTGAGAATGAGGGGAATGGATGTTAGAATGAGGGGAATGGATGTTAGAATGAGGGGAATGGATGTTAGAATGAGAGGAATGGATGTTAGAATGAGAGGAATGGATGTGAGAATGAAGGGGAATGGATGTGAGAATGAAGGGGAATGGATGTGAGAATGAGGGGAATGGATGTGAGAATGAGGGGAATGAATGTTCGAAAGCGGGGAATGGAAGTGATAATGAGAGGAATGGATGTAAGAATGAAGGGGAATGGACGTCGTAATCAGAGGAATGGATGTGAGAATGAAGGGGAATGGATGTGAGAATGAGGGGAATGGATGTGAGAATGAGGGGATTGGATGTGAGAATGAGGGGATTGGATGTTAGAATGAGGGCAATGGATGTTAGAATGAGAGGAATGGATGTTAGAATGAGGGGAATAGATGTTAGAATGAGAGGAATGGATGTTAGAATGAGGGGACTGCATGTTAGAATGAGGGGAATGGATATTGGAATGAGGGGAATGGATGTTAGAATGAGGGGAATGGATGTGAGAATGAGGGGAATGGATGTGAGAATGAGGGGAATGGATGTGAGAATGAGGGGAATGGATGTGAGAATGAGGGGAACGGATGTGAGAATGAGGGGAATAATGTTAGAATGAGAGGAATGGGTGTTAGAATGAGGGGAATGGATGACAGAATGAGGGGAATGGATGTTAGAATGAGAGGAATGGGTGTTAAATGAGGGGATTGGATGATAGAATGAGGGGAATGGATATTGGAATGAGGGGAATGGATGTTGGAATGAGGGGAATGGATGTTGGAATGAGGGGAATGGATGTTATAATGAGGGGAACGTATGTTTGAATGAGAGGAATGGATGTTGGAATGAAGGGAATGGATGTAAGAATGAGAGGAATGGACGTGAGAATGAGGGGAATGGATGTCAGAATGAGGGGAATGGATGTTAGAATGAGGGGAATGGAAGTAAGAATGAGGAGAACGGATGTTTGAATGAGAGGAATGCATGCTAGAATGAGGTGAATCGATGTCAGAATGAGTGGAATGGACGTGAGAATGAGGGGAATGCACGTGAGAATGAGGGGAATGGATGTTAGAATGAGGGGAATGCATGTTAGAATGAGAGGATGGATGTCAGAATGAGGGGAATGGATGTTATAATGAGGGGAATGGATGTTAGAATGAGGGGAATGGATGTTCGAAAGAGGGGAATGGATGTTCGAAAGTGGGGAATGGATGTTCGAATGAGGGGAATGGATGTGAGAATGAGGGGAATGGGTGTTAGAATGGCAGGAATGGATGTTAGAATGAGGGGAATGGATGTTTGAATGAGGGGAATGGATGTTCGAAGGAGAGGAATGAATGCCAGAATGAGGGGAATGGATGTTAGAATGAGGGGAATGGATGTTCGAATGAGGGGAATGGATGTTAGAATGAGAGGAATTGATGTTGGAATGAAGGGAATGGATGTAAGAATGAGAGGAATGGATGTTAGAATGAGAGGAATGGATGTGAGAATGCGGGGAATGGAAGTAAGAATGAGGAGAACGGATGTTTGAATGAGAGGAATGCATGTTAGAATGAGGTGAATCGATGTCAGAATGAGTGGAATGGACGTGGGAATGAGGGGAATGCACGTGAGAATGAGGGGAATGGATGTCAGAATGAGGGGAATGGATGTTAGAATGAGGGGAATGCATGTTAGAATGAGGGGAATGCATGTTAGAATGAGGGGAATGCATGTTAGAATGAGGGGAATGGATGTTAGAATGAGAGGAATGGATGTTCGAAAGAGGGGAATGGAAGTGATAATGAGAGGAATGGATGCCAGAATGAGGGGAATTGATGTTCGAATGAGGGGAATGGATGTTCGAATGAGGGGAATGGATGTGAGAATGAGGGGAATGGGTGTTAGAATGGCAGGAATGGATGTTAGAATGAGGGGAATGGATGATAGAATGAGGGGAATTGATGTTAGAATGAGGGGAATTGATGTTAGAATGAGGGGAAGGGATGTTAGAATGAGGGGAAGGGATGTTAGAATGAGGGGAATGGATGTTAGAATGAGGGGAATGGATGTGAGAATGAGGGGAATGGAAGTTCGAATGAGGGGAATGGAAGTTCGAATGAGGGGAATGGATGTGAGAATGAGGGGAATGGGTGTGAGAATGAGGGGAATGGGTGTTAGAATGACAGGAATGGATGTTAGAATGAGGGGAATGGATGATAAAATGTGGGGAATCGATGTTAGAATGAGGGGAATGGATGTTCGAATGAGGGCAATGGATGTTTGAAAGAGGGGAATGGATGTGAGAATGAGAGGAATGGAAGTTAGAATGAGGGGAATGGATGTTCGAAGGGGAATGGATGTTAGAATGAGGTGAATCGATGTCAGAATGAGTGGAATGGACGTGAGAATGAGGGGAATGCAAGTGAGAATGAGGGGAATGGATGTCAGAATGAGGGGAATGGATGTTAGAATGAGGGGAATGCATGTTAGAATGAGGGGAATGGATGTTCGAAAGAGGGGAATGGAAGTGATAATGAGAGGAATGGATGCCAGAATGAGGGGAATTGATGTTCGAATGAGGGGAATGGATGGTCCAATGTGGGGAATGGATGTGAGAATGAGGGGAATGGGTGTTAGAATGACAGGAATGGGTGTTAGAATGAGGGGAATGGATGATAGAATGAGGGGAATCGATGTCAGAATGAGGGGAATGGATGTGAGAATGAGGGGAATGGATGTCAGAATGAGGGGAATGGATGTTAGAATGAGAGGAATGGGTGTTAGAATGAGAGGAATGGTGTTAGAATGAGGGGAATGGATGTTAGAATGAGGGGAATGGATGTTCGAAGGAGAGGAATTGGTGTGAGAATGAGGGGAATGGATGTTAGAATGAGGGGAATGGATGTTAGAATGAGGGGAATGGATGTTAGAATGAGGGGAATGGATGTAAGAATGAGGGGAACGGATGTTTGAATGAGGGGAACGGATGTTTGAATGAGAGGAATGCATGTTAGAATGAGAGGAATGGATGTGAGAATGAGGGAAATGGATGTCAGAAAGAGGGGAATGGAAGTTAGAATGAGGCGAATGGATGTTAGAATGAGGGGAATGGATGTCAGAATGAGGAGAATGGATGTCAGAATGAGGGGAATGGATGTTTGAATGAGAGAAATGGGTGTTAGAATGAGGGGATTGGATGTTAGAATGAGGGGAATGGATATTGGAATGAGGGGAATGGATGTTAGAATGAGGAGAATGGATGTTAGAATAAGGGGAATGGATGTTAGAATGAGGGGAATGGATGTTAGAATGAGGGGAATGGATGTTAGAATGAGGGGAATGGATGTTAGAATGAGGTGAATGGATGTTAGAATGAGGGGAATGCATGTTAGAATGAGGGGAATGGATGTTAGAAGGAGAGGATGGATGTTAGAATGAGGGGAATGGATGTCAGAATGAGGGGAATGGATGTCAGAATGAGGGGAATGGATGTTAGAATGAGAGGAATGGATGTTCGAAAGAGGGGAATGGAAGTGATAATGAGAGGAATGGATGCCAGAATGAGGGGAATTGATGTTCGAATGAGGGGAATGGATGTTCGAATGAGGGGAATGGATGTGAGAATGAGGGGAATGGGTGTTAGAATGACAGGAATGCATGTTAGAATGAGGGGAATGGATGATAGAATGAGTGGAATCGATGTTAGAATGAGGGGAAGGGAAGTTAGAATGAGGGGAAGGGATGTTAGAATGAGGGGAATGGATGTTAGAATGAGAGGAATGGATGTTAGAATGAGGGGAATGGAAGTGAGAATGAGGGGAATGGATGTGAGAATGAGGGGAATGGGAGTAATAATGACAGGAATGGATGTTAGAATGAGGGGAATGGATGATAGAATGTGGGGAATCGATGTTAGAATGAGAGGAATGGATGTTCGAATGAGGGGAATGGATGTTATAATGAGGGGAATGGATGTTAGAATGAGGGGAATGGATGTTAGAATGAGGGGAATGGATGTTCGAATGAGGGGAATGGATGTTCGAATGAGGGGAATGGATGTTCGAAAGTGGGGAATGGATGTTCGAAACTGGGGAATGGATGTTCGAATGAGGGGAATGGATGTTAGAATGAGAGGTATGGATGTTAGAATGAGAGGAATGGATGTTCGAAAGAGGGGAATGGATGTTAGAATGAGGGGAATGGATGTTAGAATGAGGGGAACGGATGTTTGAATGAGAGGAATGGATGTTAGAATGAAGGGAATGGATGTAAGAATGAGAGGAATGGATGTTGGAATGAGGGGAATGGATGTTGGAATTCGGGGAATGGATGGAAGAATGAGGGGAATGGATGTGAGAATGAGGGGAATGGATGTTAGAATGAAGGGAATGGATGTAAGAATCACGGGAATGGATGTTGGAATGAGGGGAATGGATGTTCAAATGAGGGGAATGGATGTGAGAATGAGGGGAATGGATGTGAGAATGAGGGGAATGGATGTGAGAATGAAGGGAATGGATGTTAGAATGAGGGGAATGGATGTGAGATTGAGAGGAATGGATGTTAGAATGGGAGGAATGGATGTTAGAATGGGAGGAATGGATGTTAGAATGAGGGGAATGGATGATAGAATGTCGGGGAATGGATGTTAGATTGAGAGGAATGGATGTTAGAATGAGGGGAATGGATGTTAGAATGAGGGGAAATGATGTTAGAATGAGAGGAATAGATGTTGGAATGAGAGGAATGGATGTGACAATGAGGGGAATGGATGTGAGAATGAGGGGAATCGATGTTAGAAGGAGGGGAATGGATGTGAGAATGAGAGGAATGGATGTTAGAATCAAAGGAATGGATGATAGAATGAGGTGAATGGATGTTAGAATGAGGGGAATGGATGTAAGAATGAGGGGAATGGATGTTCGAAGGAGGGGAATGGATGTTCGAAGGAGGGGAATGGATGTTCGAAGGAGGGGAATGGATGTTAGAATGAGGGGAATGAATGCCAGAATGAGGGGAATGGATGTTAGAATGTCGGGGAATGGATGTTAGAATGAGAGGAATGTATGTTAGAATGAGAGGAATGGATGTTAGAATGAGAGGAATGGATGTTAGAATGAGGGGAATGGATGTTAGAATGAGGGGAAAGGATGGTAGAAGGAGGGGAATGGATGTTAGAATGAGGGGAATGGATGTTAGAATGAGGGGAATGGAGGTTGGAATGAGAGGAATGGATGTGACAATGAGGGGAATGGATGTGAGAATGAGGGGAATGGATGTGAGAATGAGAGGAATGGATGTTTGAATGAGAGGAATGGATGTTAGAATGAGAGGAATGGATGTTAGAATGAGGGGAATGGATGACAGAATGAGGGGAATGGATGACAGAATGAGGGGAATGGATGACAGAATGAGGGGAATGGATGTTAGAATCAAAGGAATGGATGTTAGAATGAGGTGAATGGATGTTAGAATGAGGGGAATGGATGTAAGAATGAGGGGAATGGATGTTCGAAGGAGGGGAATGGATGTTCGAAGGAGAGGAATGAATGCCAGAATGAGGGGAATGGATGTTAGAATGTCGGGGAATGGATGTTAGAATGAGAGGAATGGATGTTAGAATGCGGGGAATGGATGTTCGAAAGAGAGGAATGGATGTTAGAATGAGGGGAATGGATGTTAGAATGAGGGGAAAGGATGTTGGAAAGAGAGGAATGGATGTTAGAATGAGGGGAATGGATGTTAGAATGAGAGGAATAGATGTTGGAATGAGAGGAATGGATGTGACAATGAGGGGAAAGGATGGTAGAAGGAGGGGAATGGATGTTAGAATGAGGGGAATGGATGTTAGAAAGAGGGGAATGGATGTTAGAATGAGAGGAATAGATGTTGGAATGAGAGGAATGGATGTGACAATGAGGGGAATGGATGTGAGAATGAGGGGAATGGATGTTAGAATGAGAGGAATGGATGTTGGAATGAGAGGAATGGATGTTAGAATGAGAGGAATGGATGTTAGAATGAGGGGAATGGATGTGAGAATGAGGGGAATGGATGACAGAATGAGGGGAATGGATGACAGAATGAGGGGAATGGATGACAGAATGAGGGGAATGGATGTTAGAATCAAAGGAATGGATGTTAGAATGAGGTGAATGGATGTTAGAATGAGGGGAATGGATGTAAGAATGAGGGGAATGGATGTTCGAAGGAGGGGAATGGATGTTCGAAGGAGAGGAATGAATGCCAGAATGAGGGGAATGGATGTTAGAATGAGGGGAATGAATGCCAGAATGAGGGGAATGGATGTTAGAATGTCGGGGAATGGATGTTAGAATGATAGGAATGGATGTTAGAATGCGGGGAATGGATGTTCGAATGAGGGGAATGGATGTGAGAATGAGAGGAATGGATGTCAGAATGAGAGGAATGGATGTCAGAATGAGAGGAATGGATGTTAGAATGAGAGGAATGGATGTTAGAATGAGGGGAATGGATGTAAGAATAAGGGGAATGGATGTTCGAAGGAGGGGAATGGATGTTCGAAGGAGAGGAATGAATGCCAGAATGAGGGGAATGGATGTTAGAATGAGGGGAATGAATGCCAGAATGAGGGGAATGGATGTTAGAATGTCGGGGAATGGATGTTAGAATGAGAGGAATGGATGTTAGAATGCGGGGAATGGATGTTCGAATGAGGGGAATGGATGTGAGAATGAGAGGAATGGATGTCAGAATGAGAGGAATGGATGTCAGAATGAGGGGAATGGATGTTCGAATGAGGGGAATGGATGTTAGAATGAGGGGAATGGATGTTAGAATGAGAGGAATGGATGTTAGAATGAGAGGAATGCATGTTAGAATGAGGTGAATCGATGTCAGAATGAGTGGA
The DNA here is from genome assembly GCF_035084215.1 of Heptranchias perlo. Lineage (NCBI taxonomy): Eukaryota > Metazoa > Chordata > Chondrichthyes > Hexanchiformes > Hexanchidae > Heptranchias > Heptranchias perlo. The sequence goes on from NW_027139211.1 coordinate 586,503, forward strand.
ATGGACGTGAGAATGAGGGGAATGCACGTGAGAATGAGGGGAATGGATGTCAGAATGAGGGGAATGGTTGTTAGAATGAGGGGAATGCATGTTAGAATGAGGGGAATGCATGTTAGAATGAGAGGATGGATGTTAGAATGAGGGGAATGGATGACAGAATGAGGGGAATGGATGACAGAATGAGGGGAATGGATGACAGAATGAGGGGAATGGATGACAGAATGAGGGGAATGGATGACAGAATGCGGGGAATGGATGACAGAATGAGGGGAATGGATGTTAGAATCAAAGGAATGAATGCCAGAATGAGGGGAATGGATGTTAGAATGTCGGGGAATGGATGTTAGAATGAGAGGAATGGATGTTCGAATGAGGGGAATGGGTGTCAGAATGACAGGAATGGATGTTAGAATGAGAGGAATGGATGTTAGAATGAGGGGAATGGATGTGAGAATGAGGGGAATGGATGTTAGAATGAGAGGAATGGATGTGAGAATGAAGGGGAATGGATGTGAGAATGAAGGGGAATGGACGTGAGAATGAAGGGGAATGGATGTGAGAATGAGGGGAATGGATGTGAGAATGAGGGGAATGGATGTGAGAATGAGGGGAATGGATGTGAGAATGAGGGGAATGAATGTTCGAAAGCGGGGAATGGAAGTGATAATGAGAGGAATGGATGTTCGAATGAGGGGAATGGATGTCAGAAAAAGGGGAATGGGTGTTGGAATGAGAGGAATGGATGATAGAATGAGGGGAATCGATGTGAGAATGAGGGGAATGGATGTTAGAATGAGGGGAATGGATGTTAGAATGAGAGGAATGGATGTTAGAATGAGAGGAATGGATGTGAGAATGAAGGGGAATGGATGTGAGAATGAAGGGGAATGGATGTGAGAATGAGGGGAATGGATGTGAGAATGAGGGGAATGGATGTGAGAATGAGGGGAATGAATGTTCGAAAGCGGGGAATGGAAGTGATAATGAGAGGAATGGATGTAAGAATGAAGGGGAATGGATGTGAGAATGAAGGGGAATGGATGTGAGAATGAAGGGGAATGGACGTCGGAATCAGAGGAATGGATGTGAGAATGAAGGGGAATGGATGTGAGAATGAGGGGAATGGATGTGAGAATGAGGGGATTGGATGTTAGAATGAGGGGATTGGATGTTAGAATGAGTGGAATGAATGTTAGAATGAGGGCAATGGATGTTAGAATGAGAGGAATGGATGTTAGAATGAGGGGATTGCATGTTAGAATGAGGGGAATGGATATTGGAATGAGGGGAATGGATGTTAGAATGAGGGGAATAGATGTGAGAGTGAGAAGAATGGATGTTAGAATGAGGGGAATACATGTGAGAATGAGGGGAATGGATGTTAGAATAAGGGGATAGGATGTGCGAATGAGGGGAATGGATGATAGAATGAGTGGAATGGATGTTCGAATGGGGGGAATTGATGTTAGAATGAGGGGAATGGATCTTAGAATGAGGGGAATGGATGTTAGAATGAGTGGAATGGATGTTAGAATGAGAGGAATGGATGTTAGAATGAGAGGAATGGATGTTAGAATGAGGGGAATGGATGTTACAATGTGGGGAATGGATGTATGAATGACGGGAATGGACGTTAGAATGAGGGGAATGTACGTTAGAATGTGTGGAATGGATGTTAGAATGAGGGGAATGGATGTTAGAATGAGGGGAATGGATGTTAGAATGAGGGGAATGGATGTTAGAATGAGGGGAATGGATGTTAGAATGAGGGGAATGGATGTTAGAATGTGGGGAATGGATGTTAGAATGAGGGGAATGGATGTTCGAATGTGGGGAATGGATGTTAGAATGTGGGGAATGGATGTTAGAATGAGGGGAATGGATGTTAGAATGAGGGGAATGGATGTTAGAATGTGGAGAATGGATGTTAGAATGAGGGGAATGGATGTTAGAATGAGGGGAATGGATGTGAGAATGAGGGGAATGGATGTGAGAATGAGGGGAATGGATGTGAGAATGAGGGGAATGAATGTGAGAATGAGGGGAATGGATGTTAGAATGAGGGGAATGGATGTTAGAATGAGGGGAATGGATGTTAGAATGAGAGGAATGGATGTTAGAATGAGAGGAATGGATGTTAGAATGAGAGGAATGGATGTTAGAATGAGGGGAATGGATGTTAGAATGAGAGGAATGGATGTTAGAATGAGAGGAATGGATGTTAGAATGAGAGGAATGGATGTTCGAATGAGAGGAATGGATGTTTGAATGAGAGGAATGGATGTTAGAATGAGAGGAATGGATGTTAGAATGAGAGGAATGGATGTTAGAATGAGAGGAATGGATGTTAGAATGAGAGGAATGGATGTTAGAATGAGGGGAATGGATGTTAGAATGAGAGGAATGGATGTTAGAATGAGAGGAATGGATGTTAGAATGAGAGGAATGGATGTTAGAATGAGAGGAATGGATGTTCGAATGAGAGGAATGGATGTTCGAATGAGAGGAATGGATGTTCGAATGAGGGGAATGGATGTTAGAATGAGAGGAATGGATGTTCGAAAGAGGGGAATGGATGTTAGAATGAAGGGGAATGGATGTCGGAATCAGAGGAATGGATGTCAGAATGAGGGGAATGGATGTTGGAATGAAAGGAATGGATGTTGGAATGAGGGGAATGGATGTTATAATGAGGGGAATGGATGTTAGAATGAGGGGAATGGATGTGTGAGTGAGAAGAATGGATGTTAGAATGAGGGGAATGGATGTTGGAATGAAAGGAATGGATGTTGGAATGAGGGGAATGGATGTTATAATGAGGGGAATGGATGTTAGAATGAGGGGAATGGATGTGTGAGTGAGAAGAATGGATGTTAGAATGAGGGGAATGGATGTTATAATGAGGGGAATGGATATTGGAATGAGGGGAATGGATGTTAGAATGAGGGGAATGGATGTTAGAATGAGGGGAATGGATGTTAGAATGAGGGGAATGGATGTTAGAATGAGGGGAATGGATGTTGGAATGAGTGGAATGGATATGAGAATGAGGGGATTGGAAGTTAGAATGAGGGGAATGGATGTTAGAATGAGGGGAATGAATGTTCGAAAGCGGGGAATGGAAGTGATAATGAGAGGAATGGATGTTCGAATGAGGGGAATGGATGTCAGAAAAAGGGGAATGGGTGTTGGAATGAGAGGAATGGATGATAGAATGAGGGGAATCGATGTGAGAATGAGGGGAATGGATGTTAGAATGAGGGGAATGGATGTGAGAATGAAGGGGAATGGATGTGAGAATGAAGGGGAATGGATGTGAGAATGAGGGGAATGAATGTTCGAAAGCGGGGAATGGAAGTGATAATGAGAGGAATGGATGTAAGAATGAAGGGGAATGGATGTGAGAATGAAGGGGAATGGATGTGAGAATGAAGGGGAATGGACGTCGGAATCAGAGGAATGGATGTGAGAATGAAGGGGAATGGATGTGAGAATGAGGGGAATGGATGTGAGAATGAGGGGATTGGATGTTAGAATGAGGGGATTGGATGTTAGAATGAGTGGAATGAATGTTAGAATGAGGGCAATGGATGTTAGAATGAGAGGAATGGATGTTAGAATGAGGGGATTGCATGTTAGAATGAGGGGAATGGATATTGGAATGAGGGGAATGGATGTTAGAATGAGGGGAAGAGATGTGAGAGTGAGAAGAATGGATGTTAGAATGAGGGGAATACATGTGAGAATGAGGGGAATGGATGTTAGAATGAGGGGAATGGATATTGGAATGAGGGGAATGGATGTTAGAATGAGTGGAATGGATGTTAGAATGGGGGGAATTGATGTTAGAATGAGGGGAATGGATGTTAGAATAAGGGAAATGGATGTCAGAATGAGGGGAATGGATGTTAGAATGAGGGGAATGGATGTTAGAACGAGGGAAATGGATGTTAGAATGAGTGGAATGGATATGAGAATAAGGGGATAGGATGTGCGAATGAGGGGAATGGATGATAGAATGAGTGGAATGGATGTTAGAATGGGGGGAATTGATGTTAGAATGAGGGGAATGGATCTTAGAATGAGGGGAATGGATGTTAGAATGAGTGGAATGGATGTTAGAATGAGAGGAATGGATGTTAGAATGAGAGGAATGGATGTTAGAATGAGGGGAATGGATGTTAGAAGTGGGGAATGGATGTTAGAATGAGGGGAATGGATGTTCGAATGTGGGGAATGGATGTTAGAATGTGGAGAATGGATGTTAGAATGAGGGGAATGGATGTTAGAATGAGGGGAATGGATGTGAGAATGAGGGGAATGGATGTGAGAATGAGGGGAATGGATGTGAGAATGAGGGGAATGAATGTGAGAATGAGGGGAATGGATGTTAGAATGAGGGGAATGGATGTTAGAATGAGGGGAATGGATGTTAGAATGAGAGGAATGGATGTTAGAATGAGGGGAATGGATGTTAGAATGAGAGGAATGGATGTTCGAATGAGAGGAATGGATGTTCGAATGAGGGGAATGGATGTTAGAATGAGAGGAATGGATGTTCGAATGAGAGGAATGGATGTTAGAATGAAGGGGAATGGATGTCGGAATCAGAGCAATGGATGTCAGAATGAGGGGAATCGATGTTAGAATGAGTGGAAGGGATATGAGAATGAGGGGAATGGATGTGTGAGTGAGAAGAATGGATGTTAGAATGAGGGGAATGGATGTTGGAATGAAAGGAATGGATGTTGGAATGAGGGGAATGGATGTTATAATGAGGGGAATGGATGTTAGAATGAGGGGAATGGATGTGTGAGTGAGAAGAATGGATGTTAGAATGAGGGGAATGGATGTTATAATGAGGGGAATGGATATTGGAATGAGGGGAATGGATGTTAGAATGAGGGGAATGGATGTTAGAATGAGGGGAATGGATGTTAGAATGAGGGGAATGGATGTTAGAATGAGGGGAATGGATGTTGGAATGAGTGGAATGGATATGAGAATGAGGGGATTGGAAGTTAGAATGAGGGGAATGGATGTTAGAATGAGAGGAATGGATGTTACAATGTGGGGAATGGATGTGTGAATGAGGGGAATGGACGTTAGAATGAGGGGAATGGATGTTAGAATGTGTGGAATGTATGTTAGAATGTGGGGAATGGATGTTATAATGTGGGGAATGGATGTTGGAATGAGGTGAATGGGTATTAGAATGAGGGGAATGGATGTTAGAATGAGGGGAATGGATGTTAGAATGAAGGGAATGGATGTTAGAGTGAGGTGAATGGGTATCAGAATGAGAGGAATGGATATCAGAATGAGGGGAATGGATATCAGAATGAGGGGAATGGGTGTTAGAATGGGGGGAATGGATGTTTGAATGAGGGGAATGGATGTTAGAATGAGGGGAATGGACGTTAGAAAGGGGAACGGATGTTAGTATGAGGGGAATGAATGTTAGAATGAGGGGAATGGATGTAAGAATGAGAGGAATGGATATGAGAATGAGGGGAATGGATGTTAGAATTAGGGGAATGGATGTGAGAATGAGGGGAATGAATGTCAGATCGTGGGGAATGGATGTCAGAATGAGTGGAATGGATGTTAGAATGAGAGGAATGGATGTTAGAATGAGGGGAATGGAAGTTAGAATGAGGGGAATTGGTGTTAGAATGAGGGGAATTGGTGTTCGAATGAGGGGAATTGGTGTTAGAATGAGGGGAATTGGTGTTCGAATGAGGGGAATGGTTGTTCGAATGAAAGGATTGGATGTTAGAATGAGGGGAATGTACGTTTGAATGAGGGGAATGGATGTTCGAATGAGGGGAATGGATGTGAGAATGAGGGGACTGGATGTTACAATGAGAGGAATGGATGTTACAATGAGGGGAATGGATCTTCGAATGAGAGGAATTGATGTTAGAATGAGGGGAATGGATGGTAGAATGAAGGGAATGTATGTTAGAATGAGGGGAATGGATGTTAGAATGTGGGGTATGGATGTTAGAATGAGGTGAATTGATGTCAGAATGAGGGGAATGGATGTCAGAATGAGGGGAATGGATGTTAGAATGAAGGGAATGGATGTTAGAATGAAGGGAATGGATGTTAGAATGAGGGGAATGGATATTAGAATGAGGGGAATGGATGTTAGAATGAGGGGAATGGATATTAGAATGAGGGGAATGGATGTTCGAATGATGGGAATGGATATTAGAAAGAGGAGAATGGATGTTAGACTGAGGGGACTGGATGTTAGAATGTGGGGAATGGATGTTCGAATGAGGGGAATGGATGTCAGAATGAAGGGAATGGATGTGAGAATGAGAGGAATGGATGTTCGACTGAGGGGAATGGATGTTAGACTGAGGGGAATGAATGTTCGAATGAGGGGAATGGATGTCAGAATGAAGGGAATGGATGTTTGAATGAGGGGAATGGATGTTAGAATGAGGGGAATGGATGTTGGAATGAAAGGAATGGATGTGAGAATGAGGGGAATGGATGTTTGAATGAGGGGAATCGATGTTAGAATGAGGGGAATGGATGTTCGAATGAGGGGAATGGATGTTAGAATGGGGGGTATGGATGTTAGAATGGGGTGAATGGATCTTAGAATGAAGGGAATGGATGTTAGAATGAGGGGAATGGATGTCAGAATGAAGGGAATGGATGTGAGAATGAAAGGAATTGATGTGAGAATGAGAGGAATGGATGTTGGAATGAGGGGAATGGATGTTGGAATGAGGGGAATGGATGTTAGAATGAGGGGAATGGATGTGAGATTGAGGGGAATGGATGTTCGAATAAGGGGAATGGATGTCAGAATGAAGGGAATGGATGTGAGAATGAAAGGAATGGATGATAGAATGAGAGGAATGGATGTTGGAATGAGGGGAATGGATGTTGGAATGAAAGGAATGGATGTGAGAATGAGGGGAATAGATGTTTGAATGAGGGGAATGGATGTTCGAATTAGGGGAATGGATGTTAGAATGAGAGGAATGGATGTTAGAATGAAAGGAATGGATGTTAGACTTAGGGGAATAGATGTTAGACTGAGGGGAATGGATGATAGAATGAGGGGAATGGATGTTAGAATGAGGGGAATGTTTGTTGGAATGAGGGGAATAGATGATAGAATGAGGGGAATGGATGTTTGAATGAAGGGGAATGGATGTTTGAATGAAGGGGAATGGATGTTAGAATGAAGGGTAATGGATGTCAGAATGAGGGGAATGGATGTTTGAATGAGATGAATGGATGTCAGAATGAGAGGAATGAATGTTAGAATAACGGGAAATGGATGTGAGAATGAAGGGAATGGATGTGAGAATGAAGGGAATGGATGTTTGAATGAGGGGAATGGAAGTGAGAATGAAGGGAATGGATGTTAGAATAAGGGGAATGGATGTCAGACTGAGGGGAATAGATGTTCGGCTGAGGGGAATGGATGTCGGAATAAGGTGAATGGATGTCAGACTGAGGGGAATGGATGTTGGAATGAGGGGAATGGACGTTAGAATGAGGGGAATGGATGTTAGACTGAGAGGAATGGATGTTAGAATGAGAGGAAAGAATGATAGAATGAGAGGAAACAATGTTGGAATGAGGGGAATGGATGTTCGAATGAGGGGAATTGATGTTCGAATGAGGGGAATGGATGTTCGAATGAGGGGAATTGATGTTCGAATGAGGGGAATGGATGTTCGAATGAGAGGAAAGAATGTTAGAATGAGAGGAAAGAATGTTAGAATGAGGGGAATGGATGTTAGAATGAGGGGAATGGATGTTCGAATGAGGGGAATGGATGTTCGAATTAGGGGAATGGATGTTAGAATGAAAGGAATGGATGTTAGACTTAGGGGAATAGATGTTAGACTGAGGGGAATGGATGATAGAATGAGGGGAATGGATGTTAGAATGAGGGGAATGTTTGTTGGAATGAGGGGAATAGATGATAGAATGAGGGGAATGGATGTTAGAATGAGGGGTATGAATGTTAGAATGAGGGGAATGGATGTCAGAATGAGAGGAATGGATGTTAGAATGAGGGGAATGGATGTTAGAATGAGGGGAATGGATATTAGAATGAGGGGAATGGATGTTCGACTGAGAGGAATGGATGTTAGAATATGGGGAATGGATGTGAGAATGCGGGGAATGGATGTTGGAATCAGGGGAATGGATCTTAGAATGAGAGGAATGGATGTTAGAATCAGGGGAATGGATCTTAGAATGAGAGGAATGGATGTTAGAATCAGGGGAATGGATCTTAGAATGAGGGGAATGGATGTTAGAATGAGGGGAATGGATGTTAGAATGAGGGGAATGGATGTTAGAATGAGGGGAATGGATGTTCGAATGAGGGGAATGGATGTTAGAATGAAAGGAATGGATGTTAGACTGAGGGGAATAGATGTGAGACAGAGGGGAATGAATGTTAGAATGAGGGGAATGTATGTTGGAATGAGGGGAATGTGTGTTAGAATGAGGGGAATGTGTGTTAGAATGAGGGGAATGTGTGTTAGAATGAGGGGAATGGATGTTAGAATGAGGGGAATGGATGTTAGAATGAGGGGAATGGATGTTAGAATGAGGGGAATGGATGTTAGTATGAGGGGAATGGATGTTAGAATGAGGGGAATGGATGTTCGAAGGAGAGGAATGAATGCCAGAATGAGGGGAATGGATGTGAGAATGAGGGGAATGAATGTGAGAATGAGGGGAATGGATGTTAGAATGAGGGGAATGGATGTTAGAATGAGGGGAATGGATGTTAGAATGAGAGGAATGGATGTTAGAATGAGAGGAATGGATGTTAGAATGAGAGGAATGGATGTTAGAATGAGAGGAATGGATGTTCAAATGAGAGGAATGGATGTTCGAATGAGAGGAATGGATGTTCGAATGAGAGGAATGGATGTTCGAAAGAGGGGAATGGGTATTAGAATGAGTGGAAGGGATATGAGAATGAGGGGAATGGATGTGTGAGTGAGAAGAATGGATGTTAGAATGATGGGAATGGATGTTGGATTGAAAGGAATGGATGTTGGAATGAGGGGAATGGATGTTATAATGAGGGGAATGGATGTTATAATGAGGGGAATGGATGTTAGAATGAGGGGAATGGATGTGTGAGTGAGAAGAATGGATGTTAGAATGAGGGGAATGGATGTTATAATGAGGGGAATGGATATTGGAATGAGGGGAATGGATGTTAGAATGAGGGGAATGGATGTTAGAATGAGGGGAATGGATGTTAGAATGAGGGGAATGGATGTTAGAATGAGGGGAATGGATGTTGGAATGAGTGGAATGGATATGAGAATGAGGGGATTGGAAGTTAGAATGAGGGGAATGGATGTTAGAATGAGAGGAATGGATGTTACAATGTGGGGAATGGATGTGTGAATGAGGGGAATGGACGTTAGAATGAGGGGAATGGATGTTAGAATGTGTGGAATGGATGTTCGAATGTGGGGAATGGATGTTATAATGTGGGGAATGGATGTTGGAATGAGGTGAATGGGTATTAGAATGAGGGGAATGGATGTTAGAATGAGGGGAATGGATGTTAGAATGAAGGGAATGGATGTTAGAGTGAGGTGAATGGGTATCAGAATGAGAGGAATGGATATCAGAATGAGGGGAATGGATATCAGAATGAGGGGAATGGGTGTTAGAATGGGGGGAATGGATGTTTGAATGAGGGGAATGGATGTTAGAATGAGGGGAATGGACGTTAGAAAGGGGAACGGATGTTAGTATGAGGGGAATGAATGTTAGAATGAGGGGAATGGATGTAAGAATGAGAGGAATTGATATGAGAATGAGGGGAATGGATGTTAGAATGAGGTGAATGGGTCTTGGAATGATAGGAATGGATGTTAGAATTAGGGGAATGGATGTGAGAATGAGGGGAATGAATGTCAGATCGTGGGGAATGGATGTCAGAATGAGTGGAATGGATGTTAGAATGAGAGGAATGGATGTTAGAATGAGGGGAATGGATGTTAGAATGAGGGGAATTGGTGTTAGAATGAGGGGAATTGGTGTTAGAATGAGGGGAATTGGTGTTAGAATGAGGGGAATTGGTGTTAGAATGAGGGGAATGGTTGTTCGAATGAAAGGATTGGATGTTAGAATGAGGGGAATGTACGTTTGAATGAGGGGAATGGATGTTCGAATGAGGGGAATGGATGTGAGAATGAGGGGACTGGATGTTACAATGAGAGGAATGGATGTTACAATGAGAGGAATGGATGTTACAATGAGGGGAATGGATGTTAGAATGAGGGGAATGGATGTTAGAATGAGGGGAATGGAAGTTATAATGAGGGGAATGGATCTTCGAATGAGAGGAATTGATGTTAGAATGAGGGGAATGGATGGTAGAATGAGAGGGACGGATGTCAGAATGAGAGGAATGGATGTTCGAATGAAGGGAATGTATGTTAGAATGAGGGGAATGGATGTTAGAATGTGGGGTATGGATGTTAGAATGAGGTGAATTGATGTCAGAATGAGGGGAATGGATGTCAGAATGAGGGGAATGGATGTTAGAATGAAGGGAATGGATGTTAGAATGAAGGGAATGGATGTTAGAATGAGGGGAATGGATATTAGAATGAGGGGAATGGATGTTCGAATGATGGGAATGGATATTAGAAAGAGGAGAATGGATGTTAGACTGAGGGGACTGGATGTTAGAATGAGGGGAATGGATGTTCGAATGAGGGGAATGGATGTCAGAATGAAGGGAATGGATGTGAGAATGAGAGGAATGGATGTTAGACTGAGGGGAATGGATGTTAGACTGAGGGGAATGAATGTTCGAATGAGGGGAATGGATGTCAGAATGAAGGGGATGGATGTTTGAATGAGGGGAATGGATGTGAGAATGAGGGGAATGGATGTTGGAATGAAAGGAATGGATGTGAGAATGAGGGGAATGGATATTAGAATGAGTGGGATGGATGTCAGAATGAAGGGAATGGATGTGAGAATGAAAGGAATTGATGTGAGAATGAGAGGAATGGATGTTGGAATGAGGGGAATGGATGTTGGAATGAGGGGAATGGATGTTAGAATGTGGGGAATGGATCGTAGAATGAGGGGAATGGATGTTAGAATGAGAGGAATGGATGTTGGAATGAGGGGAATGGATGTTGGAATGAGGGGAATGGATGTTAGAATGAGGGGAATGGATGTGAGATTGAGGGGAATGGATGTTCGAATAAGGGGAATGGATGTCAGAATGAAGGGAATGGATGTGAGAATGAAAGGAATGGATGATAGAATGAGAGGAATGGATGTTGGAATGAGGGGAATGGATGTTGGAATGAAAGGAATGGATGTGAGAATGAGGGGAATAGATGTTTGAATGAGGGGAATGGATGTTCGAATTAGGGGAATGGATGTTAGAATGAGAGGAATGGATGTTAGAATGAAAGGAATGGATGTTAGACTTAGGGGAATAGATGTTAGACTTAGGGGAATGGATGATAGAATGAGGGGAATGGATGTTAGAATGAGGGGAATGTTTGTTGGAATGAGGGGAATAGATGATAGAATGAGGGGAATGGATGTTTGAATGAAGGGGAATGGATGTTTGAATGAAGGGGAATGGATGTTAGAATGAAGGGTAATGGATGTCAGAATGAGGGGAATGGATGTTTGAATGAGAGGAATGGATGTCAGAATGAGAGGAATGAATGTTAGAATAACGGGAAATGGATGTGAGAATGAAGGGAATGGATGTGAGAATGAAGGGAATGGATGTTTGAATGAAGTGGAATGGATGTTCGAATGAGGGGAATGGAAGTGAGAATGAGGGGAATGGATGTGAGAATGAAGGGAATGGATGTTTGAATGAAGGGGAATGGATGTTAGAATGAAGGGAATGGATATTAGAATGAGGGGAATGGATGTTCGAATGATGGGAATGGAAGTGAGAATGAGGGGAATGGATGTGAGAATGAAGGGAATGGATGTTTGAATGAAGGGGAATGGATGTTAGAATGAAGGGTAATGGATGTCAGAATGAGGGGAATGGATGTTAGAATGAGAGGAATGGATGTTAGAATGAGGGGAATGGATATTAGAATGAGGGGAATGGATATTAGAATGAGGGGAATGGATGTTAGAATGAGGGGAATGGATATTAGAATGAGGGGAATGGATGTTCGAATGATGGGAATGGATATTAGAATGAGGGGAATTGATGTTAGACTGAGGGGAATGGATTTTAGAATGAAGGGAATGGATGTCAGAATGAGGGGAATGGATGTGAGAATGAAACGAATGGATGTTAGAATGAGAGGAATGGATGTTGGAATGAAGGGAATGGATGTTAGAATGAGGGGAATGGGTGTTCGGATGAAGGGAATGGATGTTAGAATGAGGGGAATGGATGTTAGAATGAGAGGAATGGATGTCAGAATGAGAGGAATGGATGTCAGAATGAGGGGAATGGATCTTAGAATGAGAGGAATGGATGTCAGACTGAGGGGAATAGATGTTCGGCTGAGGGGAATGGATGTTGGAATAAGGTGAATGGATGTCAGACTGAGGGGAATGGATGTTGGAATGAGGGGAATGGACGTTAGAATGAGGGGAATGGATGTTAGACTGAGAGGAATGGATGTTAGAATGAGAGGAAAGAATGATAGAATGAGAGGAAAGAATGTTAGAATGAGGGGAATGGATGTTCGAATGAGGGGAATGGATGTTCGAATGAGAGGAAAGGATATTAGAATGAAAGGAATGGATGTTAGACTTAGGGGAATAGATGTTAGACTGAGGGGAATGGATGATAGAATGAGGGGAATGGATGTTAGAATGAGGGGAATGTTTGTTGGAATGAGGGGAATAGATGATAGAATGAGGGGAATGGATGTTAGAATGAGGGGTATGAATGTTAGAATGAGGGGAATGGATGTCTGAATGAGGGGAATGGATGTTGGAATGAGGGGAATGGATGTTGGAATGAGGGGAATGGATGTCAGAATGAGAGGAATGGATGTTAGAATGAGGGGAATGGATGTTAGAATGAGGGGAATGGATATTAGAATGAGGGGAATGGATGTTCGACTGAGAGGAATGGATGTTAGAATGAGAGGAAAGAATGATAGAATGAGAGGAAAGAATGTTAGAATGAGGGGAATGGATGTTCGAATGAGGGGAATGGATGTTCGAATGAGAGGAAAGAATGTTAGAATGAGAGGAAAGAATGTTAGAATGAGGGGAATGGATGTTAGAATGAGGGGAATGGATGTTCGAATGAGGGGAATGGATGTTTGAATGAGGGGAAAGTATGTTGGAATGAGGGGAATGGATGTTAGAATGAGGGGAAAGTATGTTGGAATGAGGGGAATGGATGTTAGAATGAGGGGAAAGTATGTTGGAATGAGGGGAATGGATGTTAGAATGAGGGGAATGGATGTTAGAATGAAGGGAATGGATGTTAGAATGAGAGGAATGGATGTCAGAATCAGGGGAATGGAATTTAGAATGAGAGGAATGGATGTTAGAAAGGGGAATGGATGTTAGAATGAGGGGAATGTGTGTTAGAATGAGGGGAATGGATGTTAGAATGAGGGGAATGGATGTTAGAATGAGGGGAATGGATGTTAGAATGAGGGGAATGGATGTTAGAATGAGGGGAATGGATGTTAGAATGAGGGGAATGGATGTTAGAATGAGGGGAATGGATGTTAGAATGAGGGGAATGGATGTCAGACTGAGGGGAATAGATGTTCGGCTGAGGGGAATGGATGTTGGAATAAGGTGAATGGATGTCAGACTGAGGGGAATGGATGTTGGAATGAGGGGAATGGACGTTAGAATGAGGGGAATGGATGTTAGACTGAGAGGAATGGATGTTAGAATGAGAGGAAAGAATGATAGAATGAGAGGAAAGAATGTTAGAATGAGGGGAATGGATGTTCGAATGAGGGGAATGGATGTTCGAATGAGGGGAATGGATGTTCGAATGAGGGGAATGGATGTTAGAATGAGGGGAATGGATGTTCGAATGAGGGGAATGGATGTTCGAATGAGGGGAATGGATGTTAGAATGAGGGGAATGGATGTTCGAATGAGAGGAAACAATGTTAGAATGAGAGGAAAGAATGTTAGAATGAGGGGAATGGATGTTAGAATGAGGGGAATGGATGTTCGAATGAGGGGAATGGATGTTCGAATGAGGGGAATGGATGTTAGAATGAAAGGAATGGATGTTAGACTGAGGGGAATAGATGTGAGACAGAGGGGAATGAATGTTAGAATGAGGGGAATGTATGTTGGAATGAGGGGAATGTGTGTTAGAATGAGGGGAATGTGTGTTAGAATGAGGGGAATGGATGTTAGAATGAGGGGAATGGATGTTAGAATGAGGGGAATGGATGTTAGAATGAGGGGAATGGATGTTAGAATGAGGGGAATGGATGTTAGAATGAGGGGAATGGATGTCGGAATGAGGGGAATGGATGTCAGACTGAGGGGAATGGATGTGCGGCTGAGGGGAATGGATGTTGGAATGAGGGGAATGGATGTCAGACTGAGGGGAATAGATGTTAGACTGAGAGGAATGGATGTTAGAATGAGGGGAATGGATGTTAGAATGAGGGGAATGGATGTTAGAATGAGGGGAATGGATGTTAGAATGAGGGGAATGGATGTTAGAATGAGGGGAATGGATGTTAGAATGAGGGGAATGGATGTCAGACTGAGGGGAATAGATGTTCGGCTGAGGGGAATGGATGTTGGAATAAGGTGAATGGATGTCAGACTGAGGGGAATGGATGTTGGAATGAGGGGAATGGATGTTAGACTGAGAGGAATGGATGTTAGAATGAGAGGAAAGAATGATAGAATGAGAGGAAAGAATGTTAGAATGAGGGGAATGGATGTTCGAATGAGGGGAATGGATGTTCGAATGAGAGGAAAGAATGTTAGAATGAGAGGAAAGAATGTTAGAATGAGGGGAATGGATGTTAGAATGAGGGGAATGGATGTTCGAATGAGGGGAATGGATGTTCGAATGAGGGGAATGGATGTTAGAATGAAAGGAATGGATGTTAGACTGAGGGGAATAGATGTGAGACAGAGGGGAATGAATGTTAGAATGAGGGGAATGTATGTTGGAATGAGGGGAATGTGTGTTAGAATGAGGGGAATGTGTGTTAGAATGAGGGGAATGGATGTTAGAATGAGGGGAATGGATGTTAGAATGAGGGGAATGGATGTTAGAATGAGGGGAATGGATGTTAGAATGAGGGGAATGGATGTCGGAATGAGGGGAATGGATGTCAGACTGAGGGGAATGGATGTGCGGCTGAGGGGAATGGATGTTGGAATGAGGGGAATGGATGTCAGACTGAGGGGAATAGATGTTAGACTGAGAGGAATGGATGTTAGAATGAGGGGAATGGATGTTAGAATGAGGGGAATGGATGTTAGAATGAGGGGAATGGATGTTAGAATGAGGGGAATGGATGTTAGAATGGGTGAAATGGATGTTAGACTGAGGGGAATTGATGTTAGAATGAGAGGAATCGATGTTCGAAAGGGGAATGGATTTTAGAATGAGGGGAATGGATGTTAGAATGAGGGGAATGGATGTTAGAATGAGGGGAATGGATGTTAGAATGAGGGGAATGGATCTGAGAATGAAGGGAATGGATGTTAGTATGAGGGGAATGGATGTTAGACTGAGGGGAATAGATGTGAGACAGAGGGGAATGGATGTTAGAATGAGGGGAAAGTATGTTAGAATGAGGGGAAAGTATGTTGGAATGAGGGGAATGTGTGTTAGAATGAGGGGAATGTGTGTTAGAATGAGGGGAATGGATGTTAGAATGAGGGGAATGGATGTTAGAATGAGGGCAATGGATGTCAGAATGAGGGGAATGGATGTCGGAATGAGGGGAATGGATGTCGGAATGAGGGGAATGGATGTCGGAATGAGGGGAATGGATGTCGGAATGAGGGGAATGGATGTCAGACTGAGGGGAATAGATGTTCGGCTGAGAGGAATGGATGTCGGAATGAGGGGAATGGATGTCAGACTGAGGGGAATAGATGTTCGGCTGAGAGGAATGGATGTTGGAATGAAGGGAATGGATGTTCGAATGAGGGGAATGGATGTTTGAATGAGGGGAATGGATGTTCGAATGAGGGGAATGGATGTTCGAATGAGGGGAATGGATGTTCGAATGAGGGGAATGGATGTTCGAATGAGGGGAATGGATGTTAGAATGAGGGGAATGGATGTCAGAATGAGGGGAATGGATGTCGGAATGAGGGGAATGGATGTCGGAATGAGGGGAATGGATGTCGGAATGAGGGGAATGGATGTCAGACTGAGGGGAATAGATGTTCGGCTGAGAGGAATGGATGTCGGAATGAGGGGAATGGATGTCAGACTGAGGGGAATAGATGTTACAATGAGGGGAATGGATGTTAGAATGAGGGGAAAGGGTGTTAGAATGAGGGGAATGGGTGTTAGAATGAGGGGAATGGGTGTTAGAATGAGAGGAATGGATGTTAGAATGAGGGGAATGGATGTTAGAATGAGGGGAAAGGGTGTTAGAATGAGGGGAATGGGTGTTAGAATGAGGGGAATGGGTGTTAGAATGAGGGGAATGGATGTTAGAATGAGGGCAATGGATGTTATACTGAGGGGAATGGATGTTAGAATGAGGGGAAAGGGTGTGAGAATGAGGGGAATGCATATTAGAATGGGGGGAATGGGTGTTAGAATGAGGGGAATGGGTGTTAGAATGAGGGGAATGGGTGTTCGAATGGGGGGAATGGGTGTTCGAATGGGGGGAATGGGTGTTAGAATGAGGGGAATGGATGTTAGAATGAGGGGAATGGATGTTAGAATGAGGGGAATGGATGTTAGAATGAGGGGAATGGATGTTAGAATGAGGGGAATGGATGTTAGAATGAGGGGAATGGATTTTAGAATGAGGGGAATGGATTTGAGAATGAGAGGAATGGAAATTAGAATGAGAGGAATGGAAATTAGAATGAGAGGAATGGATGTTAGAATGAGGGGAATGGATGTGAGAATGAGGGAATCGATATGGGAATGTGGGGAATGAATTTTCGAATGAGGGGAATGGATGTTAGAATCAGGGGAATGGCTGTGAGAATGAGGGGAATGGATTTGAGGATGAGAGGAATGGATGTGGGAATGTGGGGAATGAATGTTCGAATGAGGGGAATGGATGTTAGAATGAGGGGAATGGATGTTGGAATGAGGGGAATGGATGTTGGAATGAGGGGAATGGATGGGAGAATGACAGGAATGGATGTTAGAATGAGGGGAATGGATGTGAGAATGAGGGGAATGGATTTTAGAATCAGGGGAATGGATTTTAGAATCAGGGGAATGGAAATTAGAATGAGAGGATTGGAAATTAGAATGAGGGGAATGGATGTTAGAATGAGGGGAATGGATGGGAGAATGACAGGAATGGATGTTAGAATGAGGGGAATGGATGTGAGAATGAGGGGAATGGATGTTAGAATGAGGGGAATGGAAGTTAAAATGAGGGGAATGGAAGTTAGAATGAGGGGAATGGAAGTTAGAATGAGGGGAATGGAAGTAAGAATGAGAGGAATGGATGTTAGAATGAGGGGAATGGGAGCTGGAATGAGGGGAATGGGAGCTGGAATGAGGGGAATGGATATGAGAATGAGAGGAATGGATGTTAGAATGAGGGGAATGGATGTTGGAATGAGGGGAATGGATGTTAGAATGAGGGGAATGGATGTTAGAATGAGGGGAATGGATGTTAGAATGAGGGGCATGGATGTTAGAATGAGGGGCATGGATGTTAGAATGAGGGGCATGGATGTTAGAATGAGGGGCATGGATGTTAGAATGAGGGGCATGGATGTTAGAATGAGGGGCATGGATGTTAGAATGAGGGGAATGGGATCTGGAATGAGGGGAATGGGAGTTCGAATGAGGGGAATGGATATGAGAATGAGAGGAATGGATGTTAGAATGAGGGGAATGGATGTTAGAATGAGGGGAATGGATGTTAGAATGAGGGGAATGGATGATAGAATGAGGGGAATGGATGTGAGAATGAGGGGCATGGATGTTAGAATGAGGGGCATGGATGTTGGAGTGAGAGGACTGGATATTGGAATGAGGGGAATGGGTGTTAGAATGAGGGTAATGGGTGTTAGAATGAGGGGAATGGTTGTGAGAATGAGGGGAATGAATGTCAGAATGAGACGAATGGATGTCAGAATGAGAGGAATGGATATTAGAGTGAGGGGAATGGATGGGTGAATGATGGGATTGAATGTAAGAATGAGGGGAATGGATGTGAGAATGAGGGGAATGGATATTTGAATGAGGGGAATGGATGTTCGAATGAGAGGAATGGATATTAGAATGGGAGGAATGGATCTTATAATGAGGTGAATGGATGTTCTAATAAGGGGAATGGATGTTAGAATGAGGGGAATGGATGTTAGAATGAGTGAAATTGATATTAGAATGACGGTAATGGATGTTAGAATGAGGGGAATGGATCTTAGAATGAGGGGAATGGATATTAGAATGAGGGGAATGGATATTAGAATGAGGGGAATGGGTGTCAGAATGAGGGGAATGGGTGTCAGAATGAGGGGAATGGATATTGGAATGAAGGGAATGGATATTGGAATGAAGGGAATGGATATTAGAATGAAGGGAATGGATATTAGAATGACGGGAATGGATGTTTGAATGAGGGGAATGGATATTAGAATGAGTGAAATGTATATTAGAATGACAGGAATGGATATTAGAATGAGGGGAATGGATGTCAGAATGAGGGGAATGGATGTAAGAATGAGGGGAATGGATGTAAGAATGAGGGGAATGGATGTCGGAATGAGGGGAATGGATGTCAGACTGAGGGGAATAGATGTTCGGCTGAGGGGAATGGATGTTGGAATGAGGGGAATGGATGTTAGAATGAGAGGAATGGATGTTAGAATGAGGGGAATGGATGTTAGAATGAGGGGAATGGATGTTAGAATGAGAGGAATGGATGTTAGAATGAGTGGAATGGATGTTAGAATGAGGGGAAAGGGTGTTAGACTGAGGGGAATGGATGTTGGAATGAGGGGAAAGGGTGTTAGAATGAGGGGAATGGGTGTTAGAATGAGGGGAATGGATTTGAGAATGAGGGGAATGGATTTGAGAATGAGAAGAATGGAAATTAGAATGAGAGGAATGGAAATTAGAATGAGAGGAATGGATGTTAGAATGAGGGGAATGGATGTGAGAATGAGGGAATCGATATGGGAATGTGGGGAATGAATTTTCGAATGAGGGGAATGGATGTTAGAATCAGGGGAATGGCTGTGAGAATGAGGGGAATGGATGTGAGGATGAGGGGAATGGATGTGGGAATGTGGTGAATGAATGCTCGAATGAGGGGAATGGATATTAGAATGAGGGGAATGGATGTTGGAATGAGGGGAATGGATGTTGGAATGAGGGGAATGGATGTTCGAATGAGGGAAATGGATGTTAGAAGGAGGGGAATGGATTTTAGAATCAGGGGAATGGATTTTAGAATCAGGGGAATGGAAATTAGAATGAGGGGAATGGATGTTAGAATGAGGGGAATGGATGGGAGAATGAGAGGAATGGATGTTAGAATGAGAGGAATGGATGGGAAAATGAGAGGAATGGATGTTAGAATGAGGGGAATGGATGTGAGAATGAGGGGAATGGATAGTAGAATGAGGGGAATGAATTTTAGAATCAGGGGAATGGATTTTAGAATGAGGGGAATGGAAATTAGAATGAGAGGAATGGAAATTAGAATGAGGGGAATGGAAATTAGAATGAGGGGAATGGATGTTAGAATGAGGGGAATGGATGGGAGAATGACAGGAATGGATGTTAGAATGAGGGGAATGGATGTGAGAATGAGGGGAATGGATGTTAGAATGAGGGGAATGGAAGTTAAAATGAGGGGAATGGAAGTTAGAATGAGGGGAATGGAAGTTAGAATGAGGGGAATGGAAGTTAGAATGAGGGGAATGGATGTAAGAATGAGAGGAATGGATGTTGGAATGAGGGGAATGGGAGCTGGAATGAGGGGAATGGGAGTTCGAATGAGGGGAATGGATATGAGAATGAGAGGAATGGATGTTAGAATGAGGGGAATGGATGTTAGAATGAGGGGAATGGATGTTAGAATGAGGGGAATGGATGTTAGAATGAGGGGAATGGATGTTAGAATGAGGGGCATGGATGTTAGAATGAGGGGCATCGATGTTAGAATGAGGGGCATCGATGTTGGAGTGAGAGGACTGGATATTGGAATGAGGGGAATGGGTGTTAGAATGAGGGTAATGAGTGTTAGAATGAGGGGAATGGTTGTGAGAATGAGGGGAATGAATGTGAGAATGAGACGAATGGATGTCAGAATGAGAGGAATGGATATTAGAGTGAGGGGAATGGATGGGTGAATGATGGGATTGAATGTAAGAATGAGGGGAATGGATGTGAGAATGAGGGGAATGGATCTTAGAATGAGGGGAATGGAAGTTAAAATGAGGGGAAATGAAGTTAGAATGAGGGGAATGGAAGTTAGAATGAGAGGACTGGATATTGGAATGAGGGGAATGGGTGTTAGAATGAGGGTAATGGGTGTTAGAATGAGGGGAATGGTTGTGAGAATGAGGGGAATGAATGTGAGAATGAGACGAATGGATGTCAGAATGAGAGGAATGGATATTAGAGTGAGGGGAATGGATGGGTGAATGATGGGATTGAATGTAAGAATGAGGGGAATGGATGTGAGAATGAGGGGAATGGATGTTAGAATGAGGGGAATGGATGTTAGAATGAGGGGAATGGATGTTAGAATGAGGGGAATGGATGTTAGAATGAGGGGAATGGATGTTAGAATGAGGGGAATCCTTGTTAGAATGAGGGGAATCCTTGTTAGAATGAGGGGAATGGATGTTAGAATGAGGGGAATGGATATTGGAATGAAGGGAATGGATATTAGAATGACGGGAATGGATGTTTGAATGAGGGGAATGGATATTATAATGAGTGAAATGGATATTAGAATGACGGGAATGGATGTTTGAATGAGGGGAATGGATATTAGAATGAGGGGAATGGATATTAGAATGAGGGGAATGGATGTCAGAATGAGGGGAATGGATGTTAGAATGTGGGGAATGGATGTCAGAATGAGGGGAATGGATGTTAGAATGAGGGGAATGAATGTTAGAATGAGGGGAATGGATGTTCGAATGAGGGGAATGGATGTTAGAATGAGGGGAATGGATGTTAGAAGGAGGGGAATGGATGTTAGAAGGAGGGGAATGGATGTTAGAAGGAGGGGAATGGATGTGAGGATGAAGGGAATGGATGTTAGAATGAGAGGAATGGATGTTAGAATGAGGGGAATGGTTGTTAGAATGAAGGGAATGGATGTTAGAATGAGGGGAATGGATGTTAGAATGAGGGGAATGGATGTTAGAATGAGGGGAATGGTTGTTAGAATGAGGGGAATGGATGTCAGAATGATTGGAATAGATATTAGAATGAGGGGAATGGATGTTCGAATGAGGTGAATCGATATTAGAATGCGGGGAATAGATGTTAGAATGAGGGGAATGGATGTGAGAATGAGGGGAATGGATGTTAGAATGAGGGGAATAGATATTAGAATGAGGGGAATGGATGTTAGAATGTGCGGAATGGATGTTAGAATGAGGGGAATGGATGTTAGAATGAGGGGAATGGATGTTAGAATGAGGGGAATGGATGTTAGAATGAGGGGAATGGATGTTAGAATGAAGGGAATGGATGTTAGAATGAGGGGAATGGATGTTAGAATGAGGGGAATGGATGTTAGAATGAGGGGAATGGATGTTAGAATGAGGGGAATGGATGTTAGAATGAGGGGAATGGATGTTAGAATGAGGGGAATGGATGTTAGAATGAGGGGAATGGATGTTAGAATTAGAGGAATGGATGTTAGAATGAGGGGAATGGATGTTAGAATGAGGGGAATGGATGTTAGAATGAAGGGAATGGATGTTAGAATGAGGGGAATGGATGTTAGAATGAGGGGAATGGATGTTAGAATGAGGGGAATGGATGTTAGAATGAGGGGAATGGATGTTAGAATGAGGGGAATGGATGTTAGAATGAGGGGAATGGATGTTAGAATGAGGGGAATGGATGTTAGAATGAGGGGAATGGATGTTAGAATGAGGGGAATGGATGTTAGAATGAGGGGAATGGATGTTAGAATGAGGGGAATGGATGTTAGAATGAGGGGAATGGATGTTAGAATGAGGGGAATGGATGTTAGAATGAGGGGAATGGATGTTAGAATGAGGGGAATGGATGTTAGAATTAGAGGAATGGATGTTAGAATGTGGGGAATGGATGTTACAATGAGGGGAATGGATGTTACAATGAGGGGAATGGATGTTAGAATGAGGGGAATGGATGTTAGAATGAGGGGAATGGATGTTAGAATGAGGGGAATGGATGTTAGAATGAGGGGAATGGATGTTAGAATGAGGGGAATGGATGTTAGAATGAGGGGAATGGATGTTACAATGAGGGGAATGGATGTTACAATGAGGGGAATGGATGGTAGAATGAGGGGAATGGATGTTAGAATGAGGGGAATGGATGTTAGAATGAGGGGAATGGATGTTAGAATGAGGGGAATAGATATTCGAATGAGGGGAATGGATGTTAGAATGAGGGGAATAGATGTTCGAATGAGGGGAATGGATGTTAGAATGAGGGGAATCGATATTCGAATGAGGGGAATGGATGTTAGAATGAGGGGAATAGATATTCGAATGAGGGGAATGGATGTTAGAATGTGGGGAATGGAGGTTAGAATGTGGGGAATGGATGTTAGAATGAGGGGAATGGATGTTAGAATGAGGGGAATGGATGTTAGAATGAGGGGAATGGATGTTAGAATGAGGGGAATGGATGTTAGAATGAGGGGAATGGATGTTAGAATGAGGGGAATGGATGTTAGAATGAGGGGAATGGATGTTAGAATGAGGGGAATGGATGTTAGAATGAGGGGAATGGATGTTAGAATGAGGGGAATGGATGTTAGAATGAGGGGAATGGATGTTAGAATGAGGGGAATGGATGTTAGAATGAGGGGAATGGATGTTAGAATGAGGGGAATGGATGTTAGAATGAGGGGAATGGATGTTAGAATGAGGGGAATGGATGTTAGAATGAGGGGAATGGATGTTAGAATGAGGGGAATGGATGTTAGAATGAGGGGAATGGATGTTAGAATGAGGGGAATGGATGTTAGAATGAGGGGAATGGATGTTAGAATTAGAGGAATGGATGTTAGAATGTGGGGAATGGATGTTACAATGAGGGGAATGGATGTTACAATGAGGGGAATGGATGTTAGAATGAGGGGAATGGATGTTAGAATGAGGGGAATGGATGTTAGAATGAGGGGAATGGATGTTAGAATGAGGGGAATGGATGTTAGAATGAGGGGAATGGATGTTAGAATGAGGGGAATGGATGTTAGAATGAGGGGAATGGATGTTACAATGAGGGGAATGGATGTTACAATGAGGGGAATGGATGTTAGAATGAGGGGAATGGATGTTAGAATGAGGGGAATGGATGTTAGAATGAGGGGAATGGATGTTAGAATGAGGGGAATAGATATTCGAATGAGGGGAATAGATGTTCGAATGAGGGGAATGGATGTTAGAATGAGGGGAATCGATATTCGAATGAGGGGAATGGATGTTAGAATGAGGGGAATAGATATTCGAATGAGGGGAATGGATGTTAGAATGTGGGGAATGGAGGTTAGAATGTGGGGAATGGATGTTAGAATGAGGGGAATGGATGTTAGAATGAGGGGAATGGATGTTAGAATGAGGGGAATGGATGTTAGAATGAGGGGAATGGATGTTAGAATGAGGGGAATGGATGTTAGAATGAGGGGAATGGATGTTAGAATGAGGGGAATGGATGTTAGAATCAGAGGAATGGATGTTAGAATGAGGGGAATGGATGTTAGAATGTGGGGAATGGATGTTACAATGAGGGGAATGGATGTTACAATGAGGGGAATGGATGTTAGAATGAGGGGAATGGATGTTAGAATGAGGGGAATGGATGTTAGAATGAGGGGAATGGATGTTAGAATGAGGGGAATGGATGTTAGAATGAGGGGAATGGATGTTAGAATGAGGGGAATGGATGTTACAATGAGGGGAATGGATGTTACAATGAGGGGAATGGATGTTAGAATGAGGGGAATGGATGTTAGAATGAGGGGAATGGATGTTAGAATGAGGGGAATGGATGTTAGAATGAGGGGAATAGATATTCGAATGAGGGGAATGGATGTTATAATGAGGGGAATAGATGTTCGAATGAGGGGAATGGATGTTAGAATGAGGGGAATCGATATTCGAATGAGGGGAATGGATGTTAGAATGAGGGGAATAGATATTCGAATGAGGGGAATGGATGTTAGAATGTGGGGAATGGAGGTTAGAATGTGGGGAATGGATGTTAGAATGAGAGGA
Source organism: Heptranchias perlo (assembly GCF_035084215.1). Classification (NCBI taxonomy): domain Eukaryota; kingdom Metazoa; phylum Chordata; class Chondrichthyes; order Hexanchiformes; family Hexanchidae; genus Heptranchias; species Heptranchias perlo. Next base: position 611,112 of record NW_027139211.1, read on the forward strand.
ATGGATGTTAGAATGAGAGGAATGGATGTTAGAATGAGGGGAATGGATGTTAGAATGAGGGGAATGGATGTTAGAATGAGGGGAATGGATGTTAGAATGAGCGGAATGGATGTTAGAATGAGCGGAATGGATGTTAGAATGAGGGGAATGGATGTTAGAATGAGGGGAATGGATGTTAGAATGTGGGGAATGGATGTTAGAATGTGGGGAATGGATGTTAGAATGAGGGGAATGGATGTTAGAATGAGCGGAATGGATGTTAGAATGAGGGGAATGGATGTTAGAATGAGGGGAATGGATGTTAGAATGAGGGGAATGGATGTTAGAATGAGGGGAATGGATGTTAGAATGAGGGGAATGGATGTTAGAATGAGGGGAATGGATGTTAGAATGAGGGGAATGGATGTTAGAATGAGGGGAATGGATGTTAGAATGAGGGGAATGGATGTTAGAATGAGGGGAATGGATGTTAGAATGAGGGGAATGGATGTTAGAATGAGGGTCATGGATGTTAGAATGAGGGGAATGGATGTTAGAATGAGGGGAATGGATGTTAGAATGAGGGGAATGGATGTTAGAATGAGGGGAATGGATGTTAGAATGAGGGGAATGGATGTTAGAATGAGGGGAATGGAAGTTAGAATGAGGGGAATAGATATTCGAATGAGGGGAATGGATGTTAGAATGAGGGGAATGGATATTAGAATGAGGGGAATTGGTGTTAGAATAATGTGAATAGACATTAGAATGAGGGGAATGGATGTTGGAATGAGGGGAATAGATATTCGAATGAGGGGAATGGATGTTAGAATGAGGGGAATGGATGTTAGAATGAGAGGAATGGATGTTAGAATGAGGGGAATTGGTGTTAGAATAATGTGAATAGACATTAGAATGAGGGGAATGGATGTTGGAATGAGGGGAATAGATATTCGAATGAGGGGAATGGATGTTAGAATGAGGGGAATGGATGTTAGAATGAGGGGAATGGATGTTAGAATGAGGGGAATGGATGTTAGAATGAGGGGAATAGATATTCGAATGAGGGGAATGGATGTTAGAATGAGGGGAATAGATGTTCGAATGAGGGGAATGGATGTTAGAATGAGGGGAATCGATATTCGAATGAGGGGAATGGATGTTAGAATGAGTGGAATAGATATTCGAATGAGGGGAATGGATGTTAGAATGTGGGGAATGGAGGTTAGAATGTGGGGAATGGATGTTAGAATGAGAGGAATGGATGTTAGAATGTGGGGAATGGATGTTAGAATGAGAGGAATGGATGTTAGAATGAGCGGAATGGATGTTAGAATGAGCGGAATGGATGTTAGAATGAGGGGAATGGCTGTTAGAATGTGGGGAATGGATGTTAGAATGAGGGGAATGGATGTTAGAATGAGCGGAATGGATGTTAGAATGAGGGGAATGGATGTTAGAATGAGGGGAATGGATGTTAGAATGAGGGGAATGGATGTTAGAATGAGGGGAATGGATGTTAGAATGAGGGGAATGGATGTTAGAATGAGGGGAATGGATGTTAGAATGAGGGGAATGGATGTTAGAATGAGGGGAATGGATGTTAGAATGAGGGGAATGGATGATAGAATGAGGGGAATGGATGTTAGAATGAGGGGAATGGATGTTAGAATGAGGGGAATGGATGTTAGAATGAGGGGAATGGATGTTAGAATGAGGGGAATGGATGTTAGAATGAGGGGAATGGATGTTAGAATGAGGGGAATGGATGTTAGAATGAGGGGAATGGATGTTAGAATGAGGGGAATGGATGTTAGAATGAGGGGAATGGATGTTAGAATGAGGGGAATGGAAGTTAGAATGAGGGGAATAGATATTCGAATGAGGGGAATGGATGTTAGAATGAGGGGAATGGATATTAGAATGAGGGGAATTGGTGTTAGAATAATGTGAATAGACATTAGAATGAGGGGAATGGATGTTGGAATGAGGGGAATAGATATTCGAATGAGGGGAATGGATGTTAGAATGAGGGGAATGGATGTTAGAATGAGGGGAATGGATGTTAGAATGAGGGGAATGGATGTTAGAATGAAGGGAATGGATGTTAGAATGAGAGGAATGGATGTTAGAATGAGGGGAATGTATGTTGGAATGAGGGGAATGTATGTTGGAATGAGGGGATTGGATGTTAGAATGAGGGGAATGGATGTTAGAATGAGGGGAATGGATGTTAGAATGAGGGGAATGGGTGTAAGAATGAAGGGAATGGATGTTAGAATGAGGGGAATGGATGTTAGAATGAGGGGAATGGATGTTAGAATGAGGGGAATGGATGTTAGAATGAGGGGAATGGATGTTAGAATGAGGGGAATGGATGTTACAATGAGGGGAATGGATGTTACAATGAGGGGAATGGATGTTAGAATGAGGGGAATGGATGTTAGAATGAGGGGAATAGATGTTAGAATGAGGGGAATGGATGTTGGAATGAAGGGAATGGGTGTTAGAATGAAGGGAATGGATGTTAGAATGAGGGGAATGGATGTTAGCATGAGGGGAATGCATGTTGGAATGAGGGGAATGGATGTTAGAATGAGGGGGATGGGTTTGAGAATGAGGGGAATGGATATTATTATGAGGGAAATGGATATTCGAATGAGGGGAATGGATATTCGAATGAGGGGAATGGAAGTTAGAATGAGGGGAATGGATGTTAGAATGAGGGGAATGGATGTTAGAATGAGGGGAATGGATGTTAGAATGAGGGGAATGGATGTTAGAATGAGGGGAATAGATATTCGAATGAGGGGAATGGATGTTAGAATGAGGGGAATGGATGTTAGAATGAGGGGAATGGATATTAGAATGAGGGGAATGGATGTGAGAGTGAGAGGAATTGATATTAGAATAAGGGGAATGGGTGTTAGAATGAGGGGAATGGATATTATAATGAGAGGAATGGATATTAGAATGAGGGGAATGGATATTGGAATGAGGGGAATGGATATTAGAATGAGGGGAATGGATGTTAGAATGAGGGGAATGGATGTTAGAATGAGGGGAATGGATATTAGAATGAGAGGAATAGATATTCGAATGAGGGGAATGGATGTTAGAATGAGGGGAATAGATATTCGAATGAGGGGAATGGATGTTAGAATGAGGGGAATAGATATTCGAATGAGGGGAATAGATGTTAGAATGAGGTGAATGGATGTTAGAATGAGGGGAATGGATGTTCGAATGAGGGGAATGGATATTAGAATGAGGGGAATGGATGTTAGAATAATGTGAATAGATATTAGAATGAGGGGAATGGATGTTAGAATGAGGGAAATAGATATTCGAATGAGGGGAATGGATGTTAGAATGAGGGGAATGGATGTTAGATTGAGGGGAATGGATATTTGAATGAGGGGAATGGTTGTGAGAATGAGTGGAATGGATGTTAGAATGAGGGGAATGGTTGTTAGAATGAGAAGAATGGAAGTGAGAATGAGGGGATTGGATGTTAGAATGAGAAGAATGGAAATGAGAATGAGGGGATTGGATGTTAGAATGAGGGTTATGGATGTTAGAATGAGGGGAATGGATGTTGGAATGAGGGGAATGGATGTTGGAATGAGGGGAATGGATGTTGGAATGAGGGGAATGGATGTTGGAATGAGGGGAATGGATGTTAGAATGAGGGGAATGGATGTTAGAATGAGGGGAATGGATGTTGGAATGAGGGGAATGGATGTTGGAATGAGGGGAATGGATGTTGGAATGAGGGGAATGGATGTTCGAATGAGGGGAATAGATATTCGAATGAGGGGAATGGATGTTAGAATGAGGGGAATGGTTTTATAATGAGGGGAATGGATATTATAATGAGGGGAATGGATATTATAATGAGGGGAATGGATATTAGAATGAGGGGAATGGATATTAGAATGAGGGGAATGGATGTTAGAATGAGGGGAATGAATGTTAGAATGAGGGGATTGAATGTTAGAATGAGGGGAATGGATGTTAGAATGAGTGGAATGGATGTTAGAATGAGTGGAATGGATGTTAGAATGAGGGGAATGGTTGTTAGAATGACGGGAATGGATATTGAATGAGGGGAATGGTTGTTAGAATGACGGGAATGGATATTGAATGAGGGGAATGGTTGTTAGAATGCGTGGACTGGATGTTAGAATGAGAGGAATGGATGTTAGAATGAGGGGAATGGATGTTGGAATGAGGGGAATGGATGTTAGAATAATGGGAATGTATATTAGAATGAAGGGAATGGATGTTAGAATGAGGGGAATGGATATTAGAATGAGGGGAATTGATGTTAGAATGAGGGAAATGGATGTTAAAATGAAAGGAATGGATGTTAGAATGAGGGGAATTGATGTTAGAATGAGGGGAATGGATGTTAGAATGAGGGGAATGGATGTTAGAATGAGGGGAATGGATGTTAGAATGAGGTGAATTGATGTTAGAATGAAGGGAATGGATGTTAGAATGAGGTGAATTGATGTTAGAATAAGGGGAATTGATGTTAGAATCAGTGGAACAGATATTAGAATGAGGGGAATGGATATTAGAATGAGGGGAATTGATGTTAGAATGAGGGGAATGGTTGTTAGAATGAGTGAAATGGATGTTAGAATGAGGGGAATGGATGTTAGAATGAGGGGAATGGTTGTTAGAATGAGTGGAATGGATGTTAGAATGAGGGGAATGGATGTTAGAATGAGGGGAATGGTTGTTAGAATGAGTGGAATGGATGTTAGAATGAGGGGAATGGATGTTAGAATCAGGGGAATAGATATTGAATGAGGGGAATGGTTGTTAGAATGCGTGGACTGGATGTTAGAATGAGGGGAATGGATGTTACAATGAGGGGAATGCATGTTAGAATGAGGGGAATGGATGTTAGAATGAGAAGAATGGAAGTGAGAATGAGGGGAATGGATGTTAGAATGAAGGGAATGGATGTTAGAATGAAGGGAATGGGTGTTAGAATGAAGGGAATGGGTGTTAGAATGAGAGGAATGGATGTTAGAATGAGGGGAATGAATGTTAGAATGAGGGGAATGGATTTTAGAATGAGAGGAATGAATGTTAGAATGAGAAGAATGGAAGTGAGAATGAGGGGAATGGATGTTAGACTGAGAAGAATGGAAGTGAGAATGAGGGGAATGGATGTTAGAATGAAGGGAATGGATGTTAGAATGAAGGGAATGGGTGTTAGAATGAGAGGAATGGATGTTAGAATGAGGGGAATGAATGTTAGAATGAGGGGAATGGATTTTAGAATGAGAGGAATGAATGTTAGAATGAGAAGAATGGAAGTGAGAATGAGGGGAATGGATGTTAGAATGAGAAGAATGGAAGTGAGAATGAGGGGAATGGATGTTAGAATGAGAAGAATGGAAGTGAGAATGAGGGGAATGGATGTTCGAATGAGGGGAATGGATGTTAGAATGAAGAGAATGGATGTTGGAATGAGGGTAATGGAGGTTAGAATGAAGAGAATGGATGTTGGATTGAGAGGAATGGATGTTAGAATGAGGGGAATGGATGTTAGAATGAGGCGAATGGATGTTAGAATGAGGGGAATGGATGTTAGAATGAGGGGAATGGATGTTAGAATGAGGGGAATGGATGTTAGAATGAGGGGAATGGATGTTAGAATGAGGGGAATGGATGTTAGAATGAGGGGAATGGATGTTAGAATGAGGGGAATTTATGTTAGAATGAGGGGAATGGATGTTAGAATGAGGGGAATGGATGTTAGAATGAGGGGAATGGATGTTAGAATGAGAAGATTCGGTGTTAGAATGAGAAGAATGGAAGTAAGAATGAGGGGAATGGATGTTCGAATGAGGGGAATGGATGTTAGAATGAGGGGAATGGATGTTAGAATGAAGGGAATGGATGTTAGAATGAAGGGAATGGATGTTAGAATGAAGGGAATGGATGTTAGAATGAAGGGAATGGGTGTTAGAATGAGAGGAATGGATGTTAGAATGAGGGGGGAATGAGTGTTAGAATGAGGGGAATGGATGTTAGAATGAAGAGAATGGATGTTGGAATGAGGGGAATGGATGTGAGAGTGAGAGGAATTGATATTAGAATCAGGGGAATGGATGTTGGAATGAGGGGAATGGATGTGAGAATGAGGGGAATGAATGTGAGAATGAGGGGAATGGAATTTGAATGAGGGGAATGGATTTTGAATGAGGGGAATGGGTGTTAGAATGAGGGGAATGAATGTTAGAATGAGGGGAATGAATGTTAGAATGAGGGGAATGAATGTTGGAATGAGGGGAATGGATGTTAGAATGAGGGGAATGGATGTTAGAATGAGGGGAATGGATGTTAGAATGAGGGGAATGGATGTTAGAATGAGGGGAATGGATGTTAGAATGAGGGGAATCGATGTTCGAATGAGAGGAATGGATATTGGAATGATGGGAATGGATATTTGAATGAGGGCAATGGAGGATAGAATGAGGGGAATGGATGTTAGAATGAGGGGAATTGATGTTAGAATGAGAGGAATCGATATGAGAATGAGGGGAACAGATATTAGAATGAGAGGAATGGATGTTCGAATGAGGGGAATCGATATTAGAATGAGAGGAATGAATGTCAGAATGAGGGGAATGGATGTTAGAATAAGGGGAATAGATATTAGAATGAGGGGAATTGATGTTAGAATGAGAGGAATGGATATGAGAATGAGCGGAATGATGTTAGAATGAGGGGAATGTATATCAGAATGAGGGGAAAGGATGGAAGAATGAGGGGAATGGATATTAGAATGAGGGGAATATATATGAGAATGAGGGCAATGGATGTTAGAATGAGGGGAAAAGATGTTAGAATGAGGGGAATGGATGTTAGAATGAGGAGAATGGATGTGAGAATGAGGGGAATCGATATTAGAATGAGGGGAATCGATATTCGAATGAGGGGAATGGATGTTAGAATGAGGGGAATGGATGTTAGAATGAGGGGAATGGATGTGAGAATGAGGGGAATGGATGTGAGAATGAGCGGAATGATGTTAGAATGAGGGGAATAGATATGAGAATGAGGGCAATGGATGTTAGAATGAGGGGAATGGATGTTGGAATGAGGGGAATGGATGTTGGAATGAGGGGAATAGATATGAGAATAAGGGCAATGGATGGTAGAATGAGGGAAATGGATGTTAGAATAATGGGAATAGATATTAGAATGAAGGGAATGGATGTTAGAATAAGGGGAATGGATATTAGAATGAGGGGAATTGATGTTAGAATGAGGGGAATTGATGTTAGAATGAGGGGAATTGATGTTAGAATGAGGGAAATGGTTGTTAGAATGAGTGGAATGGAAGTTAGAATGAGGGGAATGGATGTTAGAATGAGGGGAATGGATGTTAGAATGAGGGGAATGGATGTTAGAATGAGGGGAATGGATGTTAGAATGAGGGGAATGGATATTGAATGAGGGGAATGGTTGTTAGAATGCGTGGACTGGATGTTAGAATGAGGGGAATGGATGTTAGAATGAGGGGAATGGATGTTAGAATGAGGGGAATGGATGTTAGAATGAGGGGAATGGATGTTAGAATGAGGGGAATGGATGTTAGAATGAGAAGAATGGAAGTGAGAATGAGGGGAATGGATGTTAGAATGAGAAGAATGGAAGTGAGAATGAGGGGAATGGATGTTAGAATGAGGGGAATGGATGTTAGAATGAGGGGAATGGATGTGATAATGAGGGGAATGGATGTGAGAATGAGGGGAATGAATGTGAGAATGAGGGGAATGGATTTTGAATGAGGGGACTGGATTTTGAATGAGGGGAATGAATGTTAGAATGAGGGGAATGAATGTTAGAATGAGGGGAATGAATGTTAGAATGAGGGGAATGGATTTTGAATGAGGGGAATGGATTTTGAATGAGGGGAAAGGGTGTTAGAATGAGGGGAATGGGTGTTAGAATGAGGGGAATGGATGTTAGAATGAGGGGAATGGATGTTAGAATGAGGGGAATGGATGTTAGAATGAGGGGAATGGATGTTAGAATGAGGGGAATGGATGTTGGAATGAGGGGAATCGATGTTCGAATGAGAGGAATGGATATTGGAATGAGGGGAATGGATATTAGAATGAGGGCAATGGAGGATAGAATGAGGGGAATGGATGTTAGAATGAGGGGAATGGATGTCAGAAAGAGGGGAATGGATATTGGAATGAGGGGAATGGATATTAGAATGAGGGCAATGGAGGATAGAATGAGGGGAATGGATGTTAAAATGAGGGGAATGGATGTTAGAATGAGGGGAATGGATGTTAGAATAAGGGGAATAGATATTAGAATGAGGGGAATTGATGTTAGAATGAGAGGAATCGATATTAGAATGAGGGGAATGGATATGAGAATGAGCGGAATGATGTTAGAATGAGGGGAATGGATATCAGAATGAGGGGAAAGGATGTAAGAATGAGGGGAATGGATATTAGAATGAGCGGAATGATGTTAGAATGAGGGGAATGGATGTTAGAAAGAGGGGAATGGATGTTAGAATGAGGGGAATGGATATTAGAATGAGTGGAATGGTTGTTAGAATGAGAGGAATGGATGTTAGAATGAGGGGGGAATGAGTGTTAGAATGAGGGGAATGGATGTTAGAATGAGGGGAATGGATGTTAGAATGAGGGGAATGGATATTGAATGAGGGGAATGGTTGTTAGAATGCGTGGACTGGATGTTAGAATGAGGAGAATGGATGTTACAATGAGGGGAATGGATGTTAGAATGAGGGGAATGGATGTTAGAATGAGAAGAATGGAAGTGAGAATGAGGGGAATGGATGTTAGAATGAGAAGAATGGAAGTGAGAATGAGGGGAATGGATGTTAGAATGAAGGGAATGGATGTTAGAATGAAGGGAATGGGTGTTAGAATGAGAGGAATGGATGTTAGAATGAGGGGAATGAATGTTAGAATGAGGGGAATGGATTTTAGAATGAGAGGAATGAATGTTAGAATGAGAAGAATGGAAGTGAGAATGAGGGGAATTGATATTAGAATAAGGGGAATGGGTGTTAGAATGAGGGGAATGGATGTGATAATGAGGGGAATGGATGTTAGAATGAGGGGAATGGATGTTAGAATGAGGGGAATGGATGTTAGAATGAAGGGAATGGATGTTAGAATGAAGGGAATGGATGTTAGAATGAAGGGAATGGATGTTCGAATGAAGGGAATGGATGTTAGAATGAAGGGAATGGGTGTTAGAATGAGGGGAATGGATGTTAGAATGAGGGCAATGGATTTTAGAATGAGAGGAATGAATGTTAGAATGAGAAGAATGGAAGTGAGAATGAGGGGAATGGATGTTAGAATGAGAAGAATGGAAGGGAGAATGAGGGGAATGGATGTTAGAATGAGGAGAATGGAAGTGAGAATGAGGGGAATGGATGTTAGAATGAGGGGAATGGATGTTAGAATGCAGGGAATGGGTGTTGGAATGAGAGGAATGGATGTTAGAATGAGGGGGGAATGAGTGTTAGAATGAGGGGAATGGATGTTAGAATGAAGAGAATGGATGTTGGAATGAGAGGAATGGATGTTAGAATGAGGGGAATGGATGTTAGAATGAGAGGAATCGATATTAGAATGAGGGGAATGGATGTTAGACTGAGGGGAATGGATGTTAGAATGAGGAGAATGGATATTAGAATGAGCGGAATGATGTTAGAATGAGGGGAATGGATGTTAGAAAGAGGGGAATGGATGTTAGAATGAGGGGAATTGATGTTAGAATGAGGGGAACAGATATTAGAATGAGGGGAACAGATATTAGAATGAGGGGAACGGATGTTAGGATGAGCGGAATGGATATTAGAATGAGGTGAATTGATGTTAGAATGAGAGGAATGGATATGAGAATGAGGGCAATGGATGTTAGAATGAGGGGAATGGATGTTGGAATGAGGGGAATGGATGTTGGAATGAGGGGAATGGATATGAGAATGAGGGCAATGGATGGTAGAATGAGGGAAATGGATGTTAGAATAATGGGAATAGATATTAGAATGAAGGGAATGGATGTTAGAATGAGGGGAATGGATATTAGAATGAGGGGAATTGATGTTAGAATGAGGGGAATTGATGTTAGAATGAGGGGAATTGATGTTAGAATGAGGGGAATGGTTGTTAGAATGAGTGGGATTGGATGTTAGAATGAGGGGATTGGATGTTAGAATGAGGGGAATGGATATTGAATGAGGGGAATGGTTGTTAGAATGCGTGGACTGGATGTTAGAATGAGGGGAATGGATGTTAGAATGAGGGGAATGGATGTTAGAATGAGGGGAATGGATGTTAGAATGAGGGGAACAGATATTAGAATGAGGGGAACAGATATTAGAATGAGGGGAACGGATGTTAGGATGAGCGGAATGGATATTAGAATGAGGTGAATTGATGTTAGAATGAGAGGAATGGATATGAGAATGAGGGCAATGGATGTTGGAATGAGGGGAATGGATGTTGGAATGAGGGGAATGGATGTTGGAATGAGGGGAATGGATATGAGAATGAGGGCAATGGATGGTAGAATGAGGGAAATGGATGTTAGAATAATGGGAATAGATATTAGAATGAAGGGAATGGATGTTAGAATGAGGGGAATGGATATTAGAATGAGGGGAATTGATGTTAGAATGAGGGGAATTGATGTTAGAATGAGGGGAATTGATGTTAGAATGAGGGGAATGGTTGTTAGAATGAGTGGGATTGGATGTTAGAATGAGGGGATTGGATGTTAGAATAAGGGGAATGGATATTGAATGAGGGGAATGGTTGTTAGAATGCGTGGACTGGATGTTAGAATGAGGGGAATGGATGTTAGAATGAGGGGAATGGATGTTAGAATGAGGGGAATGGATGTTAGAATGAGAAGAATGGAAGTGAGAATGAGGGGAATGGATGTTGGAATGAGGGGAATGGATGTTAGAATGAGGGGAATGGATGTTAGAATGAGGGGAATGGATGTTAGAATGAAGGGAATGGATGTTAGAATGAAGGGAATGGATGTTAGAATGAAGGGAATGGGTGTTAGAATGAGAGGAATGGATGTTAGAATGAGGGGAATGGATGTTAGAATGAGGGGAATGGATTTTAGAATGAGAGGAATGAATGTTAGAATGAGAAGAATGGAAGTGAGAATGAGGGGAATGGATGTTAGAATGAAGGGAATGGATGTTAGAATGAAGGGAATGGGTGTTAGAATGAGAGGAATGGATGTTAGAATGAGGGGGGAATGAGTGTTAGAATGAGGGGAATGCATGTTAGAATGAAGAGAATGGATGTTGGAATGAGAGGAATGGATGTTAGAATGAGGGGAATGGATGTTAGAATGAGGGGAATGGATGTTAGAATGAGGGGAATGGATGTTAGAATGAGGGGAATGGATGTTAGAATGAGGGGAATGGATGTTAGAATGAGGGGAATGGATGTTCGAATGAGGGGAATGGATGTTAGAATAAAGGGAATGGATGTTAGAATAATGGGAATGGATGTTAGAATGAGGGGAATGGATGTTAGAATGAGGGGAATGGATGTTAGAATGAGGGGAATGGATGTTAGAATGAGGGGAATAGATGTTAGAATGAGGGGAATGGATGTTAGAATGAGAGGAATGGATGTTAGAATGAGGGGAATGGATGTTAGAATGAGAGGAATGGATTTTAGAATGAGAGGAATGAATGTTAGAATGAGAAGAATGGAAGTGAGAATGAGGGGAATGGATGTTAGAATGAAGGGAATGGATGTTAGAATGAAGGGAATGGATGTTAGAATGAGGGGGGAATGAGTGTTAGAATGAGGGGAATGGATGTTAGAATGTGGGGAATGGATGTTAGAATGAGGGGAATGGATGTTAGAATGAGGGGAATGGATGTTAGAATGAGGGGAATGGATGTTAGAATGAGGGGAATGGATGTTAGAATGAAGGGAATGGATGTTAGAATGAAGGGAATGGATGTTAGAATGAAGGGAATGGGTGTTAGAATGAGAGGAATGGATGTTAGAATGAGGGGGGAATGAGTGTTAGAATGAAGGGAATGGATGTTAGAATGAAGGGAATGGATGTTAGAATGAAGAGAATGGATGTTGGAATGAGGGGAATGGATGTCAGAATGAGGGGAATGGATGTCAGAATGAGGGGAATGGATGTTAGAATGAGGGGAATGGATGTTAGAATGAGGGGAATGGATGTTAGAATGAGGGGAATGGATATTAGAATAATGGGAATGGATGTTAGAATAATGGGAATGGATGTTAGAATGAGGGGAATGAATGTGAGAATGAGGGGAATGGATTTTGAATGAGGGGAATGGATTTTGAATGGGGGAATGGGTGTTAGAATGAGGGGAATGAATGTTAGAATGAGGGGAATGAATGTTAGAATGAGGGGAATGAATGTTAGAATGAGGGGAATGAATGTTAGAATGAGGGGAATGAATGTTAGAATGAGGGGAATGGATTTTGAATGAGGGGAAAGGGTGTTAGAATGAGGGGAATGGATGTTAGAATGAGGGGAATGGATGTTAGAATGAGGGGAATGGATGTTAGAATGAGGGGAATGGATGTTAGAATGAGGGGAATGGATGTTAGAATGAGGGGAATGGATGTTAGAATGAGGGGAATGGATATTAGAATGAGGGGAATCGATGTTCGAATGAGAGGAATGGATATTGGAATGAGGGCAATGGAGGATCGAATGAGGGGAATGGATGTTAGAATGAGGGGAATGGATGTCAGAATGAGGGCAATGGAGGATAGAATGAGGGGAATGGATGTTAAAATGAGAGGAATGGATATTAAAATGAGGGGAAATGATGTAAGAATGAGGGGAATGGATATTAGAATGAGGGGAATGGATATTAGAATGAGGGGAATAAGAACATAAGAACATAAGAAATTGGAGCAGGAGTAGGCCAATCGGCCCCTCGAGCCTGCTCCGCCATTCAATAAGATCATGGCTGATCTGATCCCAACCACAAATCTAAAGAACACAAGAAGTCGGAGCAGGACCCGGCCACACAGCCCTTGGGCCCTCTCCGCCACCCACAGGGCATTGACCGATCCGAACTCAGCTTCATGTCCAATTTCCTGCCCGCTCCCCATAACCCCTAATTCCCTTTACTTCTCGGAAACTGTCTATTTCTGTTTTAAATTTATCTAATGATGTAGCTTCCACAGCTTCCTGGGGCAGCAAATTCCACAGACCTACCACCCTCTGAGTGAAGAAGTTTCTCCTCATCTCAGTTTTGAAAGAGCAGCCCCTTATTCTAAGATTATGCCCCCTCGTTCTAGTTTCACCCATCTTTGGGAACATCCTTACTGCATCCACCCGATCAAGACCCTTCACAATCTTATATGTTTCAATAAGATCGCCTCTCATTCTTCTGAACTCCAATGAGTATAGTCCCAATCTACTCAACCTCTCCTCATATGTCCGCCCCCTCATCCCCGGGATTAACCGAGTGAACCTTCTCTGTACTGCCTCGAGAGCAAGTATGTATTTTCTTAAGTATGGAGACCAAAACTGTATGCAGTATTCCAGGTGCGGTCTCACCAATACCTTATATAACTGCAGCAATACCTCCTTGTTTTTATATTCTATCCCCCTAGCAATAAAAGCCAACATTCCGTTGGCTTTCTTGATCACCTGCTGCACCTGCATACCAACTTTTTGATTTTCTTGCACTCGGACCCCCAGATCCCTTTGTACTGCAGTACTTTCCAGTCTCTCGCCATTAAGAAAATAACTTGCTCTCTGATTTTTCCTGCCAAAGTGCATAACCTCACATTTTCCAATATTATATTGCATCTGCCAAATCTCCGCCCACTCACCCAGCCTGTCTATATCACCTTGCAGGTTTTTTATGTCCTCCTCACTCTCTACTTTCCCTCCCATCTTTGTATCATCTGCAAAATTTGATATGTTGCACTCGGTCCCCTCCTCCAAATCGTTAATATAGATTGTAAAGAGTTGGGGACCCAGCACCGACCCCTGTGGAACACCACTGGTTACTGGTTGCCAGTCCGAAAATGAACCATTTATCCCAACTCTCTGCTTCCTGTTCGATAACCAATCCTCCACCCATGCCAGAATATTACCCCCAATCCCGTGATTTTTTATCTTAAGTAATAATCTTTTCTGTGGCACCTTGTCGAATGCCTTCTGGAAGTCTAAATACACTATGTCCACTGGTTCCCCTTTATCCACCCTATACGTTATATCCTCGAAGAACTCAAGCAAATTTGTCAGACATGACTTCCCCTTCATAAAGCCATGCTGACTTTGTCCTATTAAATTATGCTTATCTAAATGTTCCGTTACTGTCTCCTTAATAATAGACTCCAAAATTTTACCCACCACAGATGTTAAGCTAACTGGCCTATAATTTCCAGCCTTCTGCCTACTACCCTTTTTAAATAACGGTGTTACATTAGCAGTTTTCCAATCTGCCGGGACCTCTCCTGATTCCAGGGAATTTTGGAAAACTATCACCAAAGCATCCACAATCCCTACTGCCACTTCCCTCAAGACCCTAGGATGGAAGCCATCAGGTCCAGGGGATTTATCCGCCTTGAGTCCCATTATTTTACTGAGTACCATCTCCTGAGTGATTTTAATCGTATTTAGCTCCTCCCCCCCGAGAGTCCCCTGTTTGTCCAGTGTTGGGATATTCTTAGTGTCCTCTACTGTAAAGACTGAAACAAAATATTTGTTCAGCATTTTTGCCATCTCCATGTTTCCCACCATTAATTTCCTGGTCTCATCCTCTAAGGGACCTATGTTTGCCTTAGCCACCCTTTTTCTTTTTATATAACTATAGAAACTCTTGCTATCTGTTTTTATATTTTTTGCTAATTTCTTTTCATAATCTAACTTCCCTTTCTTAATCAATCCTTTAGTTACTTTTTGCTGTCTTTTGAAGAATTCCCAATCTTCTATCCTCCCACTAAGTTTGGCTACCTTATATGTCCTTGTTTTTAGTCGGATACTATCCTTGATTTCTTTACTTAGCCACGGATGGCTGTCATTTCTTTTACACCCTTTTTTCCTCAGTGGAATATATTTATTTTGACAGTTGTAAAATAACTCCCTAAATGAACACCACTGCTCATGTACCGTCTTACCCTTTAATCTATTTTCCCAGTCCACTTTAATCAATTCCGCTCTCATACCATCATAGTCTCCTTTATTCAAGCTCAGTACGCTTGTTTGAGAATCAACCTTCTCACCCTCTAATTGGATATGGAATTCAACCATGTTGTGGTCGCTCGTTCCAAGGGGATCCTTAACTAGGACATTATTAATTAATCCTGACTCATTACACAGGACCAGGTCCAAGGTTGCCTGCCCCCTTGTAGGATCAGTTACATACTGCTCAAGAAATCCATCCCTGATGCACTCAATGAACTCGTCCTCAAGGCTGCTCTGCCCAATTTGATTTGTCCAGTTAATATGATAATTAAAATCCCCCATAATTATAGCTGTTCCCTTATTACATGCCCCGACTATTTCCTGATTAATACTTCTTCCAGCAGAGTTGCAACTATTAGGAGGCCGATATACTACGCCCACTAATGTTTTTTTCCCCTTATTATTCCTTATCTCCACCCAAACTGTTTCATTATCTTGATGCTTTGTCCCAATATCATTTCTCTGTATTACAGTGATTCCTTCCTTTATTAACATAGCCACCCCACCTCCCCTTCCTTCCTGCCTGTCCTTCCTGATTGTTAAATACCCTGGCATATTTAATTCCCAGTCGTTGTCACCCTGCAGCCATGTTTCTGTAATGGCCACAAGATCATACCCATACGTAGTTATTTGTGCCGTTAACTCGTCCATTTTATTACGAATGCTACGTGCATTCAGATAAAGAACTTTCAAATCTGTTTTGTGACGCTTAGTTCCTGCTTTTTCCTTTTTTAACACTTTACCTATTACTCCATACCTTCTGTCCCTTCCTGTTACGCTTTCCTCTCTCTCCCTGCTCAGGTTCCCAACCCCCTGCCACTTTAGTTTAAACCCTCCCCAACAGCACTAGCAAACACTCCTCCAAGGACAGCGGTCCCTGCCCTGCCCAGGTGCAGACCATCCGGTTTGTACTGGTCCCACCTCCCCCAGAACCGTTTCCAGTGTCCCAGGAATTTGAATCCCTCCCCCTTGCACCATTCCTTTAGCCACGTATTCATTTGAAATATCCTCCTATTTCTACTCTGACTAGCACGTGGCACTGGCAGCAATCCTGAGATTACTACCTTTGAGGTCCTATTTTTTAATTTACCTCCGAACTCCCTATATTCTGCTTTTAGGACCTCATCCCCTTTTTTACCCATATCGTTGGTGCCTATGTGCACCACGACAGCTGGCTGTTCGCCCTCCCCCTCCAAAATGTTCTGTAGCCGCTCCGAAACATCCTTGATCCTTGCACCAGGGAGGCAACACACCATCCTGGAGTCTCGGGAATGATGTTAGAATGAGGGGAATGGATGTTAGTATGAGGGGAATGGATGATAGAATGAGGGGAATGGATGATAGAATGAGGGGAATGGATGTCAGAATGAATGGAATGGATATTAGAATGAGGGGAATGGATATTAAATGAGGGGAATGGTTGTGAGAATGATGGGAATGGGTGTTAGAATGAGGGGAATGGATATTAGAATGAGGGGAATGGATATTAGAATGAGGGGAATGGATGTGAGAGTGAGAGGAATTGATATTAGAATAAGGGGAATGGGTGTTAGAATGAGGGGAATGGATGTTAGAATGAGGGGAATGGATGTTAGAATGAGGGGAATGGATGTTAGAATGAGGGGAATGGATGTTAGAATGAGGGGAATGGATGTTAGAATGAGGGGAATGGATGTTAGAATGAGGGGAATGGATGTTAGAATGAGGGGAATGGATGTTAGAATGAGGGGAATGGATGTTAGAATGAGGGGAATGGATGTTAGAATGAGAGGAATGGATATTAGAATGAGGTGAATTGATGTTAGAATGAGAGGAATGGATGTTCGAATGAGGGGAATCAATATTAGAATGAGAGGAATGGATGTCAGAATGAGGGGAATGGATGTTAGAATAAGGGGAATAGATATTAGAATGAGGGGAATTGATGTTAGAATGAGAGGAATCGATATTAGAATGAGGGGAATGGATGGAAGAATGAGGGGAATGGATGTTAGAAAGAGGGGAATGGATGTTAGAATGAGGGGAATGGATATCAGAATGAGGGGAAAGGATGTAAGAATGAGGGGAATGGATATTAGAATGAGCGGAATGATGTTAGAATGAGGGGAATGGATGTTAGAAAGAGGGGAATGGATGTTAGAATGAGGGGAATGGATATCAGAATGAGGGGAAAGGATGTAAGAATGAGGGGAATGGATATTAGAATGAGCGGAATGATGTTAGAATGAGGGGAATGGATGTTAGAATGAGGGGAAGAGATATGAGAATGAGGGGAATAGATATTAGAATGAGGGGAAAGGATGTAGGAATGAGGGGAATGGATATTAGAATGAGCGGAATGATGTTAGAATGAGGGGAATAGATATGAGAATGAGGGGAATGGATATTAGAATGAGGGGAAAGGATGTAAGAATGAGGGGAATGGATGTTCGAATGAGGGGAATGGATATTAGAATGAGCGGAATGATGTTAGAATGAGGGGAATGGATGTTAGAATGAGGGGAATGGATATTAGAATGAGCGGAATGATGTTAGAATGAGGGGAATGGATGTTCGAAAGAGGGGAATGGATGTTAGAATGAGGGGAATCGATATTAGAATGAGGGGAATCGATATGAGAATGAGGGGAATGGATGTGAGAATGAGGGGAATGGATGTGAGAATGAGGGGAATGGATGTGAGAATGAGGGGAATGGATGTGAGAATGAGGGGAATGGATGTGAGAATGAGGGGAATGGATGTGAGAATGAGGGGAATGGATGTTGGAATGAGGGGAATGGATGTTGGAATGAGGGGAATGGAAGTTGGAATGAGGGGAAATGATGTTAGAATGAGGGGAATGGATGTTAGAATGAGGGGAATGGATGTTAGAATGAGGGGAATGGATGTTAGAATGAGGGGAATGGATGTTAGAATGAGGGGAATGGATGTAAGAATGAGGGGAAAAGATGTTAGAATGAGGGGAATGGATGTTAGAATGAGGGGAAAAGATGTTAGAATGAGGGGAATGGATGTTAGAATGAGGAGAATGGATGTTAGAATGAGGAGAATGGATGTTAGAATGAGGGGAATCGATATGAGAATGAGGGGAATGGATGTGAGAATGAGCGGAATGGATGTGAGAATGAGGGGAATCGATATTAGAATGAGGGGAATGGATGTGAGAATGAGGGGAATGGATGTTAGAATGAGGAGAATGGATGTTAGAATGAGGGGAATGGATGTTAGAATGAGGGGAATGGATGTTAGAATGAGGAGAATGGATGTTAGAATGAGGGGAATGGATGTTAGAATGAGGGGAATGGATGTTAGAATGAGGGGAAAAGATGTTAGAATGAGGGGAAAGGATGTAAGAATGAGGGGAAAAGATGTTAGAATGAGGGGAATGGATGTTAGAATGAGGGGAATCGATATTCGAATGAGGGGAATGGATGTTAGAATGAGTGGAATAGATATTCGAATGAGGGGAATGGATGTGAGAATGAGGGGAATGGATGTGAGAATTAGGGGAATGGATGTTAGAATGAGGGGAATCGATATTAGAATGAGGGGAATCGATATTAGAATGAGGGGAATGGATATTAGAATGAGGGGAATGGATGTTAGAATGAGGAGAATGGATGTTAGAATGAGGGGAATAGATATGAGAATGAGGGGAATGGATGTGAGAATGAGGGGAATGGATGTGAGAATGAGGGGAATGGATGTTAGAATGAGGGGAATGGATGTTGGAATGAGGGGAATGGATGTTGGAATGAGGGGAATGGATGTTGGAATGAGGGGAATGGATGTTAGAATGAGGGGAATGGATTTTGAATGAGGGGAAAGGGTGTTGGAATGAAGGGAATGGATATCAGAATGAGGGGAATGGTTGTGAGAATGAGGGGAATGGGTGTTTGAATGAGGGGAATGGATATTAGAATGAGGGGAATGGATGTCAAATGAGGGCAATGGACATTAAAATGAGAGGAATGGATGTTAGAATGAGGGGAATGGATGTTAGAATGAGGGAAATGGATATTAGAATGAGGGAACAGATATTAGAATGAGGGAACAGATATTAGAATGAGGGAACAGATATTAGAATGAGGGGAACGGATGTTAGAATGAGGGGAACGGATGTTAGAATGAGGGGAACGGATGTTAGAATGAGGGGAACGGATGTTAGAATGAGGTGAATTGATGTTGGAATGAGGGTAATTGATGTTAGAATGAGGGGAATGGATGTTAGAATGAGGGGAATGGGTGTTTGAATGACGGGAATGGATGATAGAATGAGGGGAATGGATTTTGAATGAGGGGAAAGGGTGTTGGAATGAAGGGAATGGATATCAGAATGAGGGGAATGATTGTGAGAATGAGGGGAATGGGTGTTTGAATGAGGGGAATGGATATTAGAATGAGGGGAATGGGTGTTTGAATGAGGGGAATGGATATTAGAATGAGGGAAATGGATATTAGAATGAGGGAACAGATATTAGAATGAGGGAACAGATATTAGAATGAGGGGAATGGATGTTAGAATGAGGGGAATGGATGTTAGAATGAGGGGAATGGATGTTAGAATGAGGGGAATGGATGTTAGAATGAGGGGAATGGTTGTGAGAATGATGGGAATGGATGTTAGAATGAGAGGAATGGATGTTAGAATGTGGGGAATGGATGTAAGAATGAGAGGAATGGATGTTAGAATGAGGGGAATGGATGTTAGAATGAGGGGAATGGGTGTTAGAATGAGGGGAATGGGTGTTGGAAAGGTGGGAATGGATATTAGAACGTGTGGAATGGATGTGAGAAGGAGCGGAATGGATGTTAGAATGAGGGGAATGGATGTTAGAATGAGAGGAATGGATGTTAGAATGAGGGGAATGGATGTTAGAATGAGGGGAATGGGTGTTGGAAAGGGGGGAATGGATATTAGAACGTGTGGAATGGATGTGAGAAGGAGCGGAATGGATGTTAGAATGAGGGGAATGGATGTTAGAATGAGGGCAATGGATGTTGGAATGAGGGAATGGATGTTAGAATGAGGGTAGTGAATGAGAGAATGAGGGGAATGGATGTTCGAATGAGGGGAATGGATGTTCGAATGACGGGAATGGATGTTCGAATGAGGGGAATGGATGTGAGAATGAGGGGAATGGATGTTAGAATGAGAGAAATGCATGTTAGAATGAGGGGAATGGATTTTAGAATGTCCGAGGGGGAGTGTTTGCTGGTGCTGTTGGGGAGGGTTTAAACTAAAGTGGCAGGGGGATGGGAACCGATGCAGGAAGTCATTGGGAAGTAAAGTGGTGACAGAAAGAAAAGGTAGTAAGGGAGAGTGTACAAAACATGACCGGACAGATGGTCTGAGAAAGCAGGGCGAAGACCAAGGGTAGTCTAGATTAAACTGTATTGATTTCAATGCAAGAAGTCTGATGGGCAAGGCAGATGAACTCAGGGCATGGATGGGTACATGGGACTGGGATGTTATAGCTATTACTGAAACATGGCTAAGGGAGGGGCAGGACTGGCAGCTCAATGTTCCAGGGTACAGATGCTGCAGGTAAGATTGAGCAGGAGGTAAGAAAGGAGGGGGAGTTGCATTCTTGATTTGGGAGAACATCACGGCATTTGTGAGAGAGGATATATCCGAGGGTTCGCCCACGGAGTCTATATAGGTAGAACTGAAAAATAAGAAGGGAGAGATCACTTTGATAGGATTGTACTCCAGACCCCCAAATAGTCAACGCGAAATTGAGGAGCAAATATGTAAGGAGATTACAGACAGCTGCAAGAAAAATAGGGTGGTAATAGTAGGGGACTTTGACTTTCCCAACATTGACTGGGACAGCCATAGCATTCGGGGCTTGGATGGAGAGAAATTTGTTGAGTGTATTCAGCAGGAATTTCTCATTCAGTCTGTGGATGGCCCGACTGGAGAGGGGGCAAAACTTGACCTCCTCTTGGGAAATAAGGAAGGGCAGGTGACAGAAGTGTTAGTGAGGGATCACTTTGGGACCAGTGATCATAATTCCATTAGTTTTAAGATAGCTGTGGAGAATGATAAGTCATAGAGTCATAGAGTCATAGAGTCATACAGCACGGATAGAGGCCCTTCGGCCCATCGTGTCCGCACCGGCCATCAGCCCTGTCTACTCTAATCCCATATTCCAGCATTTGGTCCGTAAGTCTGGCCCAAAAGTTAAAATTCTAAATTGGGGAATCGCCAATTTTGATGGGATTAGACAGGAACTTTCAGAAGTTGTTTGGGAGAGTCTGTTGGCAGGCAAAGGGACGTCTGGTAAGTGGGAGGCTTTCAAAAGTGTGTTAACCAGGGTTCAGGGTAAGCACATTCCTTATAAAGTGAAGGGCAAGGCTGGTAGAAGGAGGGAACCTTGGATGACTCGGGAGATTGAGGCCCTAGTCAGAAAGAAGAAGGAGGCATATGACATGCATAGGCAGCTGGGATCAAGTGGATCCATTGAAGAGTACAGTGATTGCCAGAGTAGAGTTAAGAGAGAAATCAGGAGGGCAAAAAGGGGACATGAGATTGCTTTGGCAGATAAGGCAAAGGTAAATCCAAAGAGCTTCTACAAATACATAAAGGGCAAAAGAGTAATTAGGGAGAGAGTTGGGCCTCTTCAGGATCAACAAGGTCATCTATGTGCGGAACCACAAGTGATGGGTGAGATCATAAATGAATATTTCGCATCGGTATTTGCGGTTGAGAAAGGCATGGATGTTAGGGAACTTGGGGAAATTAATAGTGATGTCTTGAGGAGTGTACATATTACGGAGGTGCTGGAAGTCTTAACGCGCATCAAGGTAGATAAATCTCCGGGACCTGATGAAGTGTATCCCAGGACGTCATGGGAGGTTTGGGAGGAAATTGCGGGTCCCCTAGCAGAGATATTTGAATCATTGACAGCTACAGGTGAGGTGCCTGAAGATTGGAGGAGAGCAAATGTTGTGCCTTTGTTTAAGAAGGGCGGCAGGGAAAAGCCTGGGAACTACAGACCGGTGAGCCTGACATCTGTAGTGGGTAAGTTGTTAGAGGGTATTCTGAGAGACAGGATCTACGGGAATTTGGAGAGGCAGGGACTGATTAGGAACAGTCAGCGTGGTTTTATGAGAGGAAAATCATGTCTCACAAATTTGATTGAGTTTTTTGAAGGGGTAACCAAAAAGATAGATGAGGGCTGTGCAGTAGACGTGGTCTACATGGACTTTAGCAAAGCATTTGACAAGGTACCGCAAGGTAGGTTGTTACATATGGTTCGATCTCAGGGGATCCAAGGTGAGGTAGCCAATTGGATACAAAATTGGATTGACGACAGAAGACAGAGGGTGGTTGTAGAGGGTTGTTTTTCAAACTGGAGGCCTGTGACCAGTGGTGTGCCTCAGGGATCGGTGCTGGGTCCGCTGTTATTTGTTACTTATATCAATGATTTGGATGAGAATTTAGGAGGCATGGTTAGTAAGTTTGCAGATGACACCAAGATTGGTGGCATTGTGGACAGTGAAGAAGGTTATCTAGGATTGAAACGGGATCTTGATAAATTGGGCCAGTGGGCCGATGAATGGCAGATGGAGTTTAATTTAGATAAATGTGAGGTGATGCATTTTGGTAGATCGAATCGAGCCAGGACCTACTCCGTTAATGGTAGGGCGTTGGGGAGAATTTTCGAACAAAGAGATCTCGGAGTACAGGTTCATAGCTCCTTGAAAGTGGAGTC
This sequence comes from Heptranchias perlo, assembly GCF_035084215.1. Lineage (NCBI taxonomy): Eukaryota > Metazoa > Chordata > Chondrichthyes > Hexanchiformes > Hexanchidae > Heptranchias > Heptranchias perlo. The sequence goes on from NW_027139211.1 coordinate 634,079, forward strand.
ACAGATGGATAGAGTGGTGAAGAAGACATTCAGCATGCTTGGTTACTAGGATAATGAGGGGAATGGTTGTGAGAATGAAGGGGAATAGATGTGAGAGTAGGGGATTCGATGTCAGAATAAGAGGAATGGATGACAGAATAAGAGGAATGGATGTGAGAATGAGGGGAATGGATGTGAGAATGAGGGGAATGGATGTTAGAATGAGGGGAATGGATGTTAGAATGAGGGGAATGGATGTTAGAATGAGGGGAATGGATGTTAGAATGAGGGGAATGGATGTTAGAATGAGGGGAATGGATGTTAGAATGAGGGGAATGGATGTTAGAATGAGGGGAATGGATGTTAGAATGAGGGGAATGGATGTTAGAAAGAGGGGAATGGAAGTCAGAATGAGGGGAATGAATGTTAGAATGAGGGGAATGGATGTTCGAATGATTGGGGTGAATGCAAGAATGAGGGGAATGGAAGTTAGAATGAGAGAAATGGATGTTAGAATGAGGGGAATGGATGTTAGAATGAGGGGAATGGATGTTAGAATGAGGGGAATGGATGTTCGAATGAGGGGAATGGATGTTAGAATGAGGGGAATGGATGTTAGAATGAGGGGAATGGATGTTAGAATGAGGGGAATGGATGATAGAATGAGGGGAATGGATGTTAGAATGAGGGGAATGGATGTTCGAATGAGGGGAATGGATGTTCGAATGAGGGGAATGGATGTTCGAATGAAGGGAATGGATGTTCGAATGAGGGGAATGGATGTTCGAATGAGGGGAATGGATGTTAGAATGAGGGGAATGGATGTTAGAATGAGGGGAATGGATGTTAGAATGAGGGGAATGGGTGATAGAATGAGAGGAATGGATGTGAGAATGAGGGGAATGGATGTGAGAATGAGGGGAATGGATGTTAGAATGAGGGGAATGGGTGATAGAATGAGAGGAATGGATGTTAGAATGAGGGGAATGGATGTGAGAATGAGAGGAATGGATGTGAGAATGAGAGGAGTGGATGTTAGAATGAGGGGAATGGATGTTAGAATGAGGGGAATGGATGTGAGAATGAGGGGAATGGATGTGCGAATGAGGGGAATGGATGTTAGAATGAGGGGAATGGATGTGAGAATGAGGGGAATGGATGTGAGAATGAGGGGAATGGATGTGAGAATGAGGGGAATGGATGTGAGAATGAGGGGAATGGATGTGAGAATGAGGGGAATGGATGTGAGAATGAGGGGAATGGATGTGAGAATGAGGGGAATGGATGTGAGAATGAGGGGAATGGATGTGAGAATGAGGGGAATGGATGTGAGAATGAGGGGAATGGATGTGAGAATGAGGGGAATGGATGTCAGAATGAGGGGAATGGATGTGAGAATGAGGGGAATGGATGTTAGAATGAGAGGAGTGGATGTTAGAATGAGGGGAATGGATGTGAGAATGAGGGGAATGGATGAGAGAATGAGGGGAATGGATGTTAGAATGAGGGGAATGGATGTGAGAATGAGGGGAATGGATGTTAGAATGAGGGGAATGGATGTGAGAATGAGAGGAATGGATGTTAGAATGAGGGGAATGGATGTTAGAATGAGGGGAATGGATGTGAGAATGAGAGGAGTGGATGTTAGAATGAGGGGAATGGATGTTAGAATGAGGGGAATGGATGTTAGAATGAGGGGAATGGGTGATAGAATGAGAGGAATGGATGTTAGAATGAGGGGAATGGATGTGAGAATGAGGGGAATGGATGTGAGAATGAGGGGAATGGATGTTAGAATGAGGGGAATGGATGTGAGAATGAGGGGAATGGGTGATAGAATGAGAGGAATGGATGTTAGAATGAGGGGAATGGATGTTAGAATGAGGGTAATGGATGTTAGAATGAGGGGAATGGATGTTAGAATGAGGGGAATGGATGTTAGAATGAGGGGAATCGATGATAGAATGAGAGGAATGGATGTTAATGAGGGGAATGGATGTTTGAATGAGGGGAATGTATGTGAGAATGAGGGGAATGGATGTGAGAATGAGGGGTATGGATGTGAGAATGAGGGGAATGGGTGATAGAATGAGAGGAATGGATGTTAGAATGAGGGGAATGGATGTTAGAATGAGGGGAATGGATGTTAGAATGAGGGGAATGGGTGATAGAATGAGAGGAATGGATGTGAGAATGAGGGGAATGGCTGTGTGAATGAGGGGAATGGGTGATTGAATGAGGGGAATGGATGTTAGAATGAGGGGAATGGGTGATTGAATGAGGGGAATGGATGTTAGAATGAGTGGAATGGATGTGAGAATGAGGGGAATGGATGTGAGAATGAGGGGAATGGTTGTGAGAATGAGAGGAATGGATGTGAGAATGAGGGGAATGGTTGTGAGAATAAGGGGAATGGATGTGAGAATGAGAGGAATGGATGTTAGAATGAGGGGAATGGATGTTAGAATGAGGGGAATGGATGTTAGAATGAGGGGAATGGATGTTAGAATGAGGGGAATGGATGTTAGAATGAGGGGAATGGATGTTAGAATCAGGGAAATGGATGTTAGAATGAGGGGAATGGATGTTAGAATGAGAGGAATGGATGTTAGAATGAGGCAAATCGATGATAGAATGAGAGGAATGGATGTTAGAATGAGGGGAATGGATGTGAGAATGAGGGGAATGGATGTTAGAATGAGGGGAATGGATGTTAGAATGAGGGGAATGGATGTTAGAATGAGGGGAATGGATGTTAGAATGAGGGGAATGGATGTTAGAATGAGGGGAATGGATGTTAGAATGAGGGGAATGGATGTTAGAATGAGGGGAATGGATGTTAGAAAGAGGGGAATGGAAGTCAGAATGAGGGGAATGAATGTTAGAATGAGGGGAATGGATGTTCGAATGATTGGGGTGAATGCAAGAATGAGGGGAATGGAAGTTAGAATGAGAGAAATGGATGTTAGAATGAGGGGAATGGATGTTAGAATGAGGGGAATGGATGTTAGAATGAGGGGAATGGATGTTCGAATGAGGGGAATGGATGTTAGAATGAGGGGAATGGATGTTAGAATGAGGGGAATGGATGTTAGAATGAGGGGAATGGATGATAGAATGAGGGGAATGGATGTTAGAATGAGGGGAATGGATGTTCGAATGAGGGGAATGGATGTTCGAATGAGGGGAATGGATGTTCGAATGAGGGGAATGGATGTTCGAATGAGGGGAATGGATGTTCGAATGAGGGGAATGGATGTTAGAATGAGGGGAATGGATGTTAGAATGAGGGGAATGGATGTTAGAATGAGGGGAATGGGTGATAGAATGAGAGGAATGGATGTGAGAATGAGGGGAATGGATGTGAGAATGAGGGGAATGGATGTTAGAATGAGGGGAATGGGTGATAGAATGAGAGGAATGGATGTTAGAATGAGGGGAATGGATGTGAGAATGAGAGGAATGGATGTGAGAATGAGAGGAGTGGATGTTAGAATGAGGGGAATGGATGTTAGAATGAGGGGAATGGATGTGAGAATGAGGGGAATGGATGTGCGAATGAGGGGAATGGATGTTAGAATGAGGGGAATGGATGTGAGAATGAGGGGAATGGATGTGAGAATGAGGGGAATGGATGTGAGAATGAGGGGAATGGATGTGAGAATGAGGGGAATGGATGTGAGAATGAGGGGAATGGATGTGAGAATGAGGGGAATGGATGTGAGAATGAGGGGAATGGATGTGAGAATGAGGGGAATGGATGTGAGAATGAGGGGAATGGATGTCAGAATGAGGGGAATGGATGTGAGAATGAGGGGAATGGATGTTAGAATGAGAGGAGTGGATGTTAGAATGAGGGGAATGGATGTGAGAATGAGGGGAATGGATGAGAGAATGAGGGGAATGGATGTTAGAATGAGGGGAATGGATGTGAGAATGAGGGGAATGGATGTTAGAATGAGGGGAATGGATGTGAGAATGAGAGGAATGGATGTTAGAATGAGGGGAATGGATGTTAGAATGAGGGGAATGGATGTGAGAATGAGAGGAGTGGATGTTAGAATGAGGGGAATGGATGTTAGAATGAGGGGAATGGATGTTAGAATGAGGGGAATGGGTGATAGAATGAGAGGAATGGATGTTAGAATGAGGGGAATGGATGTGAGAATGAGGGGAATGGATGTGAGAATGAGGGGAATGGATGTTAGAATGAGGGGAATGGATGTGAGAATGAGGGGAATGGGTGATAGAATGAGAGGAATGGATGTTAGAATGAGGGGAATGGATGTTAGAATGAGGGTAATGGATGTTAGAATGAGGGGAATGGATGTTAGAATGAGGGGAATCGATGATAGAATGAGAGGAATGGATGTTAATGAGGGGAATGGATGTTTGAATGAGGGGAATGTATGTGAGAATGAGGGGAATGGATGTGAGAATGAGGGGTATGGATGTGAGAATGAGGGGAATGGGTGATAGAATGAGAGGAATGGATGTTAGAATGAGGGGAATGGATGTTAGAATGAGGGGAATGGATGTTAGAATGAGGGGAATGGGTGATAGAATGAGAGGAATGGATGTGAGAATGAGGGGAATGGCTGTGTGAATGAGGGGAATGGGTGATTGAATGAGGGGAATGGATGTTAGAATGAGGGGAATGGGTGATTGAATGAGGGGAATGGATGTTAGAATGAGTGGAATGGATGTGAGAATGAGGGGAATGGATGTGAGAATGAGGGGAATGGTTGTGAGAATGAGAGGAATGGATGTGAGAATGAGGGGAATGGTTGTGAGAATAAGGGGAATGGATGTGAGAATGAGAGGAATGGATGTTAGAATGAGGGGAATGGATGTTAGAATGAGGGGAATGGATGTTAGAATGAGGGGAATGGATGTTAGAATGAGGGGAATGGATGTTAGAATGAGGGGAATGGATGTTAGAATCAGGGAAATGGATGTTAGAATGAGGGGAATGGATGTTAGAATGAGAGGAATGGATGTTAGAATGAGGCAAATCGATGATAGAATGAGAGGAATGGATGTTAATGAGGGAATGGATGTTAATGAGGGAATGGATGTTTGAATGAGGGGAATGTATGTGAGAATGAGGGGAATGGATGTGAGAATGAGGGGTATGGATGTGAGAATGAGGGGAGTGGGTGATAGAATGAGAGGAATGGATGTTAGAATGAAGGGAATGGATGTTAGAATGAGGGGAATGGGTGATAGAATGAGAGGAATGGATGTGAGAATGAGAGGAATGGATGTGAGAATGAGGGGAATGGCTGTGTGAATGAGGGGAATGGGTGATTGAATGAGGGGAATGGATGTTAGAATGAGGGGAATGGGTGATTGAATGAGGGGAATGGATGTTAGAATGAGGGGAATCGATGATAGAATGAGACGAATGGATGTTAATGAGGGGAATGGATGTTAGAATGAGGGGAATGGATGTTAGAATGAGGGGAATGGGTGACAGAATGAGAGGAATGGATGTTAGAATGAGGGGAATGGATGTTAGAATGAGGGGAATGGATGTTAGAATGAGGGTAATGGATGTTAGAATGAGGGTAATGGATGTTAGAATGAGGGTAATGGATGTTAGAATGAGGGGAATGGATGTTAGAATGAGGGGAATGGATGTTAGAATGAGGGGAATGGATGTTAGAATGAGGGGAATGGATGTTAGAATGAGGGGAATGGATGTTAGAATGAGGGGAATCGATGATAGAATGAGAGGAATGGATGTTAATGAGGGGAATGGATGTTTGAATGAGGGGAATGGATGTTTGAATGAGGGGAATGTATGTGAGAATGAGGGGAATGGATGTGAGAATGAGGGGTATGGATGTGAGAATGAGGGGAATGGGTGATAGAATGAGAGGAATGCATGTTAGAATGAGGGGAATGGATGTTAGAATGAGGGGAATGGGTGATAGAATGAGAGGAATGGATGAGAGAATGAGGGGAATGGCTGTGTGAATGAGGGGAATGGGTGATTGAATGAGGGGAATGGATGTTCGAATGAGGGGAATGGGTGATTGAATGAGGGGAATGGATGTTAGAATGAGGGGAATGGATGTGAGAATGAGGGGAATGGATGTGAGAATGAGGGGAATGGATGTTAGAATGAGGGGAATGGTTGTGAGAATGAGAGGAATGGATGTGAGAATGAGGGGAATGGTTGTGAGAATGAGGGGAATGGATGTGAGAATGAGAGGAATGGATGTTAGAATGAGGGGAATGGATGTTAGAATGAGGGGAATGGATGTTAGAATGAGGGGAATGTATGTGAGAATGAGGGGAATGGATGTGAGAATGAGGGGTATGGATGTGAGAATGAGGGGAATGGGTGATAGAATGAGAGGAATGGATGTTAGAATGAGGGGAATGGATGTTAGAATGAGGGGAATGGGTGATAGAATGAGAGGAATGGATGTGAGAATGAGGGGAATGGCTGTGTGAATGAGGGGAATGGGTGATTGAATGAGGGGAATGGATGTTAGAATGAGGGGAATGTGTGATTGAATGAGGGGAATGGATGTGAGAATGAGGGGAATGGATGTGAGAATGAGGGGAATGGTTGTGAGAATGAGAGGAATGGATGTGAGAACGAGGGGAATGGTTGTGAGAACAAGGGGAATGGATGTGAGAATGAGGGGAATGGATGTTAGAATGAGGGGAATGGATGTTAGAATGAGGGGAATGGATGTTAGAATGAGGGGAATGGATGTTAGAATGAGGGGAATGGATGTTAGAATCAGGGGAATGGATGTTAGAATGAGGGGAATGGATGTTAGAATGAGAGGAATGGATGTTAGAATGAGGCGAATCGATGATAGAATGAGAGGAATGGATGTTAATGAGGGAATGGATGTTAATGAGGGAATGGATGTTAATGAGGGAATGGATGTTTGAATGAGGGGAATGGATGTGAGAATGAGGGGAATGGATGTGAGAATGAGGGGTATGGATGTGAGAATGAGGGGAATGGGTGATAGAATGAGAGGAATGGATGTTAGAATGAAGGGAATGGATGTTAGAATGAGGGGAATGGGTGATAGAATGAGAGGAATGGATGTGAGAATGAGGGGAATGGCTGTGTGAATGAGGGGAATGGGTGATTGAATGAGGGGAATGGATGTTAGAATGAGGGGAATGGGTGATTGAATGAGGGGAATGGGTGATTGAATGAGGGGAATGGATGTTAGAATGAGGGGAATGGATGTTAGAATGAGGGGAATGGATGTTAGAATGAGAGGAATGGATGTTAGAATGAGAGGAATGGATGTGAGAATGAGAGGAATGGATGTGAGAATGAGAGGAATGGATGTGAGAATGAGAGGAGTGGATGTTAGAATGAGGGGAATGGGTGATAGAATGAGAGGAATGGATGTTAGAATGAGGGGAATGGATGTTAGAATGAGGGGAATGGATGTTAGAATGAGGGGAATGGATGTGAGAATGAGGGGAATGGATGTTAGAATGAGGGGAATGGATGTTAGAATGAGGGGAATGGATGTTAGAATGAGAGGAGTGGATGTTAGAATGAGGGGAATGGATGTGAGAATGAGGGGAATGGAAGTGAGAATGAGGGGAATGGATGTTAGAATGAGGGGAATGGATGTGAGAATGAGAGGAATGGATGTGAGAATGAGAGGAGTGGATGTTAGAATGAGGTGAATGGATGTTAGAATGAGGGGAATGGGTGATAGAATGAGAGGAATGGATGTTAGAATGAGGGGAATGGATGTTAGAATGAGGGGAATGGATGTGAGAATGAGGGGAATGGGTGACAGAATGAGAGGAATGGATGTTAGAATGAGGGGAATGGATGTTAGAATGAGGGTAATGGATGTTAGAATGAGGGTAATGGATGTTAGAATGAGGGGAATGGATGTTAGAATGAGGGGAATGGATGTTAGAATGAGGGGAATGGATGTTAGAATGAGGGGAATGGATGTTAGAATGAGGGGAATCGATGATAGAATGAGAGGAATGGATGTTAATGAGGGGAATGGATGTTTGAATGAGGGGAATGTATGTGAGAATGAGGGGAATGGATGTGAGAATGAGGGGAATGGATGTTAGAATGAGGGGAATGGATGTTAGAATGAGGGGAATGGATGTTAGAAAGAGAGCAATGGATGTTAGAATGAGGGGAATGGATGTGAGAATGAGGGGAATGGATGTTAGAAAGAGAGGAATGGATGTTAGAAAGAGAGGAATGGATGTTAGAATGAGGGGAATGGATGTTAGAATGAGGGGAATTGATGTTAGAAAGAGAGGAATGGATGTTAGAAAGAGGGGAATGGTTGTGAGAATGAGAGGAATGGATGTTAGAATGAGGGGAATGGATGTTAGAATGAGGGGAATGGATGTTAGAATGAGGGGAATGGATGTTAGAAAGAGAGGAATGGATGTTAGAAAGAGGGGAATGGTTGTGAGAATGAGAGGAATGGATGTTAGAATGAGGGGAATGGATGTTAGAATGAGGGGAATGAATGTTGGAATGAGGGGAATGGATGTGAGAATGAGGGGAATGGATGTTAGAATGTGGGGAATGGATGTTAGAATGAGGGGAATGGATGTTAGAATGAGAGGAATGGATGTTAGAATGAGAGGAATGGATGTTAGAATGAGGGGAATGGATGTTAGAATGAGAGGAATGGATGTTAGAATGAGGGGAATGGATGTTAGAATGAGGGGAATGGATGTTAGAATGAGGGGAATGGATGTTAGAATGAGAGGAATGGATGTTAGAATGTGGGGAATGGATGTTAGAATGTGGGGAATGGATGTTAGAATGTGGGGAATGGATGTTAGAATGAGGGGAATGGATGTTAGAATGAGAGGAATGGATGTTAGAATGTGGGGAATGGATGTTAGAATGAGGGGAATGGATGTTAGAATGAGAGGAATGGATGTTAGAATGTGGGGAATGGATGTTAGAATGTGGGGAATGGATGTTAGAATGTGGGGAATGGATGTTAGAATGAGGGGAATGGATGTTAGAATGAGGGGAATGAATGTTGGAATGAGGGGAATGGATGTTAGAATGAGGGGAATGGAAGTTAGAATGAGGGGAATGGATGTTAGAATGAGGGGAATGGATGTTAGAATGAGGGGAATGGATGTTAGAATGAGGGGAATGGATGTTAGAATGAGGGGAATGGATGTTAGAATGAGGGGAATGGATAATAGAATGAGGGGAATGGAAGTTAGAATGAGGGGAATGGATGTTAGAATGAGGGGAATGGATGTTAGAATGAGGGGAATGGAAGTTAGAATGAGGGGAATGGATGTTAGAATGAGGGGAATGGATGTTAGAATGAGGGGAATGGATGTTAGAATGAGGGGAATGGATGTTAGAATGAGGGGAATGGATAATAGAATGAGGGGAATGGATGTGAGAATGAGGGGAATGGATGTTAGAATGAGGGGAATGGATGTTAGAATGAGGGGAATGGATGTTAGAATGAGGGGAATGGATGTTAGAATGAGGGGAATGGATAATAGAATGAGGGGAATGGATGTTAGAATGAGGGGAATGGATGTTAGAATGAGGGGAATGGATGTTAGAATGAGGGGAATGGATGTTAGAATGAGGGGAATGGATGTTAGAATGAGGGGAATGGATAATAGAATGAGGGGAATGGATGTGAGAATGAGGGGAATGGATGTGGGAATGAGGGGAATGGATGTGGGAATGAGGGGAATGGATGTGGGAATGAGGGAAATGGATGTTAGAATGAGGGGAATGGATGTTAGAATGAGGGGAATGGATGTTAGAATGAGGGGAATGGATGTTAGAATGAGGGGAATGGATGTTAGAATGAGGGGAATGGATAATAGAATGAGGGGAATGGATGTGAGAATGAGGGGAATGGATGTGAGAATGAGGGGAATGGATGTGAGAATGAGGGGAATGGGTGATAGAATGAGAGGAGTGGATGTCAGAAAGAGAGGAATGGATGTTCGAATTAGGGGAATCGATGATAGAATGAGGGGAATGGAGAATAGAATGAGGGGAATGGATGTTAGAATGAGGGGAATGGATGTTAGAATGAGGGGAATGGATGTTAGAATGAGGGGAATGGATGTTAGAATGAGGGGAATGGATAATAGAATGAGGGGAATGGATGTGAGAATGAGGGGAATGGATGTGGGAATGCGGGGAATGGATGTGGGAATGAGGGGAATGGATGTGGGAATGCGGGGAATGGATGTGGGAATGAGGGGAATGGATGTTAGAATGAGGGGAATGGATGTTAGAATGAGGAGAATGGATGTTAGAAAGAGGGGAATGGATGTGAGAATGAGGGGAATGGATGTGAGAATGAGGGGAATGGATGTGAGAATGAGGGGAATGGATGTGAGAATGAGGGGAATGGATGTGAGAATGAGGGGAATGGATGTGAGAATGAGGGGAATGGGTGATAGAATGAGAGGAATGGATGTGAGAATGAGGGGAATGGATGTGAGAATGAGGGGAATTGATGTTAGAAAGGGAGGAATGGATGTTAGAAAGAGGGGAATGGTTGTGAGAATGAGAGGAATGGATGTTAGAATGAGAGGAGTGGATGTCAGAAAGAGAGGAATGGATGTTAGAATGAGGGGAATCGATGATAGAATGAGGGGAATGGATAATAGAATGAGGGGAATGGATGTTAGAATGAGGGGAATGGATGATAGAATGAGGGGAATGGATGTTAGAATGAGGGGAATGGATGTTACAATGAGGGGAATGGATGTTAGAATGAGGGGAATGGATGTTCGAATGAGGGGAATTGATGTTAGACTGAGGGGAATGGATGTTAGACTGAGGGGAATGGATGTTAGAATGAGAGGAATGGATGTTTGAATGAGAGGAATGGATGTTACAATGAGAGGAATGGATGTTAGAATGAGAGGAATGGATGTTAGAATGAGGGGAATGGATGTTAGAATGAGGGGAATGGATGTTAGAATGAGGGGAATGGATGTTAGAATGAGAGGAATGGATGTTAGAATGAGGGGAATGGATGTTACAATGAGAGGAATGGATGTTAGAATGAGGGGAATGGATGTTCGAATGAGAGGAATGGATGTTAGAATGAGGGGAATGGATGTTAGAATGAGAGGAATGGATGTTCGAATGAGGGGAATGAATGTTCGAATGAGGGGAATGAATGTTCGAATGAGGGGAATGGATGTTAGAATGAGGGGAATGGATGTTAGAATGAGGGGAATGGATGTTAGAATGAGGGGAATTGATGTTAGAATGGGGGGAATGGATGTTGGAATGAGAGGAATGGATGTGAGAACGAGAGGAATGGATGTTAGAACGAGGGGAGTGGATGTTAGAATGAGGGGAATAGATGTTAGAATGGGGGGAATGGTTGTTGGAATGAGAGGAATGGATGTTTGAATGAGGGGAATGGATGTTCGAATGAGGGGAATGGATGTTCGAAGGAGGGGAATGGATGTTCGAACGAGGGGAATGGATGTTCGAACGAGGGGAATGGATGTGAGAATGAGGGGAATGGATGTTGGAATGAGTGGAATGGATGTTAGAATGAGGGGAATAGATGTTAGAATGGGGGGAATGGTTGTTGGAATGAGAGGAATGGATGTTTGAATGAGGGGAATGGATGTTCGAATGAGGGGAATGGATGTTGGAATGAGGGGCTTGGATGTGAGAATGATGGGAATGGATGTCAGGAGAAGAACATCAGAAAAAGGAGCAGGAGTCGGCCAATCGGCCCATCGAGCCTGCTCCGCCATTCAATAAGATCATGGAAACAAACTTACAACACCAAGTTATAGTCCAACAATTTTATTTGAAAATCACAAGCTTTCGGAGGCTTCCTCCTTCGTCAGGTGAATGTCAGGAAATGTTTGAACCTTTTGCATTTATATTCAGAGAACAATACCAGGTGATTGCAGATAATCATTCCAACTGCCCGTAGTCAAGGCAATCAAAGTGTTCAGACAGAGAGATGTTACCTTCAGGACCACCGAATATACAAACGGCCAGAACTTAAAACAGAGAGAGAGTGAGAGAAACATCCGAAAGGAAGAGAAAGACTGAAAATGACCTGTTGAATTAAAAACAGATAACTTTTATTCGCTGGTGAGGTAACGTGTCGCGCGACATGAATCCAAGATCCCGGTTGAGGCCGTCGTCATGGATGCGGAACTTGGCTATCAATTTCTGCTCGACGATTTTGCATTGTCATGTGTCTCGAAGGCCGCCTTGGAGTACGCTTCCCCGCAGGAAAGGATGCCCCGGAGCATGGCACATTGGCGAGACTATGCAGACACTGCGACAACGGATGAACGGACACCGCGCAACAATCGCCAGACAGGAGGGTTCCCTCCCAGTCGGGGAGCACTTCAGCAGTCAAGGACATTCAGCCACCGATCTTCGGGTAAGCGTACTCCAAGGCGCCTTCGAGACACACGACAACGCAAAATCGTCGAGCAGAAATTGATAGCCAAGTTCCGCATCCATGACGACGGCCTCAACCGGGATCTTGGGTTCATGTCGTGCTGCACGTAACCCCACCAGCAAATAAAAGTTATCTGTTTTTCATTCAATGGGTCATTTTCAGTCTTTCTCTTCCTTTCGGATGTTTCTCCCTCTCTCTCTCTCTGTTTTGTGTTCCAGCCGTTTGTATATTCGGTGGTCCTGTCGGTAACACCTCTCTGTCTGAACACTTTGATTGCCTTGACAACGGGCAGTTGGAATGATTATCTGTAATCACCAGGTATTGTTCTCTGAATATAAATGCGAAAGGTTCAAGGATTTCCTGACATTCACCTGACGAAGGAGGAAGCCTCCGAAGCCTTGTGATTTTCAAATAAAATTGTTGGACTAGAACTTGGTGTTGTAAGATTGTTTACATTTGTCAACCCCCGTCCATCACCGGCATCTCCACAATAAGATCATGGCTGATCTGATCCTCACCTCAAATCTAAATTCATGTCCAATTTCCTGCCCACTCCCCGTAACCCCTAATTCCCTTTACTTCTCGGAAACTGTCGATTTCTGTTTTAAATTTATTTAGTGATGTAGCTTCCACAGCTTCCTGGGGCAGAAAATTCCACAGACCTGCTCCCCTCTGAGTGAAGAAGTTTCTCCTCATCTCAGTTTTGAAAGAGCAGCCCCTTATTCTAAGATTATGCCCGCTCGTTCCAGTTTCACCCATCCTTGGGAACATCCTTACCGCATCCACCTGATCAAGCCCCTTCACAATCTTACATGTTTCAATAAGATCGCCTCTCATTCTTCTGAACTCCAATGAGTAGAGTCCCAATCTACTCAACCTCTCCTCATATGTCCGCCCCCTCATCCCCGGGATTAACCGAGTGAGCCTTCTTTGTCCTGCCTCGAGAGCAAGTATGTCTTTTCTTCAGTATGGACACCAAAACTCTATGCAGTATTCCAGGTGCGGTCTCACCAATACCTTATAAAACTGCAGCAATACCTCCCTGTTTTTATATTCTATCCCCCTAGCAATAAAAGCCAACATTTCATTGGCCTTCTTGATCACCTGCTGCACCTGCATACTAACCTTTTGATTTTCTTGCACTAGGACCCCCAGATCCCTTTGTACTGCAGTACTTCCCAGTTTCTTGCCATTAAGATAATAACTTGCTCTCTGATTTTTCCTGCCAAAGTGCATAACCTCACATTTTCCAACATTGTATTGCATCTGCCAAATCTCCGCCCACTCACCCTGCCTGTCTATATCCCCTTGTAGGTTTTTTATATCCTCCTCACTCTCTACTTTCCCTCCCATCTTTGTATCATCAGCAAACTTTGATACGTTTCACTCGGTCCCCTCCTCCAAATTGTTAATATAGATTGTAAAGAGTTGGGGACCCAGCACCGACCCCTGCGGAACACCACTGGCGACAGGTTGCCAGTCCGAGAATGAACCATTTATCCCAACTCTCTGCTTCTTGTTTGATAACCAATCCTCCACCCATGCCAGAATATTACCCCCAATCCAGTGATTCTTTATCTTTTTTTTTATTATTCGTTCACGGGATGTGGTCGTCGCTGGCGAGGCCAGCAGTTATTGCCCATCCCTAATTGCCCTCGAGAGAAGGTGGTGGTGAGCCGCCTTCTTGAACCGCTGCAGTCCGTGTCTTGAGCAATAATCTTTTATGTGGCACCTTGTCGAATGCCTTCTGGAAGTCTAAATACACTACGTCCACTGGTTCCCCTTCATCCACCCTGTACGTTATGTCCTCAAAGAACTCAAGCAAATTTGTCAGACATGACTTCCCCTTCATAAAGCCATGCTGACTTTGTCCTATTAAATTATGTTTATCCAAATGTTCTGCTACTGTCTCCTTAACAAACAACTCCAAAATTTTACCCACCACAGATGTTCGGCGAACTGGTCTATAATTTCCAGCCTTCTGCCATTTCCCCTTTTTATATAAGGGTGTTACATTCGCAGTTTTCCAATCTGCCGGGACCTTTGCCGAGTCCAGAGAATTTTGGAAAATTATTACCAAAGCATCCACAATCCCTACTGCCACTTCCCTCAAGACCCTAGGATGTAAGCCATCAGGTCCAGGGGATTTATCCGCCTTGAGTCCCATTAATTTACTGAGTACCAATTCCTTAGTGATTTTAATCGTATTAAGCTCCTCCCCCACTAGAGCCCCCTGTTTGTCCAGTGTTGGGATATTCTTAGTGTCCTCTACCGTAAAGACTGAAACAAAATATTTGTTCAGCATTTTTGCCATCTCCATGTTTCCCACCATTAATTTCCCGGTCTCATCCTCTAAGGGACCTACGTTTGCCTTAGCCACCCTTTTTCTTTTTATATAACTGTAGAAACTCTTGCTATCTGTTTTTATATTTTTTGCGAATTTATTTTCACAATCTATCTTCCCTTTCTGAATCAATCCTTTAGTTACTTTTTGCTGTCTTTTGAAGACTTCCCAATCTTCTATCCTCCCACTAAGTTTGACTACCTTATATGTCCTTGTTTTTAGTCGGATACTTTCCTTAATTTCCTTACTTAGCCACGGATGGCTGTCATTTATTTTACAACCTTTTTTCCTCAGTGGAATATATATTTTTTGAAAGTTGTAAAATAACTCCTGAAATGAACACCACTGCTCATGCACCGTTTTACCATTTAATCGATTTTCCCAGTCCACTTCAATCAATTCCGCTCTCATCCCATCATAGTCTCCTTTATTCAAGCTCAGTACGCTTGTTTGAGAACCAACCTTCTCACCCTCTAATTGGATATGGAATGTAACCATGTTATGGTCACTCATTCCAAGGGGATCCTTAACTAGGACATTTTCATGGAATCATAGAAGTTTACAACATGGAAACAGGCCCTTCGGCCCAACATGTCCATTTCGCCCAGTTTATACCACTAAGCTAGTCCCAATTGCCTGCACTTGGCCCATATCCCTCTGTACACATCTTACCCATGTAACTGTCCGAATGCTTTTTAAAAGACAAAATTGTACCCGCCTCTACTACTGCCTCTGGCAGCTCGTTCCAGATGCTCACCACCCTTTGAGTGAAAAAATTGCCCCTCTGGACCCTTTTGTATCTCTCCCCTCTCACCTTAAATCTATGTCCCCTCGTTATAGACTCCCCCACCTTTGGGAAAAGATTTTGACGATCTACCTTATCTATGCCCCTCATTATTTTATAGACTTCTATAAGATCACCCCTAAACCTCCTACTCTCCAGGGAAAAAAGTCTCAGTCTATCCAACCTCTCCCTATAAGTCAAACCATCAAGTCCCAGTAGCATCCTAGTAAATCTATTCTGCACTCTTTCCAGTTTAATAATATCCTTTCGAAAATAGGGTGACCAGAACTGTACACAGTACCCCAAGTGTGGCCTCACTAATGTCTTGTACAACTTCAACAAGACATCCCAACTCCTGTATTCAATGTTCTGACCAATGAAACCAAGCATGCTGAATGCCTTCTTCACCACCCTATCCACCTGTGACTCCACTTTCAAGGAGCTATGAACCTGCACTCCTAGATCTCTTTGTTCTATAAGTCTCCCCAACGCCCTACCATTAACGGAATAGGTCCTGGCCCGATTCGATCCACCAAAATGTATCACCTCACATTTATCGAAATTGAACTCCATCTGCCATTCATCGGCCCACTGGCCCAATTGATCAAGATCCCGTTGCAATCCTAGATAACCTTCTTCACTGTCCACAATGCCACCAATCTTGGTGTCACCTGCAAACTTACTATTATTAATTAATCCTGGCTCATTCCACAGGACCAGGTCCAAGGTTGCCTGCCCCCTTGTAGGATCAGTTACACACTGCTCAAGAAATCCATCCCGAATACACTCAACAAACTCTTCCTCAAGGCTGCCCTGCCAATTTGATTTGTACAGTTAATATGATAGTTAAAATCCCCCATAATTATAGCAGTTCCCTTATTACATGCCCTGACTATTTCCTGATTAATACTTCTTCCAGCAGAGTTGCAACTATTAGGAGGCCTATATACTACGAACACGAATTTTTTTTTCCCCTTATTATTCCTTATCTCCACCCAAACTGTTTCATTGTCCTGATTTTTTGTCCCAATATCATTTCTCTGTATTACAGTGATTCCTTCCTTTATAAAAATAGCAACCCTACCTCCCCTTCCTCACTGCCTGTCCTTCCGGATTGTTAAATACCCTGGCATATTTAATTCCCAGTCGTTGTCACACTGCAGCCATGTTTCTGCAATGGCCACAAGATCATACCCACACGTAGTTATGTGTGCCATTAACTCGTCCATTTTGTGACGAATGAGGGGAATGAATGAGGAGAATGGATGTAGGAAAGAGAGGAATGAATGTTAGAATGAGGGGGATGAATGTTAGAATGAGAGGAATGGATGTCGGAATGAGGGAAATGGATGTCGGAATGAGGGAAATGGATGTCGGAATGTGGGGAGTGAATGTGAGAATGAGAGGAATGGATGTTAGACTGAGGGGAATGGATGTTAGAATGAGAGGAATGGATGTTAGAATGAGAGGAATGGATGTTAGAATGAGAGGAATGGATGTTAGAATGAGAGGAATGGATGTTAGAATGAGAGGAATGGATGTGGGAATGTGGGGAATGGATGTCGGAATGTGGGGAATGGATGTCGGAATGTGGGGAATGGATGTCGGAATGAGGGGAATGGATGTCAGAATGAGGGGAATGGATGTCGGAATGAGGGGAATGGATGTCGGAATGAGGGGAATGGATGTCGGAATGAGGGGAATGGATGTCGGAATGAGGGGAATGGATGTCGGAATGAGGGGAATGGATGTCGGAATGAGGGGAATGGATGTCGGAATGAGGGGAATGGATGTCGGAATGAGGGGAATGGATGTTAGAATGAGGGGAATGGATGTCAGAATGTGGGGAATGGATGTTAGAATGTGGGGAATGGATGTTAGAATGAGGGGAATGGATGTTAGAATGAGGGGAATGGATGTTAGAATGTTGGGAATGGATGTCAGAATGTGGGGAATGGATGTTAGAATGAGGGGAATGGATGTTAGAATGAGGGGAATGGATGTTAGAATGTTGGGAATGGATGTTAGAATGAGGGGAATGGATGTTAGAATGAGGGGAATGGATGTTAGAATGTGGGGAATGGATGTTAGAATGTTGGGAATGGATGTTAGAATGTGGGGAATGGATGTCAGAATGAGGGGAATGGATGTCAGAATGAGGGGAATGGATGTTAGAATGTGGGGAATGGATGTTCGAATGTGGGGAATGGATGTTGGAATGAGGGGAATGGATGTTAGAATGTGGGGAATGGATGTTAGAATGTGGGGAATGGATGTTAGAATGTGGGGAATGGATGTTAGAATGTTGGGAATGGATGTTAGAATGAGGGGAATGGATGTTAGAATGTGGGGAATGGATGTTAGAATGTTGGGAATGGATGTTAGAATGTTGGGAATGGATGTTAGAATGTGGGGAATGGATGTTAGAATGTGGGGAATGGATGTCAGAATGTGGGGAATGGATGTTAGAATGAGGGGAATGGATGTTAGAATGTGGGGAATGGATGTTAGAATGTGGGGAATGGATGTTAGAATGTGGGGAATGGATATTAGAATATGGGGAATGGATGTTAGAATGTTGGGAATGGATATTAGAATGTGGGGAATGGATGTTAGAATGTGGGGAATGGATGTTAGAATGAGAGGAATGGATGTTAGAATGTGGGGAATGGATGTTAGAAGAAGGGGAATGGATGTTAGAATGAGGGGAATGGATGTTAGAATGAGGGGAATGGATGTTAGAATGAGGGGAATGGATGTTAGAATGAGGGGAATGGATGTTAGAATGAGGGGAATGGATGTTAGAATGAGGGGAATGGATGTTAGAATGTGGGGAATGGATGTTAGAATGAGGGGAATGGATGTTAGAATGAGGGGAATGGATGTTAGGAGAAGGGGAATGGATGTTAGAATGTGGGGAATGGATGTTAGAATGTGGGGAATGGATGTTAGAATGTGGGGAATGGATGTTAGAATGTGGGGAATGGATGTTAGAATGTGGGGAATGGATGTTAGAATGAGGGGAATGGATGTTAGAATGTGGGGAATTGATGTTAGAATGTGGGGAATGGATGTTAGAATGTGGGGAATGGATGTTAGAATGAGGGGAATGGATGTTAGAATGAGGGGAATGGATGTTAGAATGAGGGGAATGGATGTTAGAATGAGGGGAATGGATGTTAGAATGTGGGGAATGGATGTTAGAATGTGGGGAATGGATGTTAGAATGTGGGGAATGGATGTTAGAATGAGGGGAATGGATGTTAGAATGAGGGGAATGGATGTTGGAATGAGGGGAATGGATGTTAGAATGTGGGGAATGGATGTTAGAATGAGGGGAATGGATGTTAGAATGAGGGGAATGGATGTTAGGAGAAGGGGAATGGATGTTAGAATGTGGGGAATGGATGTTAGAATGTGGGGAATGGATGTTAGAATGAGGGGAATGGATGTTAGAATGAGGGGAATGGATGTTCGGAGAAGGGGAATGGATGTTAGAATGTGGGGAATGGATGTTAGAATGTGGGGAATGGATGTTAGAATGTGGGGAATGGATGTTAGAAGAAGGGGAATGGATGTTAGAAGAAGGGGAATGGATGTTAGAATGAGGGGAATGGATGTTAGAAAGAGGGGAATGGATGTTAGAATGAGGGGAATGGATGTTAGAATGAGGGGAATGGATGTTACAATGAGGGGAATTGATGTTAGAAAGAGAGGAATGGATGTTAGAAAGAGGGGAATGGTTGTGAGAATGAGAGGAATGGATGTTAGAATGAGAGGAGTGGATGTCAGAAAGAGAGGAATGGATGTTAGAATGAGGGGAATCGATGATAGAATGAGGGGAATGGATAATAGAATGAGGGGAATGGATGTTAGAATGAGGGGAATGGATGATAGAATGAGGGGAATGGATGTTAGAATGTGGGGAATGGATGTTAGAATGTGGGGAATGGATGTTAGAATGAGGGGAATGGATGTTAGAATGAGGGGAATGGATGTTAGGAGAAGGGGAATGGATGTTAGAATGTGGGGAATGGATGTTAGAATGTGGGGAATGGATGTTAGAATGTGGGGAATGGATGTTAGAAGAAGGGGAATGGATGTTAGAATGAGGGGAATGGATGTTAGAAAGAGGGGAATGGTTGTGAGAATGAGAGGAATGGATGTTAGAATGAGAGGAGTGGATGTCAGAAAGAGAGGAATGGATGTTAGAATGAGGGGAATCGATGATAGAATGAGGGGAATGGATAATAGAATGAGGGGAATGGATGTTAGAATGAGGGGAATGGATGATAGAATGAGGGGAATGGATGTTAGAATAAGGGGAATGGATGTTACAATGAGGGGAATGGATGTTAGAATGAGGGGAATGGATGTTCGAATGAGGGGAATTGATGTTAGACTGAGGGGAATGGATGTTAGACTGAGGGGAATGGATGTTAGAATGAGAGGAATGGATGTTAGAATGAGAGGAATGGATGTTACAATGAGAGGAATGGATGTTAGAATGAGAGGAATGGATGTTAGAATGAGAGGAATGGATGTTAGAATGAGAGGAATGGATGTTAGAATGAGGGGAATGGATGTTAGAATGAGAGGAATGGATGTTAGAATGAGAGGAATGGATGTTAGAATGAGAGGAATGGATGTTAGAATGAGAGGAATGGATGTTAGAATGAGAGGAATGGATGTTAGAATGAGAGGAATGGATGTTAGAATGAGAGGAATGGATGTTAGAATGAGAGGAATGGATGTTAGAATGAGGGGAATGGATGTTCGAATGAGGGGAATTGATGTTAGACTGAGGGGAATGGATGTTAGACTGAGGGGAATGGATGTTAGAATGAGAGGAATGGATGTTAGAATGAGAGGAATGGATGTTACAATGAGAGGAATGGATGTTAGAATGAGAGGAATGGATGTTAGAATGAGAGGAATGGATGTTAGAATGAGAGGAATGGATGTTAGAATGAGGGGAATGGATGTTAGAATGAGAGGAATGGATGTTAGAATGAGAGGAATGGATGTTAGAATGAGAGGAATGGATGTTAGAATGAGAGGAATGGATGTTAGAATGAGAGGAATGGATGTTAGAATGAGAGGAATGGATGTTAGAATGAGAGGAATGGATGTTAGAATGAGAGGAATGGATGTTAGAATGTGGGGAATGGATGTTAGAATGAGAGGAATGGATGTTAGAATGAGAGGAATGGATGTTAGAATGTGGGGAATGGATGTTAGAATGAGAGGAATGGATCTTAGAATGAGAGGAATGGATGTTAGAATGTGGGGAATGGATGTGAGAATGAGGGGAATGGATGTTAGAATGAGAGGAATGGATGTTAGAATGAGGGGAATGGATGTGAGAATGAGAGGAATGGATGTTAGAATGAGGGGAATGGATGTTAGAATGTGGGGAATGGATGTTAGAATGAGAGGAATGGATGTGAGAATGATGGGAATGGATGTTAGAATGAGGGGAGTGGATGTTCGAATGAGGGGAATGGATGTTAGAATGAGAGGAATGGATGTTAGAATGAGGGGAATGGATGTTAGAATGAGGGGAATGGATGTTAGAATGAGAGGAATGGATGTTAGAATGAGGGGAATGGATGTGAGAATGAGAGGAATGGATGTTAGAATGAGGGGAATGGATGTTAGAATGAGGGGAATGGATGTTCGAATGAGGGGAATGGATGTTCGAATGAGGGGAATGGATGTTCGAATGAGGGGAATGGATGTTCGAATGAGGGGAATGGATGTTCGAATGAGGGGAATGGATGTTAGAATGAGAGGAATGGATGTTAGAATGAGGGGAATGGATGTTCGAATGAGAGGAATGGATGTTACAATGAGAGGAATGGATGTTTGAATGAGAGGAATGGATGTTACAATGAGAGGAATGGATGTTAGAATGAGGGGAATGGATGTTAGGAGAAGGGGAATGGATGTTAGAATGTGGGGAATGGATGTTAGAATGTGGGGAATGGATGTTAGAATGTGGGGAATGGATGTTAGAATGAGGGGAATGGATGTTAGAATGTGGGGAATGGATGTTAGAATGTGGGGAATGGATGTTAGAATGTGGGGAATGGATGTTAGAATGAGGGGAATGGATGTTAGAATGAGGGGAATGGATGTTGGAATGAGGGGAATGGATGTTAGAATGTGGGGAATGGATGTTAGAATGAGGGGAATGGATGTTAGAATGAGGGGAATGGATGTTAGGAGAAGGGGAATGGATGTTAGAATGTGGGGAATGGATGTTAGAATGTGGGGAATGGATGTTAGAATGAGGGGAATGGATGTTAGAATGAGGGGAATGGATGTTCGGAGAAGGGGAATGGATGTTAGAATGTGGGGAATGGATGTTAGAATGTGGGGAATGGATGTTAGAATGTGGGGAATGGATGTTAGAAGAAGGGGAATGGATGTTAGAAGAAGGGGAATGGATGTTAGAATGAGGGGAATGGATGTTAGGAGAAGGGGAATGGATGTTAGAATGTGGGGAATGGATGTTGGAATGTGGGGAATGGATGTCAGAAGAAGGGGAATGGATGTTAGAATGTGGGGAATGGATGTTAGAATGTGGGGAATGGATGTTAGAATGAGGGGAATGGATGTTAGAATGTGGGGAATGGATAATAGAATGAGGGGAATGGATGATAGAATGAGGGGAATGGATGATAGAATGAGGGGAATGGATGTTAGAATGAGGGGAATGGATGTTACAATGAGGGGAATTGATGTTAGAAAGAGAGGAATGGATGTTAGAAAGAGGGGAATGGTTGTGAGAATGAGAGGAATGGATGTTAGAATGAGAGGAGTGGATGTCAGAAAGAGAGGAATGGATGTTAGAATGAGGGGAATCGATGATAGAATGAGGGGAATGGATAATAGAATGAGGGGAATGGATGTTAGAATGAGGGGAATGGATGATAGAATGAGGGGAATGGATGTTAGAATGTGGGGAATGGATGTTAGAATGTGGGGAATGGATGTTAGAATGAGGGGAATGGATGTTAGAATGAGGGGAATGGATGTTAGGAGAAGGGGAATGGATGTTAGAATGTGGGGAATGGATGTTAGAATGTGGGGAATGGATGTTAGAATGTGGGGAATGGATGTTAGAAGAAGGGGAATGGATGTTAGAATGAGGGGAATGGATGTTAGAAAGAGGGGAATGGTTGTGAGAATGAGAGGAATGGATGTTAGAATGAGAGGAGTGGATGTCAGAAAGAGAGGAATGGATGTTAGAATGAGGGGAATCGATGATAGAATGAGGGGAATGGATAATAGAATGAGGGGAATGGATGTTAGAATGAGGGGAATGGATGATAGAATGAGGGGAATGGATGTTAGAATAAGGGGAATGGATGTTACAATGAGGGGAATGGATGTTAGAATGAGGGGAATGGATGTTCGAATGAGGGGAATTGATGTTAGACTGAGGGGAATGGATGTTAGACTGAGGGGAATGGATGTTAGAATGAGAGGAATGGATGTTAGAATGAGAGGAATGGATGTTACAATGAGAGGAATGGATGTTAGAATGAGAGGAATGGATGTTAGAATGAGAGGAATGGATGTTAGAATGAGAGGAATGGATGTTAGAATGAGAGGAATGGATGTTAGAATGAGGGGAATGGATGTTAGAATGAGAGGAATGGATGTTAGAATGAGAGGAATGGATGTTAGAATGAGAGGAATGGATGTTAGAATGAGAGGAATGGATGTTAGAATGAGAGGAATGGATGTTAGAATGAGAGGAATGGATGTTAGAATGAGAGGAATGGATGTTAGAATGAGAGGAATGGATGTTAGAATGTGGGGAATGGATGTTAGAATGAGAGGAATGGATGTTAGAATGAGAGGAATGGATGTTAGAATGTGGGGAATGGATGTTAGAATGAGAGGAATGGATCTTAGAATGAGAGGAATGGATGTTAGAATGTGGGGAATGGATGTGAGAATGAGGGGAATGGATGTTAGAATGAGAGGAATGGATGTTAGAATGAGGGGAATGGATGTGAGAATGAGAGGAATGGATGTTAGAATGAGGGGAATGGATGTTAGAATGTGGGGAATGGATGTTAGAATGAGAGGAATGGATGTGAGAATGATGGGAATGGATGTTAGAATGAGGGGAGTGGATGTTCGAATGAGGGGAATGGATGTTAGAATGAGAGGAATGGATGTTAGAATGAGGGGAATGGATGTTAGAATGAGGGGAATGGATGTTAGAATGAGAGGAATGGATGTTAGAATGAGGGGAATGGATGTGAGAATGAGAGGAATGGATGTTAGAATGAGGGGAATGGATGTTAGAATGAGGGGAATGGATGTTCGAATGAGGGGAATGGATGTTCGAATGAGGGGAATGGATGTTCGAATGAGGGGAATGGATGTTCGAATGAGGGGAATGGATGTTCGAATGAGGGGAATGGATGTTAGAATGAGAGGAATGGATGTTAGAATGAGGGGAATGGATGTTCGAATGAGAGGAATGGATGTTACAATGAGAGGAATGGATGTTTGAATGAGAGGAATGGATGTTACAATGAGAGGAATGGATGTTAGAATGAGAGGAATGGATGTTAGAATGAGGGGAATGGATGTTAGAATGAGGGGAATGGATGTTAGAATGAGGGGAATGGATGTTAGAATCAGAGGAATGGATGTTAGAATGAGGGGAATGGATGTTACAATGAGAGGAATGGATGTTAGAATGAGGGGAATGGATGTTCGAATGAGAGGAATGGATGTTAGAATGAGGGGAATGGATGTTAGAATGAGAGGAATGGATGTTCGAATGAGGGGAATGAATGTTCGAATGAGGGGAATGAATGTTCGAATGAGGGGAATGGATGTTAGAATGAGGGGAATGGATGTTAGAATGAGGGGAATGGATGTTAGAATGAGGGGAATTAATGTTAGAATGAGGGAAATGGATGTTGGAATGAGAGGAATGGATGTGAGAACGAGAGGAATGGATGTTAGAACGAGGGGAGTGGATGTTAGAATGAGGGGAATAGATGTTAGAATGGGGGGAATGGTTGTTGGAATGAGAGGAATGGATGTTTGAATGAGGGGAATGGATGTTCGAATGAGGGGAATGGATGTTCGAATGAGGGGAATGGATGTTCGAATGAGGGGAATGGATGTTCGAACGAGGGGAATGGATGTTCGAACGAGGGGAATGGATGTGAGAATGAGGGGAATGGATGTTGGAATGAGTGGAATGGATGTTAGAATGAGGGGAATAGATGTTAGAATGGGGGGAATGGTTGTTGGAATGAGAGGAATGGATGTTCGAATGAGGGGAATGGATGTTCGAATGAGGGGAATGGATGTTCGAACGAGGGGAATGGATGTGAGAATGAGGGGAATGGATGTTGGAATGAGTGGAATGGATGTTGGAATGAGGGGCTTGGATGTGAGAATGAGGGGAATGGATGTCAGGAGAAGAACATCAGAAAAAGGAGCAGGAGTCGGCCAATCGGCCCATCGAGCCTGCTCCGCCATTCAATAAGATCATGGAAACAAACTTACAACACCAAGTTATAGTCCAACAATTTTATTTGAAAATCACAAGCTTTCGGAGGCTTCCTCCTTCGTCAGGTGAATGTCAGGAAATGTTTGAACCTTTTGCATTTATATTCAGAGAACAATACCAGGTGATTGCAGATAATCATTCCAACTGCCCGTAGTCAAGGCAATCAAAGTGTTCAGACAGAGAGATGTTACCTTCAGGACCACCGAATATACAAACGGCCAGAACTTAAAACGGAGAGAGAGTGAGAGAAACATCCGAAAGGAAGAGAAAGACTGAAAATGACCTGTTGAATTAAAAACAGATAACTTTTATTCGCTGGTGAGGTAACGTGTCGCGCGACATGAATCCAAGATCCCGGTTGAGGCCGTCGTCATGGATGCGGAACTTGGCTATCAATTTCTGCTCGACGATTTTGCATTGTCATGTGTCTCGAAGGCCGCCTTGGAGTACGCTTCCCCGCAGGAAAGGATGCCCCGGAGCATGGCACATTGGCGAGACTATGCAGACACTGCGACAACGGATGAACGGACACCGCGCAACAATCGCCAGACAGGAGGGTTCCCTCCCAGTCGGGGAACACTTCAGCAGTCAAGGACATTCAGCCACCGATCTTCGGGTAAGCGTACTCCAAGGCGCCTTCGAGACACACGACAACGCAAAATCGTCGAGCAGAAATTGATAGCCAAGTTCCGCATCCATGACGACGGCCTCAACCGGGATCTTGGGTTCATGTCGTGCTGCACGTAACCCCACCAGCAAATAAAAGTTATCTGTTTTTCATTCAATGGGTCATTTTCAGTCTTTCTCTTCCTTTCGGATGTTTCTCCCTCTCTCTCTCTCTGTTTTGTGTTCCAGCCGTTTGTATATTCGGTGGTCCTGTCGGTAACACCTCTCTGTCTGAACACTTTGATTGCCTTGACAACGGGCAGTTGGAATGATTATCTGTAATCACCAGGTATTGTTCTCTGAATATAAATGCGAAAGGTTCAAGGATTTCCTGACATTCACCTGACGAAGGAGGAAGCCTCCGAAGCCTTGTGATTTTCAAATAAAATTGTTGGACTAGAACTTGGTGTTGTAAGATTGTTTACATTTGTCAACCCCCGTCCATCACCGGCATCTCCACAATAAGATCATGGCTGATCTGATCCTCACCTCAAATCTAAATTCATGTCCAATTTCCTGCCCACTCCCCGTAACCCCTAATTCCCTTTACTTCTCGGAAACTGTCGATTTCTGTTTTAAATTTATTTAGTGATGTAGCTTCCACAGCTTCCTGGGGCAGAAAATTCCACAGACCTGCTCCCCTCTGAGTGAAGAAGTTTCTCCTCATCTCAGTTTTGAAAGAGCAGCCCCTTATTCTAAGATTATGCCCGCTCGTTCCAGTTTCACCCATCCTTGGGAACATCCTTACCGCATCCACCTGATCAAGCCCCTTCACAATCTTACATGTTTCAATAAGATCGCCTCTCATTCTTCTGAACTCCAATGAGTAGAGTCCCAATCTACTCAACCTCTCCTCATATGTCCGCCCCCTCATCCCCGGGATTAACCGAGTGAGCCTTCTTTGTCCTGCCTCGAGAGCAAGTATGTCTTTTCTTCAGTATGGACACCAAAACTCTATGCAGTATTCCAGGTGCGGTCTCACCAATACCTTATAAAACTGCAGCAATACCTCCCTGTTTTTATATTCTATCCCCCTAGCAATAAAAGCCAACATTTCATTGGCCTTCTTGATCACCTGCTGCACCTGCATACTAACCTTTTGATTTTCTTGCACTAGGACCCCCAGATCCCTTTGTACTGCAGTACTTCCCAGTTTCTTGCCATTAAGATAATAACTTGCTCTCTGATTTTTCCTGCCAAAGTGCATAACCTCACATTTTCCAACATTGTATTGCATCTGCCAAATCTCCGCCCACTCACCCTGCCTGTCTATATCCCCTTGTAGGTTTTTTATATCCTCCTCACTCTCTACTTTCCCTCCCATCTTTGTATCATCAGCAAACTTTGATACGTTTCACTCGGTCCCCTCCTCCAAATTGTTAATATAGATTGTAAAGAGTTGGGGACCCAGCACCGACCCCTGCGGAACACCACTGGCGACAGGTTGCCAGTCCGAGAATGAACCATTTATCCCAACTCTCTGCTTCTTGTTTGATAACCAATCCTCCACCCATGCCAGAATATTACCCCCAATCCAGTGATTCTTTATCTTTTTTTTTATTATTCGTTCACGGGATGTGGTCGTCGCTGGCGAGGCCAGCAGTTATTGCCCATCCCTAATTGCCCTCGAGAGAAGGTGGTGGTGAGCCGCCTTCTTGAACCGCTGCAGTCCGTGTCTTGAGCAATAATCTTTTATGTGGCACCTTGTCGAATGCCTTCTGGAAGTCTAAATACACTACGTCCACTGGTTCCCCTTCATCCACCCTGTACGTTATGTCCTCAAAGAACTCAAGCAAATTTGTCAGACATGACTTCCCCTTCATAAAGCCATGCTGACTTTGTCCTATTAAATTATGTTTATCCAAATGTTCTGCTACTGTCTCCTTAACAAACAACTCCAAAATTTTACCCACCACAGATGTTCGGCGAACTGGTCTATAATTTCCAGCCTTCTGCCATTTCCCCTTTTTATATAAGGGTGTTACATTCGCAGTTTTCCAATCTGCCGGGACCTTTGCCGAGTCCAGAGAATTTTGGAAAATTATTACCAAAGCATCCACAATCCCTACTGCCACTTCCCTCAAGACCCTAGGATGTAAGCCATCAGGTCCAGGGGATTTATCCGCCTTGAGTCCCATTAATTTACTGAGTACCAATTCCTTAGTGATTTTAATCGTATTAAGCTCCTCCCCCACTAGAGCCCCCTGTTTGTCCAGTGTTGGGATATTCTTAGTGTCCTCTACCGTAAAGACTGAAACAAAATATTTGTTCAGCATTTTTGCCATCTCCATGTTTCCCACCATTAATTTCCCGGTCTCATCCTCTAAGGGACCTACGTTTGCCTTAGCCACCCTTTTTCTTTTTATATAACTGTAGAAACTCTTGCTATCTGTTTTTATATTTTTTGCGAATTTATTTTCACAATCTATCTTCCCTTTCTGAATCAATCCTTTAGTTACTTTTTGCTGTCTTTTGAAGACTTCCCAATCTTCTATCCTCCCACTAAGTTTGACTACCTTATATGTCCTTGTTTTTAGTCGGATACTTTCCTTAATTTCCTTACTTAGCCACGGATGGCTGTCATTTATTTTACAACCTTTTTTCCTCAGTGGAATATATATTTTTTGAAAGTTGTAAAATAACTCCTGAAATGAACACCACTGCTCATGCACCGTTTTACCATTTAATCGATTTTCCCAGTCCACTTCAATCAATTCCGCTCTCATCCCATCATAGTCTCCTTTATTCAAGCTCAGTACGCTTGTTTGAGAACCAACCTTCTCACCCTCTAATTGGATATGGAATGTAACCATGTTATGGTCACTCATTCCAAGGGGATCCTTAACTAGGACATTTTCATGGAATCATAGAAGTTTACAACATGGAAACAGGCCCTTCGGCCCAACATGTCCATTTCGCCCAGTTTATACCACTAAGCTAGTCCCAATTGCCTGCACTTGGCCCATATCCCTCTGTACACATCTTACCCATGTAACTGTCCGAATGCTTTTTAAAAGACAAAATTGTACCCGCCTCTACTACTGCCTCTGGCAGCTCGTTCCAGATGCTCACCACCCTTTGAGTGAAAAAATTGCCCCTCTGGACCCTTTTGTATCTCTCCCCTCTCACCTTAAATCTATGTCCCCTCGTTATAGACTCCCCCACCTTTGGGAAAAGATTTTGACGATCTACCTTATCTATGCCCCTCATTATTTTATAGACTTCTATAAGATCACCCCTAAACCTCCTACTCTCCAGGGAAAAAAGTCTCAGTCTATCCAACCTCTCCCTATAAGTCAAACCATCAAGTCCCAGTAGCATCCTAGTAAATCTATTCTGCACTCTTTCCAGTTTAATAATATCCTTTCGAAAATAGGGTGACCAGAACTGTACACAGTACCCCAAGTGTGGCCTCACTAATGTCTTGTACAACTTCAACAAGACATCCCAACTCCTGTATTCAATGTTCTGACCAATGAAACCAAGCATGCTGAATGCCTTCTTCACCACCCTATCCACCTGTGACTCCACTTTCAAGGAGCTATGAACCTGCACTCCTAGATCTCTTTGTTCTATAAGTCTCCCCAACGCCCTACCATTAACGGAATAGGTCCTGGCCCGATTCGATCCACCAAAATGTATCACCTCACATTTATCGAAATTGAACTCCATCTGCCATTCATCGGCCCACTGGCCCAATTGATCAAGATCCCGTTGCAATCCTAGATAACCTTCTTCACTGTCCACAATGCCACCAATCTTGGTGTCACCTGCAAACTTACTATTATTAATTAATCCTGGCTCATTCCACAGGACCAGGTCCAAGGTTGCCTGCCCCCTTGTAGGATCAGTTACACACTGCTCAAGAAATCCATCCCGAATACACTCAACAAACTCTTCCTCAAGGCTGCCCTGCCAATTTGATTTGTACAGTTAATATGATAGTTAAAATCCCCCATAATTATAGCAGTTCCCTTATTACATGCCCTGACTATTTCCTGATTAATACTTCTTCCAGCAGA
The DNA here is from genome assembly GCF_035084215.1 of Heptranchias perlo. Classification (NCBI taxonomy): domain Eukaryota; kingdom Metazoa; phylum Chordata; class Chondrichthyes; order Hexanchiformes; family Hexanchidae; genus Heptranchias; species Heptranchias perlo. The sequence goes on from NW_027139211.1 coordinate 663,864, forward strand.
GTTGCAACTATTAGGAGGCCTATATACTACGAACACGAATTTTTTTTTCCCCTTATTATTCCTTATCTCCACCCAAACTGTTTCATTGTCCTGATTTTTTGTCCCAATATCATTTCTCTGTATTACAGTGATTCCTTCCTTTATAAAAATAGCAACCCTACCTCCCCTTCCTCACTGCCTGTCCTTCCGGATTGTTAAATACCCTGGCATATTTAATTCCCAGTCGTTGTCACACTGCAGCCATGTTTCTGCAATGGCCACAAGATCATACCCACACGTAGTTATGTGTGCCATTAACTCGTCCATTTTGTGACGAATGAGGGGAATGAATGAGGAGAATGGATGTAGGAAAGAGAGGAATGAATGTTAGAATGAGGGGGATGAATGTTAGAATGAGAGGAATGGATGTCGGAATGAGGGAAATGGATGTCGGAATGAGGGAAATGGATGTCGGAATGTGGGGAGTGAATGTGAGAATGAGAGGAATGGATGTTAGAATGAGAGGAATGGATGTTAGAATGAGAGGAATGGATGTTAGAATGAGAGGAATGGATGTTAGAATGAGAGGAATGGATGTTAGAATGAGAGGAATGGATGTTAGAATGAGAGGAATGGATGTTAGAATGAGAGGAATGGATGTGGGAATGTGGGGAATGGATGTCGGAATGTGGGGAATGGATGTCGGAATGTGGGGAATGGATGTCGGAATGAGGGGAATGGATGTCGGAATGAGGGGAATGGATGTCGGAATGAGGGGAATGGATGTCGGAATGAGGGGAATGGATGTCGGAATGAGGGGAATGGATGTCGGAATGAGGGGAATGGATGTCGGAATGAGGGGAATGGATGTCGGAATGAGGGGAATGGATGTCGGAATGAGGGGAATGGATGTTAGAATGAGGGGAATGGATGTCAGAATGTGGGGAATGGATGTTAGAATGAGGGGAATGGATGTTAGAATGAGGGGAATGGATGTTAGAATGTTGGGAATGGATGTCAGAATGTGGGGAATGGATGTTAGAATGAGGGGAATGGATGTTAGAATGAGGGGAATGGATGTTAGAATGTTGGGAATGGATGTTAGAATGAGGGGAATGGATGTTAGAATGAGGGGAATGGATGTTAGAATGTGGGGAATGGATGTTAGAATGTTGGGAATGGATGTTAGAATGTTGGGAATGGATGTTAGAATGAGGGGAATGGATGTTAGAATGAGGGGAATGGATGTTAGAATGAGGGGAATGGATGTTAGAATGTGGGGAATGGATGTTAGAATGTTGGGAATGGATGTTAGAATGAGGGGAATGGATGTTAGAATGAGGGGAATGGATGTTAGAATGAGGGGAATGGATGTTAGAATGTTGGGAATGGATGTTAGAATGTTGGGAATGGATGTTAGAATGAGGGGAATGGATGTTAGAATGAGGGGAATGGATGTCAGAATGAGGGGAATGGATGTCAGAATGTGGGGAATGGATGTTAGAATGTGGGGAATGGATGTTAGAATGAGGGGAATGGATGTCAGAATGTGGGGAATGGATGTTAGAATGTGGGGAATGGATGTTAGAATGAGGGGAATGGATGTCAGAATGAGGGGAATGGATGTTAGAATGTGGGGAATGGATGTCAGAATGAGGGGAATGGATGTTAGAATGTGGGGAATGGATGTTAGAATGTGGGGAATGGATGTTCGAATGTGGGGAATGGATGTTGGAATGAGGGGAATGGATGTTAGAATGTGGGGAATGGATGTTAGAATGTGGGGAATGGATGTTAGAATGTTGGGAATGGATGTTAGAATGAGGGGAATGGATGTTAGAATGTGGGGAATGGATGTTAGAATGTTGGGAATGGATGTTAGAATGTTGGGAATGGATGTTAGAATGTTGGGAATGGATGTTAGAATGTGGGGAATGGATGTTAGAATGTGGGGAATGGATGTTAGAATGAGGGGAATGGATGTTAGAATGTGGGGAATGGATGTTAGAATGAGGGGAATGGATGTTAGAATGTGGGGAATGGATGTTAGAATGTGGGGAATGGATGTTAGAATGAGGGGAATGGATGTTAGAATGTGGGGAATGGATGTTAGAATGTGGGGAATGGATGTTAGAATGTGGGGAATGGATATTAGAATATGGGGAATGGATGTTAGAATGTTGGGAATGGATATTAGAATGTGGGGAATGGATGTTAGAATGTGGGGAATGGATGTTAGAATGAGAGGAATGGATGTTAGAATGTGGGGAATGGATGTTAGAAGAAGGGGAATGGATGTTAGAATGAGGGGAATGGATGTTAGAATGAGGGGAATGGATGTTAGAATGAGGGGAATGGATGTTAGAATGAGGGGAATGGATGTTAGAATGTGGGGAATGGATGTTAGAATGTGGGGAATGGATGTTAGAATGTTGGGAATGGATGTTAGAATGTTGGGAATGGATGTTAGAATGTTGGGAATGGATGTTAGAATGTGGGGAATGGATGTTAGAATGTGGGGAATGGATGTTAGAATGAGGGGAATGGATGTTAGAATGTGGGGAATGGATGTTAGAATGAGGGGAATGGATGTTAGAATGTGGGGAATGGATGTTAGAATGTGGGGAATGGATGTTAGAATGAGGGGAATGGATGTTAGAATGTGGGGAATGGATGTTAGAATGTGAGGAATGGATTTTAGAATGTGGGGAATGGATATTAGAATATGGGGAATGGATGTTAGAATGTTGGGAATGGATATTAGAATGTGGGGAATGGATGTTAGAATGTGGGGAATGGATGTTAGAATGAGGGGAATGGATGTTAGAATGAGGGGAATGGATGTTAGAATGAGGGGAATGGATGTTAGAATGAGGGGAATGGATGTTAGAATGTGGGGAATGGATGTTAGAATGAGGGGAATGGATGTTAGAATGAGGGGAATGGATGTTAGGAGAAGGGGAATGGATGTTAGAATGTGGGGAATGGATGTTAGAATGTGGGGAATGGATGTTAGAATGAGGGGAATGGATGTTAGAATGTGGGGAATGGATGTTAGAATGTGGGGAATGGATGTTAGAATGAGGGGAATGGATGTTAGAATGTGGGGAATTGATGTTAGAAGAAGGGGAATGGATGTTAGAATGTGGGGAATGGATGTTAGAATGTGGGGAATGAATGTTAGAATGAGAGGAATGGATGTTAGAATGTGGGGAATGGATGTTAGAAGAAGGGGAATGGATGTTGGAATGAGGGGAATGGATGTTAGAATGAGGGGAATGGATGTTAGAATGAGGGGAATGGATGTTAGAATGAGGGGAATGGATGTTAGAATGAGGGGAATGGATGTTAGAATGAGGGGAATGGATGTTAGAATGTGGGGAATGGATGTTAGAATGAGGGGAATGGATGTTAGAATGAGGGGAATGGATGTTAGGAGAAGGGGAATGGATGTTAGAATGTGGGGAATGGATGTTAGAATGTGGGGAATGGATGTTAGAATGAGGGGAATGGATGTTAGAATGTGGGGAATGGATGTTAGAATGTGGGGAATGGATGTTAGAATGAGGGGAATGGATGTTAGAATGTGGGGAATTGATGTTAGAATGTGGGGAATGGATGTTAGAATGTGGGGAATGGATGTTAGAATGAGGGGAATGGATGTTAGAATGAGGGGAATGGATGTTAGAATGAGGGGAATGGATGTTAGAATGAGGGGAATGGATGTTAGAATGTGGGGAATGGATGTTAGAATGTGGGGAATGGATGTTAGAATGTGGGGAATGGATGTTAGAATGAGGGGAATGGATGTTAGAATGAGGGGAATGGATGTTGGAATGAGGGGAATGGATGTTGGAATGTGGGGAATGGATGTTAGAATGAGGGGAATGGATGTTAGAATGAGGGGAATGGATGTTAGGAGAAGGGGAATGGATGTTAGAATGTGGGGAATGGATGTTAGAATGTGGGGAATGGATGTTAGAATGAGGGGAATGGATGTTAGAATGAGGGGAATGGATGTTAGGAGAAGGGGAATGGATGTTAGAATGTGGGGAATGGATGTTAGAATGTGGGGAATGGATGTTAGAATGTGGGGAATGGATGTTAGAAGAAGGGGAATGGATGTTAGAAGAAGGGGAATGGATGTTAGAATGAGGGGAATGGATGTTAGGAGAAGGGGAATGGATGTTAGAATGTGGGGAATGGATGTTGGAATGTGGGGAATGGATGTCAGAAGAAGGGGAATGGATGTTAGAATGTGGGGAATGGATGTTAGAATGTGGGGAATGGATGTTAGAATGAGGGGAATGGATGTGAGAATGTGGGGAATGGATAATAGAATGAGGGGAATGGATGATAGAATGAGGGGAATGGATGATAGAATGAGGGGAATGGATGTTAGAATGAGGGGAATGGATGTTAGAATGAGGGGAATGGATGTTACAATGAGGGGAATGGATGTTAGAATGAGGGGAATGGATGTTAGAATGAGGGGAATGGATGTCCGAATGAGGGGAATTGATGTTAGACTGAGGGGAATGGATGTTAGACTGAGGGGAATGGATGTTAGAATGAGGGGAATGGATGTTAGAATGAGGGGAATGGATGTTAGAATGAGGGGAATGGATGTTAGAATGAGGGGAATGGATGTTAGAATGAGGGGAATGGATGTTAGAATGAGGGGAATGGATGTTAGAATGAGGGGAATGGATGTTAGAATGAGGGGAATGGATGTTAGAATGAGGGGAATGGATGTTAGAATGAGGGGAATAGATGTTAGAATGAGAGGAATGGGTGACAGAATGAGAGGAATGGATGTTAGAAAGAGAGGAATGGATGTCGGAATGAGGGAAATGGATGTCGGAATGAGGGAAATGGATGTCGGAATGTGGGGAGTGAATGTGAGAATGAGAGGAATGGATGTTAGAATGAGAGGAATGGATGTTAGAATGAGAGGAATGGATGTTAGAATGAGAGGAATGGATGTTAGAATGAGAGGAATGGATGTTGGAATGAGGGGAATGGATGTGGGAATGAGTGGAATGGGTGTGGGAATGAGAGGAATGGATGTTAGAATGAGAGGAATGGATGTCAGAATGAGAGGAATGGATGTCGGAATGAGAGGAATGGATGTCGGAATGTGGGGAATGGATGTCGGAATTTGGGGAATGGATGTCGGAATGTGGGGAATGGATGTCGGAATGAGGGGAATGGATGTCGGAATGAGGGGAATGGATGTCGGAATGAGGGGAATGGATGTCGGAATGAGGGGAATGGATGTCGGAATGAGGGGAATGGATGTCGGAATGTGGGGAATGGATGTCGGAATGAGGGGAATGGATGTCGGAATGAGGGGAATGGATGTCGGAATGTGGGGAATGGATGTCGGAATGAGGGGAATGGATGTTAGAATGTGGGGAATGGATGTTCGAATGAGAGGAATGGATGTTAGAATGTGGGGAATGGATGTTAGAATGTGGGGAATGGATGTCAGAATGTTGGGAATGGATGTTAGAATGTGGGGAATGGATGTTAGAATGAGGGGAATGGATGTCAGAATGAGGGGAATGGATGTCAGAATGAGGGGAATGGATGTCAGAATGAGGGGAATGGATGTCAGAATGAGGGGAATGGATGTTAGAATGTGGGGAATGGATGTTAGAATGAGGGGAATGGATGTTAGAATGAGGGGAATGGATGTCAGAATGTGGGGAATGGATGTTAGAATGTGGGGAATGGATGTTAGAATGTTGGGAATGGATGTCAGAATGTGGGGAATGGATGTTAGAATGAGGGGAATGGATGTCAGAATGTGGGGAATGGATGTTAGAATGAGGGGAATGGATGTTAGAATGAGGGGAATGGATGTCAGAATGTGGGGAATGGATGTTAGAATGTGGGGAATGGATGTTAGAATGAGGGGAATGGATGTCAGAATGTGGGGAATGGATGTTAGAATGTGGGGAATGGATGTTAGAATGAGGGGAATGGATGTTAGAATGAGGGGAATGGATGTTAGAATGTTGGGAATGGATGTCAGAATGTGGGGAATGGATGTTAGAATGAGGGGAATGGATGTTAGAATGAGGGGAATGGATGTTAGAATGTTGGGAATGGATGTTAGAATGAGGGGAATGGATGTTAGAATGTGGGGAATGGATGTTAGAATGTGGGGAATGGATGTTGGAATGAGGGGAATGGATGTTAGAATGTGGGGAATGGATGTTAGAATGAGGGGAATGGATGTTAGAATGTGGGGAATGGATGTTAGAATGTTGGGAATGGATGTTAGAATGTGGGGAATGGATGTTAGAATGTGGGGAATGGATGTTAGAATGAGGGGAATGGATGTTAGAATGAGAGGAATGGATGTTAGAATGAGAGGAATGGATGTTAGGAGAAGGGGAATGGATGTTAGAATGTGGGGAATGGATGTTGGAATGTGGGGAATGGATGTTAGAATGAGGGGAATGGATGTTAGGAGAAGGGGAATGGATGTTAGAATGTGGGGAATGGATGTTAGAAGAAGGGGAATGGATGTTAGAATGTGGGGAATGGATGTCAGAATGTGGGGAATGGATGTTAGAATGAGGGGAATGGATGTTAGAAGAAGGGGAATGGATGTTAGAATGAGGGGAATGGATGTTAGAATGAGGGGAATGGATGTTAGGAGAAGGGGAATGGATGTTAGAATGTGGGGAATGGATGTTAGAATGTGGGGAATGGATGTTAGAATGAGGGGAATGGATGTTAGAAGAAGGGGAATGGATGTTAGAATGTGGGGAATGGATGTTAGAATGTGGGGAATGGATGTTAGAATGAGGGGAATGGATGTTAGAAGAAGGGGAATGGATGTTAGAATGAGGGGAATGGATGTTAGAATGAGGGGAATGGATGTTAGAATGTGGGGAATGGATGTCAGAATGTGGGGAATGGATGTTAGAATGAGGGGAATGGATGTTAGGAGAAGGGGAATGGATGTTAGAATGTGGGGAATGGATGTTGGAATGTGGGGAATGGATGTTAGAATGAGGGGAATGGATGTTAGGAGAAGGGGAATGGATGTTAGAATGTGGGGAATGGATGTTAGAAGAAGGGGAATGGATGTTAGAATGTGGGGAATGGATGTCAGAATGTGGGGAATGGATGTTAGAATGAGGGGAATGGATGTTAGAAGAAGGGGAATGGATGTTAGAATGAGGGGAATGGATGTTAGAATGAGGGGAATGGATGTTAGAAGAAGGGGAATGGATGTTAGAATGTGGGGAATGGATGTTAGAATGAGGGGAATGGATGTTAGAATGTGGGGAATGGATGTTAGAATGTGGGGAATGGATGTTAGAATGTGGGGAATGGATGTTGGAATGTGGGGAATGGATGTTAGAAGAAGGGGAATGGATGTTAGAATGTGGGGAATGGATGTTAGAATGTGGGGAATGGATGTTAGAATGAGGGGAATGGATGTTAGAATGAGGGGAATGGATGTTAGAATGAGAGGAATGGATGTTAGACTGAGGGGAATGGATGTTAGAATGAGAGGAATGGATGTTAGAATGAGGGGAATGGATGTTAGAATGAGAGGAATGGATGTTAGAATGTGGGGAATGGATGTTAGAATGTGGGGAATGGATGTTAGAATGAGGGGAATGGATGTTAGAATGAGAGGAATGGATGTTAGAATGAGAGGAATGGATGTTAGAATGTGGGGAATGGATGTTAGAATGAGAGGAATGGATGTTAGAATGTGGGGAATGGATGTTAGAATGAGAGGAGTGGATGTTAGAATGTGGGGAATGGATGTTAGAATGTGGGGAATGGATGTTAGAATGTGGGGAATGGATGTTAGAATGAGGGGAATGGATGTTAGAATGAGAGGAATGGATGTTAGAATGAGAGGAATGGATGTTAGAATGTGGGGAATGGATGTTAGAATGTGGGGAATGGATGTTAGAATGAGGGGAATGGATGTTAGAATGAGGGGAATGGATGTTAGAATGAGAGGAATGGATGTTAGACTGAGGGGAATGGATGTTAGAATGAGGGGAATGGATGTTAGAATGAGAGGAATGGATGTTAGAATGAGAGGAATGGATGTTAGAATGAGAGGAATGGATGTTAGAATGAGAGGAATGGATGTTAGAATGAGGGGAATGGATGTTAGAATGACAGGAATGGATGTTGGAATGAGAGGAATGGATGTTAGAATGAGAGGAATGGATGTTAGAATGACAGGAATGGATGTTAGAATGAGGGGAATGGATGTTAGAATGTGGGGAATGGATGTTAGAATGAGAGGAATGGATGTTAGAATGTGGGGAATGGATGTTAGAATGAGAGGAATGGATGTTAGAATGAGGGGAATGGATGTTAGAATGTGGGGAATGGATGTTAGAATGTGGGGAATGGATGTTAGAATGTGGGGAATGGATGTTAGAATGTGGGGAATGGATGTTAGAATGTGGGGAATGGATGTTAGAATGTGGGGAATGGATGTTAGAATGTGGGGAATGGATGTTAGAATGTGGGGAATGGATGTTAGAATGAGGGGAATGGATGTTAGAATGAGAGGAATGGATGTTAGAATGTGGGGAATGGATGTTAGAATGTGGGGAATGGATGTTAGAATGAGGGGAATGGATGTTAGAATGAGGGGAATGATGTTAGAATGAGGGGAATGGATGTTAGAATGAGAGGAATGGATGTTAGAATGTGGGGAATGGATGTTAGAATGTGGGGAATGGATGTTAGAATGTGGGGAATGGATGTTAGAATGAGGGGAATGGATGTTAGAATGTGGGGAATGGATGTTAGAATGTGGGGAATGGATGTTAGAATGTGGGGAATGGATGTTAGAATGTGGGGAATGGATGTTAGAATGTGGGGAATGGATGTTAGAATGAGGGGAATGGATGTTAGAATGAGAGGAATGGATGTTAGAATGTGGGGAATGGATGTTAGAATGTGGGGAATGGATGTTAGAAAAAGTGGGAATGGATGTTAGAATGAGAGGAATGGGATGTTAGAATGTGGGGAATGGATGTTAGAATGTGGGAATGGATGTTAGAATGTGGGAATGGATGTTAGAATGTGGGGAATGGATGTTAGAATGTGGGGAATGGATGTTAGAATGTGGGGAATGGATGTTAGAATGTGGGGAATGGATGTTAGAATGAGAGGAATGGATGTTAGAATGTGGGGAATGGATGTTAGAATGAGAGGAATGGATGTTAGAATGTGGGGAATGGATGTTAGAATGAGGGAATGGATGTTAGAATGTAGGGGAATGGATGTTAGAATGAGAGAATGGATGTTAGATGTGGGGAATGGATGTTAGAATGAGGGAATGGATGTTAGAATGAGGGGAAATGGATGTTAGAATGAGGGGAATGGATGTTAGAAATGAGGGGAATGGATGTTAGAATGAGGGGAATGGATGTTAGAATGTGGGGAATGGATGTTAGAATGTGGGGAATGGATGTTAGAATGTGGGAAATGGATGTTAGAATGTGGGAATGGATGTGAGAATGTGGGGAATGGATGTGAGAATGAGAGGAATGGATGTTAGAATGAGGGGAATGGATGTTAGAATGTGGGGAATGGATGTTAGAATGTGGGGAATGGATGTTAGAATGTGGGGAATGGATGTTAGAATGTGGGGAATGGATGTTAGAATGAGAGGAATGGATGTTAGAATGTGGGGAATGGATGTTAGAATGAGAGGAATGGATGTTAGAATGTGGGGAATGGATGTTAGAATGTGGGGAATGGATGTTAGAATGTGGGAATGGATGTTAGAATGAGAGGAATGGATGTTAGAATGTGGGGAATGGATGTTAGAATGTGGGGAATGGATGTTAGAATGTGGGGAATGGATGTTAGAATGAGGGGAATGGATGTTAGAATGAGAGGGAATGGATGTTAGAATGTGGGGAATGGATGTTAGAATGTGGGGATTGGATGTTAGAATGTGGGGAATGGATGTTAGAATGTGGGGAATGGATGTTAGAATGAGAGGAATGGATGTTAGAATGAGGGGAATGGATGTTAGAATGAGGGGAATGGATGTTAGAATGTGGGGAATGGATGTTAGAATGAGGGAATGGATGTTAGAATGTGGGGAATGGATGTTAGAATGAGAGGAATGGATGTTAGAATGTGGGGAATGGATGTTAGAATGAGGGGAATGGATGTTAGAATGTGGGGAATGATGTTAGAATGAGGGGAATGGATGTTAGAATGAGGGGAATGGATGTTAGAATGTGGGGAATGGATGTTAGAATGAGAGGAATGGATGTTAGAATGTGGGGAATGGATGTTAGAATGTGGGAATGGATGTTAGAATGAGGGGAGGGATGGATGTTAGAATGAGGGGAATGGATGTTAGAATGTGGGAATGGATGTTAGAATGTGGGGAATGGATGTTAGAATGTGGGAATGGATGTTAGAATGTGGGGAATGGATGTTAGAATGAGAGGAATGGATGTTAGAATGAGGGGAATGGATGTTAGAATGAGGGGAATGGATGTTAGAATGAGAGGAATGGATGTTAGAATGTGGGGAATGGATGTTAGAATGTGGGGAATGGATGTTAGAATGAGGGGAATGGATGTTAGAATGAGGGAATGGATGTTAGAATGAGAGGGAATGGATGTTAGAATGAGGGGAATGGATGTTAGAATGAGAGAATGGATGTGAGAATGTGGGGAAATGGATGTTAGAATGAGAGGAATGGATGTGAGAATGAGAGGAATGGATGTTAGAATGTGGGGAATGGATGTTAGAATGAGAGGAATGGATGTGAGAATGAGAGGAATGGATGTTAGAATGAGAGAATGGATGTGAGAATGAGAGGAATGGATGTTAGAATGAGGGGAATGGATGTTAGAATGTGGGGAATGGATGTTGAATGAGAGGAATGGATGTTAGAATGTGAGGGAATGGATGTTAGAATGTGGGGAATGGATGTTAGAATGAGAGGAATGGTTTGAGAATGAGAGGAATGGATGTTAGAATGAGAGGAATGGATGTGAGAATGAGAGGAATGGATGTTAGAATGAGGGAATGGATGTGAGAATGAGAGGAATGGATGTTAGAATGTGGGGAATGGATGTTAGAATGAGAGGAATGGATGTGAGAATGAGAGGAATGGATGTTAGAATGAGAGGAATGGATGTTGGAATGAGAGGAATGGATGTTAGAATGAGAGGAATGGATGTTAGAATGAGAGGAATGGATGTTAGAATGTGGGGAATGGATGTTAGAATGTGCGGAATGGATGTTAGAATGAGGGGAATGGATGTTAGAATGAGGGAATGATTGTTAGAATGAGAGGAATGGATGTTAGAATGAGGGAATGGATGTTAGAATGAGGGGAATGGATGTTAGAATGAGGGGAATGGATGTTAGAATGAGGGAAATGGATGTTAGAATGAGGGAATGGATGTTAGAATGAGAGGAATGGGTGTTAGAATGAGAGGAATGGATGTTAGAATGAGAGGGAATGGATGTTAGAATGAGGGGAATGGATGTTAGAATGTGAGGAATGATGTTAGAATGAGGGGAATGGATGTTAGAATGAGGGGAATGGATGTTAGAATGAGGGAATGGATGTTAGAATGAGGGAATGGATGTGAGAATGAGGGATGGATGTAGAGTGGGAATGGATGTAGAATGTGGGGTATGGATGTTAGAATGAGGGGAATGGATGTTAGAATGTGGGGATGGATGTGAGAATGTGGGGAATGGATGTTAGAATGGAGGAATGGATGTTGAATGAGGGGAATGGATGTTAGAATGTGGGGAATGGATGTTAGAATGAAGGGGAATGGATGTTAGAATGAGGGGAATGGATGTTAGAATGAGGGGAATGGATGTTAGAATGAGGGAATGGATGTTAGAATGAGGGGAATGGATGTTAGAATGTGGGGAATGGATGTTAGAATGAGGGGAATGGATGTTAGAATGTGGGGTAGGATGTAGAATGAGGGAATGGATGTGAGAATGAGGGGAATGGATGTGTGAATGTGGGGTAGGATGGTGTATGTGGGGTAGGGATGTGGTGGGGGGTATGGATGGGTGAATGAGGGGATGGGAGGGAGAATGAGGGGTATGGATGTTAGAATGTGGGGAATGGATGTTAGAATGAGGGGAATGGATGTTAGATTGTGGGGAAGGGATGGTAGAATGAGAGGAATGGATGTTAGAATGTGGGATGGGATGGGAGATGGGGGGATGGGATGTTAGATGAGGGGAGGGGATGTGTGAATGAGGGGAATGGATGTGAGTTGGTGGGGAATGGATGGTAGTATGAGGGGATGGGCTGTTAGAAGGAGGGGATGGATGTTAGAATGAGGGAGTGGATGTTAGAATGAGGGATGGATGTTAGTAAGGTGGGGTAGGATGTGAGAGTTGGGGGAAGGGATGGGAGAATGAGGGGTTTGGATGGGTGTATGAGGGGATTGGATGGGTAGTTGGCAGGGGTAGGGATGTGAGATGGTGGGTAGGGATGTGTTGAGAAGGAGGTATTGGATGGAATGATGGTGGTGGGATGGAGTGATGGTGGGGTAGGGATGGATGGTGGGTTGGGTTGGGAGAAGGTGGGTATGGAGGGGAGTTGGTGGGGTTGGGATGGGTGTATGGAGGGAGATGGGTTGTGTCGTTGGTGGATGGGTTGGGGTGTAGGGGGGTTGGGATGTGTGTTGTGGGGATGGGATGTGTGGTGGGTTGGGATGGTGTTTGTGGGTTGGATGGGAGTAGGGGTTGGATGTGAGAATGAGGGGTAGGGATGGGTGTTGGTGGGGTAGGGATGGGTGTGGGGAGGGTGGGTGTAGGGGAAGGGTGGTGTTGTGGAGGGTTGGATGTGGTGGGGTAGGGATGGGTGAGGTGGTTGGTGGGGTGATGGGGGATGGGTGGGTGTAGGGGGGTATGGGATGGGGTGTAGGTGGGTTGGGATGGGAGTAGGTGTGGTTGGTGGTGTGTTGGGGGGGTTGGAGGGTGTTGGGGGTATGGTGGGTGTTGGGTCGCTAGCGGTGTGGGTGAGCGCGCGGGGGAAGCGAAGACAAGTGGGGGGGGGGTGTGTGTGCTATGTGCTGATGGGAGGTATGGAGTATGACTGGGCAATATGGCGTTCTGCCTGGCCACACTGGAGTTCTGACCTGGACAGAGACTGGAGTTATGAATGGACCATCTGGAGTTCTGAAGGACAATCATGGAGTCTGAATGGAACAGATGGAGTTCTGAATGGAACCAGATGGAGTTCTGAATGGAAAGATGGAGTTCTGAATGGAACATCTGGAGTTATGAATGGCAACGATGGAGTTCTGAATGGAACGATGGAGTCTGAATGAACGATGGAGTTATGACTGGACACTATGGAGTTCTGAATGGAAAGATGGAGTTATGAATGGAAAATGGAGTTCTGAATGGCAACGATGGAGTTCTGAATGGACAATATGGAGTTACAGAATGGACAAATGGAGTTATGAATGGACAATATGGAGTTATGAACTGGCAACTATGGAGTTAATGCAATGGACAGATGGAGTTATGAATGGACACTATGGAGTAAACTGGAAACTGGAGTTATGAATGGACCCTATGGAGTTCATGAATGGAACTCTGGAGTTCTGAATGGAAAAGATGGAGTTCTGAATGGAAACGATGGAGTTACTGAATGGAAACGATGGAGTTATGAATGGCCAAGATGGAGTTACTGAATGGAAACGATGGAGTACTGAATGGCCACGATGGAGTTCTGAATGGAAATGATGGAGTTCTGAATGGCCCAATGGAGTTATGAATGACCGTGGAGTACTGCCTAGCCACGATGGAGTTCTGAATGGACCACTATGGAGTTACTGAATGGCCAAGATGGAGTTATGAATGGACACATATGGAGTTCTGAATGGCAAGATGGAGTTACTGCATGACACAGATGGAGTTCTGACATGGACAGACTGGAGTTATGAATGGAACATATGGAGTTATGAATGGACGAGATGGAGTTTCTGCATGGAACATATGGAGTTATGAATGGAACATATGGAGTTCTGAATGGAACATATGGAGTTATGAATGGACGCGATGGAGTTATGAATGGACAAGATGGAGTTCTGAATGGAAAATATGGAGTTCTGAATGGACATATGGAGTTCTGAATGGACCGATGGAGTTATGAATGGCACAGATGGAGTTATGAATGGCACCGATGGAGTTCTGAATGGACAAGATGGAGTTATGAATGGAACGGATGGAGTTCTGAATGGAACATATGGAGTTATGAATGGAAACTATGGAGTTCTGAATGGCACCGATGGAGTTATGACTGGACACTATGGAGTTCTGAATGGACCTATGGAGTTACTGAATGGAACATATGGAGTTACTGAATGGAACATATGGAGTTCTGAATGGCAAGCTGGAGTTATGAATGGACACAGATGGAGTTATGAATGGACAATATGGAGTTCTGAATGGCAATATGGAGTTCTGAATGGACAAGATGGAGTTCTGAATGAAACTATGGAGTTCTGAATGGACAAGATGGAGTTCTGAATGGCAACATATGGCGTTCTGAATGGAAGAGATGGAGTTATGAATGGACAAGCTGGACGTTATGAATGGAACAAGCTGGAGTTATGAATGGACAAGATGGAGTTCATGAATGGAACACGATGGAGTTATGAATGGACACGCATGGAGTTCTGCAATGGAACGAGATGGAGTATGACTGGACAAGACTGGAGTTATGAATGGACAAATGGAGTTCTGAATGGCAAGATGGAGTTATGAATGGAAATATGGAGTTATGAATGGAACATATGGAGTTATGAATGGACACTCTGGAGTTACTGAATGGAAATATGGAGTTCATGAATGGAAAGATGGAGTTATCTGAATGGAAACGATGGAGTTATGAATGGAAAAGATGGA